>NC_050584.1:65829015-66159015 GCF_013368585.1 Megalops cyprinoides | reverse complement strand
CCAACGCCTGCGAGAACGGAGCCTCTGCTCGGAACATCTGCCCCGGGGCACACCTCGCATAACTCCCTGAAAACAACGCCTCATTCAGTCTGCAGACAATCCCACAATCACACGGTTTCCATGGCTCTCACCTTCCCCAGGGATCGTCCCGGAACCCACCCCCCAGTGCTTTCCCAGAACGCACTGCAGCCCCAGCTGGAACGTCATTTGGAGACTAAAATGCCTCTGTTCTGCATGTTAGGCTGTGTGCCTAATGATGGTGCATACTGTGTGTATAAACACAAGGTGGATCCGAGCTCTGAATCCCTGCCATTCTGAGTGACTGCTTGAGTGTGTGGGATATCATGACTTGCTGAATGGTAATACTAATGATAATGTGTGTTTATATAGTTGTGTATTACATATTGCTGTGTACCAGTGTGCACTAATGGCTGTATTGAGGAGGTGGGCGTGCTTGGCTGGTGATGCTGGTGGTGACTCTGTGTCTCCCTCTCTCCCCCTCGGTGTTGGACCGCGGTTCTGCTGGCATGTTGGGATGTTCTGTGTGGCAGTGTGGCAAGGTTTGTTCTGATCCGATGTCGTATGGCGGATGGCTCCGCGCTCCTTTTGGTGTCGTGCAGTCTTGTGTCTCGTGTCATATTGTGTTGTTTAGGGCTGTGTCTCATTGTGTCGTGTTGTGTGTGCTGTCATGGGGGGGGAGGGGGGGGTCACCCTGTGGTGTTCCTGAGTTGTGTGGAACTCCGGGGGCTGCTGCCTACTGCTGCTGGCTACTCAGGCTCTCTCTCCCTTTCCCTCTCTCTATCTCTCTTTCTTTCTCTCCCTCTCTCTCCCTTTCTCTCTCTCTCTCTCTCTCTCTCTCTCCCCCCCCTCTCTCTCTCTCTCCCTCTCTCTCTCTGTCTTCTCAGTCTGTCACTGTGGTTTTCTTTCTCTGTCTCCCACTCTGCCTTCCTCTTCCTGTTTCCTTATCTCCTTTGTTATTTATTCTTTCTTGTTATCTCTCTTCCTCTTTCTCCTCTTTTACACACTCTTTCTTGGCTGATGGCAGCTTCATCTCTCTCCTGCGTCCTCCTTCTCCTCCAAAGCGGACCCTCACGCACCACCCTTGTGCTGTTCTTTCCTGAGATCAGCCTCTGAGAGAGAGCAGGGGCGAGGGCGCTGACGCTGACGCTGTGCCTGTCGGCTGACGTGACCCCGTGTCCGTCTGTCTGTCCGCAGACTACATTCGCAGCGTGTCGCTGCCGGTGCAGCTGCAGGTGGAGGCCGCCGGGAGCAGCAGCAGCGAGCACGGGTCCGTCTCGCCCGACTGCGACTCCAAACACGACGTCTTCTTCGAGAAGAAGAAACGCTCGGGCTCTGAGAACCTCATCAAGCCGCCCAGCTCCAACTTCCTCAGGTGAGATCCAGCTTCCTCAGGTGAGCTCCAGCTTCCTTAGGTGAGCTCCAGCTTCCTCAGGTGAGCTCCAGCTTCCTCAGGTGAGCCCCACTTCCCCTCAGGTGATCCACAGAACCCTCAGGTGAGCTACAGAACCCCCAGGTGAGCCACAGAGCCCTCAGTTGAGCTGCTCAGCCCATGGCTCTGGCTCCGGGAGTCGGGGATATTTATTGAGCGGAGGTATTTACCCTGGCTGAGCGTGCGGGGGACCGTGGCGCTGCGGTGTGCAGTAAAGTGCTCAGGGCTGGAGAGCACCCTGGTAACGCAGTTTTAAAGAGCGCCGTAATGGCCTGGCCCCCTGATCCAACTGTAATGTGATAATGCCTTTTACTGCCGTGCTCTCAGATTCCCGTGAGAGCCACGCTTCTGAACTCATCAGCCCTGATTGTTTTATGACACCAGGTGACCCCACACACCTGTCTCCTGCTCCGCCAGTCCGCCAGGCGACCGGTGCATGTGTCAACACTCCCTACTGTCCCGCTGTGTGTGTGTGTGTGCGTGCATCATTATGTGCACGTGTCTGTTTGTGTGTGTGTGTATGTGTGTGACTGTGTGCACAGACACATCAGTATGTAAGTGCATCATTATGTGCACGTGTCTGTTTGTGTGTGTGTGTATGTGTGTGACTGTGTGCACAGACACATCAGTATGTAAGTGCATCATTATGTGATTGTTGTGCGTGTGTGTGTGTGTGTGTGTGTTTGTGTGTGTGTGTGTGTGATTGTGCATGCGTGTGTGTCCACAGTTCACATACGACGGAGCAGCACTGTGACACGGCTCAGACTTTTTGCTCAGGCTGGTGACCTCACAGTGATGCAGGACTCAGAGAAACTCCTCAGACAGGCTGCTGAGTTACACACTGATGTCAGAGTGATGTCACCTCCACATGTGGCATGTGTGGAGATGTGTAGCTGCTAAAAATGATCACTGACTGCAGACCCTCAATATGATGGTAACAGTGCAGTTACTCCATGTCATGATGCCCTGAAGGCTGTGTCATACGAGGCTCACTCTGACATTGCTGTGCGGACGGGGCGTGTCTGTCCCCCCCACCCCCCCACCACAGCGTCCCAGATGAGGGCTCTGTTTCAGAGGACCGCAGCGCACCCCCCCTCCCCTGAGGACCGGGACTCGGGCCTCTTCCTGCTGAAGAAGGACAGCGAGAGGCGGGCCATCCTCTACAAGGTCCTGAATGAGGATCAGGACAAGGTCATCTCCAACCTGATGGAGAACCACATACAGGTAAGGCTCTCTCTCTCTGTCCCTGTCTGTCTGTCTCTCTCTTTTGCTTTCCCTCTGTCTCTCTCTCTTTCTCTTACTCAATTTCAAATTCAAATTTCCAAATTCAAATGTTTGATTGGCATTACTGTTTCAGTAATAACATTCATACAATCAGACATATCTCTCTGAGGGATTCAAGGATTCAATCTGGTTTATCTAGAAAACAGGACAGCTATAAATCAGTATGTGTAAAGTATGTGTGTGTATGTATGTGATAGCTCTGTGTGTGTGTGTGTATTTGTGTGTGTGAGTGTGTGTGATGGCTGTGTGAGTGTGTGTGTGTGTGTGTAATGGCTCTGTGTGTGTATCTTCACAGGGAGGTGAGGAGCTGAAGCTCTCTGTAGATCACATCAAGCAGATAATCTGCATCCTGCGAGACTTCATCCGTTCCCCCGAGCGACGCGTCATGGCAACCACCATCTCTAAGCTCAAGCTGGACCTGGACTTTGACAGCACCTCCATCAACCAGATCCAGTTGGTCCTGTTCGGGTTCCAAGACTCGGTGAGTGGGTCGTCCACCTTGGGGGGAGGGTTACGGGGTGGAGTGGAGAGATCGGGGGTCTGCAGCTGTAGGGCAGAGATGGAGGAAGTGTAATTAACTGTACAGAAACAGGCTGGCTGGTATTATATGCAGACTGAGCATCTGGAGCAGCAGATAGATGTATGAATCATCAGGATTAACATATTTCTGTAGAACAGTGAATCAACTGGATTCACAAATCATCAGGATCAGTGAATAAACTAGTTTAATGAATCATCAGGATCGTTACATTTCAGTGGAACAGTCCATCAACTGGATTCAGGAATCATGTGGATTAATGAGTCATCCTGGATAAATGAATCTCTCACCTGCCTGCAGGTTAACAAGGTTCTGAGGAACCACCACATCAAGCCCCACTGGATGTTCGCCATGGACAACATCATCCGCCGAGCCGTGCAGGCTGCCGTCACCATCCTGATCCCGGGTACGAGGGCGGGGCTGGGGGCACTGTGTGATGAGACACTGCTCACTGCATCAGGTTTCGTGTGTCAGACAGTGCACACTGTACCAGGGTCAGTGTGATAAACTGTGTACTCTACCAGGGTCAGTGTATAAGAAATTGTGTACTGTTCCAGGGTCAGTGTGTGAGACATTGCATACCATACACGGTCAGTATGTGAGACCTTTTGACCTGTACCAGGTCCTGTATTGTACTAGGTTCAGTATGTGAAACATTATGTACTGGGCCAGTGTCAATGTTTTAGGCATTTTCTACTGTACCAGGGTCAGTATTTGAGACATTATGTACCTCACCAGGGCCTGTGTGTGAGACATTGTGTACTGTACCAGGGTCAGTATTTGAGACATTATTTACCTTACCAGGGCCTGTGTGTGAGACTTCTTGTACTGTACCAGGGCCTGTGTGTGAGACTTTGTGTACTGTACCAGGGCCTGTGTGTGGGTGTGGCATTATGTTCCAGGGTCAGTGTGCATGTCGCTCTGTGTGCTGGCGTGACTCAGCGCTGAAGAATGGGGATAATCTGACACCCTGTTCTTCTGAGCTGAGTCTCTCTGCCAAATGACCTCTGCTCTGCAGCCCGGCTGTCTCTCTCACGAGTTCTCCCTCCTGTTCTCACGCTCAGAGTGCTCTCTGGTGGGTGTCCTGAGTATTACACCTTCAGATTTTCACCTGGGCTTATCCTGATGGGAATTTTCCGCTTGCTCACCTCTGTAAATGCTGCTAAATAAATAAATGTAAATGTAAATACTGGTCCTGAGTTTTCGCCTGTTTGCATTTGATTCTATGACTTGTCAGCATGATGACTGTGACTATAATCACACAATGACAACTTCTCTCTCCCCCCATCCCACCTCCACACAGAGCTGCAGACCCACTTTGGACCGGCGTCCGAGAGCGAGGGGGCAGACAAGGATGCGGACGAGGTGGACGAGGAGGAGGGGGCCGAGTTTGGGGGGGCGGAGCCGGTGGTGCCCGAGGACCCCGGCCTGACCTCGGGGGTCAGCACCCTGAGCTCCGTGCTATCCCAGGAGTCCCAGCGGACGCAGCACCCGCTGGGGGCACAGCTGGGCCGTCTGAAGCAGGAGACGAGCCGGTATGAGCCTCCGGGCGCCACACCGGAGCACGCTGGGAGAGACAGGCCCTTCACTGTCTCCCACAGCCACTGGTTTACCTCTGCCTTATTTCCTACCCCTCACTGTCCTCCTTTATCTCTCTTTCTCTCTCAATGCTTCTTGCTGTCCTCCTGTAGCTCTCTCTGTATCTCTCTCTCTCCTTTTCTCTGTCTCTGTGTCTCTGCGTCTCTCTCTCTCTCTCTCCCTCCCTCTCTCTCTCTCTCTCTCTGTCTCCCTCTCTCTGACTCTCTCCCTCCCTCTCTCTCTCTCCCTCCCTCTCTCTCTGCCTCTCTGTCTCTCCCTCCTTCATTCTCTGTCTCTCCCTGTTTCTCTCAATGCACTGCGCTCTCTGCATACCCCTCAATTTCAAATTGCAGACAGCTTTATCGGCACGAGCAGCAGCGTCTCTCCCTGCAGCTCTCTCAGAGGCTGCCCATGCGCTCGCGTTTTGGGTGCACGCAGGCCCGTGGCCACGCCCTTGACCCGTGCGGGAGCGCTGAGCAGGGTGAAGACGAGGCGTGAGGGCCGTCAGATCAGGGGCGGGCTGGGCTGCACAGGCGTCTGTCAGAAATAGAACACGCTGGCACGCCAGGCTGGCACGGCGCTCCGGCACATGCAGAGGGAGCAGACACGTTACCCCAGCGTGGGTCAGGATTAGTTTTATCACGGAATATTCTAGCGCACCTGTTGTGCTGGTGTAAATATCTCTTTACGCATAATGTTGGTTCCTGTTATAGTGACTATCCAGCTTACTGGGGGAACGGTTTTCTGTGCATTCTTGGATGTGTAGGGCTCTGTGCTGAAGCAGATGGACTTGCTCTTTAGATTAACCCTTTCGTACGTGACATTTTATGTTATGTAGCGTGCGTGTTATGTTACATGGTTCGTTATATTTTCATTAGCATTATTAAGCTTCTCATAGTTTTCACCGTTGCATTTCCTATACCTTGTAAAAATTTGGTGTGTTATATAATCTGAGTGCCATTGTTTTGGATATAGAAACGAGGTGGATATTTACCTCCTAAACATGCATCGGTAGGAGTACTCCTCTGCCTTTGTAGAGGCCTTCAGGGTTTCACTCCGATGTTTGTCCCACTTACCACAGTCTGGCTGTGTGGATATCATGCCTCTCCTCTATGAAGGCTGGTTGAAACTCTCAAAAAAAAACTTGGAACAAAGTGTAATAGGAATATTATATTATTATATTATATTTGTTTATATTTATTATTTATGATATCAGCTGCACTGAGAGCTGTGCTATTTGGGGGTCATCATGTTTTTTGGTTTTTTAAATTTTATGTGAAGGCTCAGGTCTGACAGCACCGCTCAAACGAAGACGAAGCACTGCTGTACTCTACTCTGTCTAATGCCGTAGCCCTTGTTAGTGAAATGTTAAACAGTGCCGAACTCAAAGTGCAGGCTCTCTTCGCTCTTCGCCCTGTGTGAAACTCTCTCTCCTGTTCTCTCAGACTGCTGGAGGACCTGGTGCAGAAGGAGAAGGAGTACCAGCAGGTGCTGAGGCAGACTCTCCAGCAGAGGGCGCATGACCTGGAGCTCGTCCGGATCAAGAACAGGCCCAGCGGTATGGCGGGAGGGCGCAGGAACCAGCCTGACCCACACAGGGGCACTGAGGCAGACACACCTAACCCTGTCTGTCTGTCTCCCTGTCTCTCCTTCTGTCTGCCTGTCTGACTGATTCTCTGATTGTCTGATGTGCCTCTCATTTCCACTTCAATCCCCACCCTCAACCACCTGCTACTTGTATTACCTGCTGCTTATTTACTTGTAGTATCGTGATTTGTTATGGATTCTGTGATCTAGTGACTGTGATGTATATTAGTGTATGTACTTGACTTCCCTTAGTTTTCTAGGGTGTCTAGTTTTAGGTCAGCACAAGTTAACTTATGGTAGGGCTTGAATGGTGTTGTGCTCACACTCACTGGACTGGGAGTGTTAGGGTTAGGGTTAGGTCCGATACTGTTCATTTAATCTGGATGGATACACTTCTGTCCTCTTGTGCTGGAAGTCGCTCTGGATGAGAGCATCTGCTAACTGAATGTAGTGTGATGTCTGTTTTAAAGATGCATGCTTTGTGTTTCTCAAATGCTGTGTGATTTCATCTGTCTTTCCTCTAGCCTCTCAGCCTGGTGCTTTCTGCCTCTCTTATTCTGTAGTCTGTCTGTCTGTCTGTCTGCCTGTTGAATTCTCTCTGAATCACACCTGCTTCTGTTCCTGGTCCTGCTCTCCATAGAGATCGTTCCACCCTCCATTTTTCACATCCCAGCTGACCGGGAACCAGACAAGGAGCTCACGGACTGGCTGAAAGAGCAGGGGGCAGATGCAGACACCATAGAGAAAGTGAGTGTGCACAGCGCAGTCAGAGGGACTGAGAGAGGGGAGCTTGGGAAGGATCCCGGAGGACTGGAGCTTTCTCTCTCCATATTTCTGTTGATAGTGATCCTGGCCCTGATTTTTTACTGTGCAGCCCAGAGCGGCCTGTTGGACTCTCCTTTGCATGCACTTTTTTATGGAACCAAACATGAAACACCCCTCTCCGGGGTCTGCCGGTTCCTTCCTGTGGCACTCTGTGTTCATAAGAGATGGTGACTGTGTGCTCCGGCTGCTCTCTCCCGCAGTTTGTGATGGAGGACTACACTCTGAACGACGTCCTCAATGACGTCACCAAAGAGGACCTGAGATACCTGCGGCTACGGTAAGCCTGGCCAGACTCTGCGGTGAATGGTGTGTGATGCGGATTACTCATACAGGTGTGTGTGATCAGGATGGTTTGTGTCTCTCTCTTTTGGGCGCGGCGCAGGGGCGGGGTCCTGTGTCGGATCTGGAGGGCGATCCAGAAGCACCGAGGCCGAGAGCAGAGGAGACAGCAGAGGGGCGGAGACAATGCAGAATGATGGGATCCCCCCCCCCCCCCCCCCCAAAAAAAAAAAAAAAAAAACTGCACACAGTCCTGGAAGACCGCGGACACACACACACGCACAGTCACACACTGCAGCCCTCTCTTGACTCTCATAGAGTGGGTAGATCCTGCTCAAGCTGCCTCCTCTTTGATGTCCTCTCTTCCCACTCTTCCTCTGATTCACTGTCTTTTTTCTCTCCCCCTGATTGGTCAGTTTCCTGACTGCGCTAGCCGCAGTGCTCCTTGATCCTCTCTTTGTATAGTCAGCACTGAAACCAGGTCAGCTGTTGTCTCTTTTTCAGATTAATTGGTTGTTTGCAAACAAGTCGGATCCAGATAATTCCCGTTGCTTCTAAACACATTTTATTGTGGTATTTCAAAGACATCAACAACTCCCTTATCAATCTATACACTGTTCCACCCTGGCCCCCACTCCACACTGCTGCTCTCCCTGCTGCTCCACTCTGCTGCTCTGATCACTGCTGCTCCACACTGTTGCTCTGATCACTGCTCCACACTGCTGCTCTGATCACTGCTCCACACTGCTGCTCTGACCACTGCTCCACACTGCTGCTCCACACTGCTGCTCTGACCGCTGCTCCGCAGTGCTGCTCCACACTGCTGCTCTGACCACTGCTCCACACTGCTGCTCCACACTGCTGCTCTGATCACTGCTCCACACTGCTGCTCTGATCACTGCTCCACACTGCTGTAAAAAGCCTATTGTAATGTATCCAATGAATATGCAGTTTGTGGTGCAGGGCCATTAGCAGGAGGGAGAGAGGTATAGTGACCCACGTCCTGAAACTGTAGCCTTTGCTCTATTGATCAGCTCCAAACTCATGCTTCATGCGCTGGACCTATTCGCCTGTTCAGTCTTTACATCTGAGAGTCGAATGTGTCTCATACATATTGGGAGAATGTAAGAATGTTCCACCAGTGCCACACACACACACACACACGCCCAGAACGGATGCACCACACACTGCGACCAGCAGGGGGAGCTGTACCAAACCTCTCACCAGTCCTGATCTCCCCACACCGCCAATGACTGAGCACCCGGCCACTAAATGGGAGAGGGGGGGCAGGTCCGCACCCCTGTGGATGTGACAGAGGACCCTGACGAGGAGCCCGTGTCGCCGTCCCGTCAGCCAGTACATCAGGACTGTGGCTGTTTCTCAGCCTGCTGGTGAGGAGACGGAGGAGCTCTGCTAGGCAGGAGGCCATGGATGGTGTGGGGGAGCCCTGTGGAGTGAAGCGGGCGTACATTAAGGAGCTGCACTGGAGTGGCCTGCCAGTTTGTGCCGCCGTGCTTCAAAACAGGAGAAAATCACACACGCATGAAAGCATCCCAAATCTCCAACAGCATCTGAGGGTGTCGGTGCCGAGAGAGTAACCCCAACGTTTTAATGTCCGAAGGCTTGTGTGTTTAACATGTTGGGGGCTCGATAGGGGCCTATTGCGGTGAGAAGTCTCACCAGGCTTACCTGTGTGTGTGTCTGGTACTGTGGTTCGAATACCAGGTGCAAATGGCTTATATAGTTGTGTCCCCGTGTGCTGATCCTGGATCAGTTTTGGTCAGGACTCTCAGACTTGCTGATCCCACAGTACTGTACTGAAACTTTGTTCTCCTGCCCCTGTGGTCCAACAGCCCAGGACAGGCCCTGGTTTTTAGGACTGACATTAGTTTTGGGAGTTACCCTGTTTTTTACCCTGACCAATCTCTGGTGAGGGGCTACCTGGCCCATCAGGACACACAAGACCCCGCCTGTATCACAAGATCTACTCAGATATCCAGGCCTGGAGTGCCGCAGTCTATTGAGGTCTCAAGCTCTGTGCAAAGGTACACCAAAACTTTCAGAGCCAGGCAGGGAACCTAGACTGACTTTGTGAAGACAAAAATTAGCTGAACCAGGCCCTTTAAGCTTGCATGCTAAGACCCTCAAGGACCAGTGTAGAGTAGCCCTGCAGACACTGCGGCCCTCCAGGGCCAGGGTAAAGTAGCCCTGCAGGCACTGCGGCCCGCCAGGGCCAGGGGAGAGTAGCCCTGCAGGCACTGCGGCCCTCCAGGGCCAGGGTAGAGTAGCCCTGCAGGCACTGCGGCCCACCAGGGCCAGGGTAAAGTAGCCCTGCAGGCACTGCAGCACTCCAGGGCCAGGGTAGTTAAAGTGAGCACAAGAGGGCGATGCCACAGTGAAATGGCAGGGGGTGATGGGAGTCCATGTGACGGAGAACGGGCCCTTGGATTGGAAGAAGCCATAACACAGTCCGCACAGCAGGACTGGTAGACCAAAGCGCCACAGAGCACATTCGCTCTGGGCAGCACACTCTGTGCCTTTATCTCACGCTGTTTTACTCTTATTTTATTGATGTGTTTTTTTTTCCATTTCTTTGTGCCACTTCTTCTGTAGACCTCTTCAGTCCTGTGCACATTTTTTTAATCGTTCGTCTCGACACAGCATTGGCTCTGCAGGCCCGTGTGTTTGGATTATTATTTTGTATTTAAATTCCTCATTCCTCTCGCCCCGCTGTGGCGTGAGGGAGACTGATGCTGCCTCTGTTACCCCTCACACACACACAGCGAGACCTCCTGTGTCCTTTCTGCAGACGCCGAATCTGCTCATGTGTAGCTCATGCAGTCCTGCGCATGCTAGGCTATTTCACATCCTCTGCAGCCCTGCAGAACTAATGCTCAGCCCACAGCCTCTGCCAGCTGACATTTAAGCACAAGGTTATCCAAATGCCACAAGGTCATTAGAATGCCATGAGGCCAGTGGGGATCCAGAGGGTTATCAGAACTCCACAAGGTGATCAGAACTGCATCTCTTCTCCCTGTGTGCTTGACATTTGCACTTGTTATTAATTATAATAATAAAAACATGCCAGACACTCTGAGCAGACTGAGTTTATTGATGCTGTTTTTGTGCTTGGGACAGACTGCTTCAGTGGCCATTTTTATTCATGGTGTCAAGTGAAATACAAGCACCTAAAACCAGGACAAGAATGTAAAAAATGCTCAATTTTATTAAAGTTTATTTGATTTAATCAGTCAGAGTTGGTACTCCTGATCTACTTGGTTTTTGCCATCAGGTCATTATGTGTTATTTACATTATTATATATTAATTAAAAATAATAAGTAGCCAGAGTAGCTGTTAAACCAGCCCATCAATTTAAAAAAAATCAGTCAATTAGTCCACTTTAATTGAACACATGCTTACACACAGATCACAGAGACATTACATACAAATCAGGAAAAAGGAGCTGTAGGCAACCACCTACTGACATCAGAGAACCAAAGAGACAAGATAACCTGATACAATACTGAGATCTGTTCATACTCAGCTAGGCTGCGGATATAACGCACACACACACACACACACACACACACACACACACACACACACACACACAACCTTCATACATTATTCATACATCATCATAAAACCTGCAAAGAGCTTCCGGTGCAGCAGGTGCAAACGGGTCACAGACTCATCTTTTATCAAACAGAAGGATGCAGCCAGGGCAGGAGGTGAGGTGCTCACCAGCTAGCAGGCTGGCACAGGTCCAAATGCAGGGAACCCAAGGCAAGGTAAACAAGGTGTGTACCTCATTCCACCACTAGGGGGCCAGGGCTGACAATGAGCAGGACCTTGCTGCTGTGGGGATGCAGAGTGGTGGAGGAGAGCAGTACACAGGTCAGCCAGTGGGGGGAGATGAGAGAGCGGGTAGCTGAGGGGTGTGGCTGAGGGCTCAGTGGCAGAGTGATGTAATAGCAGTAAATCTCACCTTGTGACCCACGAGTTACACAAGAAGCTACATGAGGCAGAACTTTGTTGTGTTTCTTATCTCTCAATGGACCAGTTTTGTCAGTGCACGTTAGGATGTCCCAAATGGCACATTACAATCTCTGCATATACATTACAAGTCCTAATGAACAAAGTACTGTTTGTAAAGTTCCATTGTGTTTACAATTATCACTGTAGCAAGAAAAAGAAATCTGAATGAAATATAAAAACCCAAAGCGTATTCATAAAACCTTGATGACTGCATGAAACAGTACCGTTACTGAGAAACATAATGACAGTGTTCATTAGAGTCCGTATGTAAATGCCGACAGAGTTGAGGTTTGAAAAAAAAATTGGGAATGACTTTTAGTTGTGGTAATAGTTTAAAAAAAGAAAAGGAAATTCTGTAGTTTAGACAGTCCCTGTGTTAGCCACTGTAAAAAAAGAAAAAGTTTATGAGCTTTCATCGTTACAGGAACACTCATTAACAATAATACAGATTACAAGAGCTTTAACATGGAGAAAACATATTTAAAATCAGGGAAGAAAACTCAAGAGTACAGAATATGACAATAAAAATCTTCTTACAAGACAGCAAACTTCTCTAACCCATTACCGAGGTATGTAGTTCTTCTGCGAGCGAATGACGACATGGATTGTGGAGGGGCGGGATGTGGCCAGCAGAGGGAGACAAAGCACTGACCGGCTGAGTGCCTTCTCCCCGCCCAGCACCGCGCCTGCCAGCAATTCCTACAGGTGCGACTGCACACCTGCAGGCCTCTGCTTTACCCACAGACACCTGGAGAGGACAGCGCTGGGAGAGAGCGCCTGGGGGGGAATGCTAGAGCTCGGATCTGGGAAATCCAGCTCCACGGAGGAGACACTGCTGGCTGATCGGACTGGAGACACTTAATAACTGAAGGGTGTTCTAGCTGAACTGCCTGCTGGCTGGGGTTTGGAGGTCAGAGGTCAGAGGTCAGAGCTTTTTTCCCCTTTTTTATCCCAGCCATAACATAAGGACACCCCTAATGTGAGCTATTAATAACTCCTTTGATTTGAATTATTAATAAATCTTTTTGTCAGGATTTAATCCTGTCACTCCCATATATACTGACTCCATAATGTAGTACAGTATATACTATATTATGTTATCCTATACAATACTACAGTACTGGATATAGAATATGGTATATAGGATAGTCTTCTGTTCTCTTGTGTGCGTGCGTATGCCTGTGTGTGTATGTGTGTGTGTGTGTGTGTGTGTGTGCGTGAGTGCGTGCATATGTGTGTATGTACACACAGTTCCCCTTGTTCAGACTGACTCCTCGCCTTCCCCGTCCACCTCGATCCCCTCGTCGCCCTTGGTGGAGGGGGCGCTGAGCTGGGACGCTGCGGAGGACACACGAGCCCACTCTGTCTGCCACGCCTCCACCTTTTCGCACGCCCTGTCATAGGCCAAGCTTCCTGCCTCCGACGGGGCAGTGCCACTCACTGCAGAGAGAGGAAACAGCGTCAAACAGGGTGTCAGCAGGGTCTCACAGCGCTAACGAACAGGCTTCAGCAGGGTCTCACAGCGCTAACAATCAGGCTTCAGCAGGGTCACACAGCGCTAACGAACAGGCTTCAGCAGAGTCTCACAGCGCTTCAGCAGGGTCTCACAGCGCTTCAGCAGGGTCTCACAGCTCTAACAAACAGGCTTCAGCAGGGTCTCACAGCGCTAACGAACAGACTTCAGCAGGGTCTCACAGCGCTTCAGCAGGGCTCACAGCGCTAACGAACAGGCTTCAGCAGGGTCTCACAGCGCTTCAGCAGGGTCTCACAGCGCTTCAGCAGGGTCTCACAGCGCTTCAGCAGGGTCTCACAGCGCTTCAGCAGGGTCTCACAGCGCTTCAGCAGGGTCTCAAAGCGCTAACAAACAGGCTTCAGCAGGGTCTCACAGCGCTAACGAACAGGCTTCAGCAGGGTCTCACAGCGCTTCAGCAGGGTCTCACAGCGCTTCAGCAGGGCTCACAGCGCTAACGAACAGGCTTCAGCAGGGTCTCACAGCGCTAACGAACAGGCTTCAGCAGGGTCTCACAGCGCTTCAGCAGGGTCTCACAGCGCTTCAGCAGGGTCTCACAGCGCTAACAAACAGGCTTCAGCAGGGTCTCACAGCGCTAACGAACAGGCTTCAGCAGGGTCTCACAGCGCTTCAGCAGGGTCTCACAGCGCTTCAGCAGGGTCTCACAGCGCTTCAGCAGGGTCTCACAGCGCTAACAAACAGGCTTCAGCAGGGTCTCACCGCTTCAGCAGGGTCTCACAGCGCTTCAGCAGGGTCTCACAGCGCTAACAAACAGGCTTCAGCAGGGTCTCACAGCGCTAACAAACAGGCTTCAGCAGGGTCTCACAGCGCTAACGAACAGGCTTCAGCAGGGTCTCACAGCGCTTCAGCAGGGTCTCACAGCGCTTCAGCAGGGTCTCACAGCGCTAACGAACAGGCTTCAGCAGGGTCACACAGTGCTAACAATCAGGCTTCAGCAGAGTCTCACAGCGCTTCAGCAGGGTCTCACAACGCTTCAGCAGGGTCTCACAGCTCTAACAAACAGGCTTCAGCAGGGTCTCACAGCGCTAACGAACAGGCTTCAGCAGGGTCTCACAGCGCTAACAAACAGGCTTCAGCAGGGTCACACAGCGCTAACAATCAGGCTTCAGCAGGGTCACACAGCGCTAACAAACAGGCTTCAGCAGGGTCACACAGCGCTAACGAACAGGCTTCAGCAGGGTCACACAGCGCTAACAATCAGGCTTCAGCAGGGTCACACAGCGCTAACAATCAGGCTTCAGCAGGGTCACACAGCGCTAACAAACAGGCTTCAGCAGGGTCTCACAGCGCTTCAGCAGGGTCTCACAGCGCTTCAGCAGGGTCTCACAGCGCTAACGAACAGGCTTCAGCAGGGTCTCACAGCGCTAACGAACAGGCTTCAGCAGGGTCTCACAGCGCTTCAGCAGAGTCTCACAGCGCTTCAGCAGGGTCTCACAGCGCTTCAGCAGGGTCTCACAGCGCTTCAGCAGGGTCTCACAGCGCTAACGAACAGGCTTCAGCAGGGTCTCACAGCGCTAACGAACAGGCTTCAGCAGGGTCTCACAGCGCTTCAGCAGAGTCTCACAGCGCTTCAGCAGGGTCTCACAGCGCTTCAGCAGGGTCTCACAGCGCTTCAGCAGGGTCTCACAGCTCTAACAAACAGGCTTCAGCAGGGTCTCACAGCGCTTCAGCAGGGTCTCACAGCGCTTCAGCAGGGTCTCACAGCGCTAACGAACAGGCTTCAGCAGGGTCTCACAGCGCTAACGAACAGGCTTCAGCAGGGTCTCACAGCGCTAACAATCAGGCTTCAGCAGGGTCTCACAGCGCTTCAGCAGGGTCTCACAGCGCTTCAGCAGGGTCTCACAGCGCTAACGAACAGGCTTCAGCAGGGTCTCACAGCGCTAACGAATAGGCTTCAGCAGGGTCTCACAGCGCTAACAATCAGGCTTCAGCAGGGTCTCACAGCGCTTCAGCAGGGTCTCACAGCGCTAACGAACAGGCTTCAGCAGGGTCTCACAGCGCTAACAACCAGGCTTCAGCAGAGTCACATTTCACATTTCACAACTACTTTTCTCTCTCAGACAACTAGCAACAACTAAAAAAAAAAGGGGGTTCAATAGCACTGAACACACCAAGACCCTGTGGGACCTGGGTTCAATAGTCCTACAGGTATGGTACCCCCCCAACACTCTACCACCTAAACCAGGGACGCTGTGACCCTCCAGGATGAGGGTTTAGGAAACAGGCATTAAACCGAACCATTACATACATACATTACATTCTTCATTAATCTCTGACAGCAAGCAGGGTGCAGTTTGCAAAGCTCCAAAAACAGATATTGCCTGAATTTGAACAGCTCCTTATTACTTTTCTGGGCTCTTATTGATGCAACATAGGAAAGAGCATAAACACCAGATGAATCTGTTTGCTTGGACTCACAACTGGGTGGCAGGAGGTCATTGCTGTTCCTCCTTTTCATCATCCTCATCATCTCCTCCATCATCTTCTCCAGCAGCTCCGGCCTGCTGAGCTCCTGCTCGATGATCTGCTTCACCTCCTCTTTCGTGTACACCTCCTTCTCGAGGCGTCCTCCCCCCTCGCCCCGCCCGGCGCTGTCCCCCGCCACCATCACCTCCACCTTCTCTAGCAGCTCCGTGACCTGCGAGCCGTCGCCCCGGTTCTTGTTGTTGAAGACGTGGTACTTGTTCCCGCACCTCTCCACCAGCTGCCGGAGCTCCGGCTGGCGCTCGATGTGCTGCTCCAGGGTTCTGGCCCCCAGCTGCTCCCTCCTGGTGAACAGCAGCATGGTGCGCCTCCACGCCGCCTCCCCGAGCAGCTGCACGTGCTCCTCCGCCGCCGTCCGCTGCCGGGCGGAGAACGAGGAGTCAAGGGCGAGGACGAGGAGGAGCGCCCGCGGCCCCGGGGGGCACAGGGACGGGGCGCGCGCGATCTCCCTCCGCAGCGGCTCCGGCGTTTCCAACGCGCTGTGCTCCGGCCACCAGCCCGGCGTGTCCACCACGCTCACCTTCCTCCCACCTGCCTCCCCCGCCTTCAGCACGCACTCTGCCGTCCTCCTGCCCACCGCCAGCTCCTCTCTGCCCAGGATGGTGTTTCCCGACGAGCTCTTCCCCGCCTCTCTCCCCCCCAGCAGCACAACGGCCAGCTCTGAGAGACGGTGCTCACCCCCTGGCAGAGTGAAAAAGCACAGTTTATTCCTCTGTGAAAACCCATCTGTGAGACCATGCCTCTCTCCCTGTCAGAGAGAAAGATCACAGTTTATTCCTCTGTGAAAACCCATCTGTGAGACCATGCCTCTCTCCCTGTCAGAGGGGAAAAAGCACAGTTTATTCCTCTGTGAAAACCCATCTGTGAGACCATGCCTCTCTCCCTGTCAGAGAGAAAGATCACAGTTCTTTCTTCTGTGAAAGCCTAGCTGTGAGAGACCATGCCTCTCTCCCTGTCAGAGGGGAAAAAGCACAGTTTATTCCTCTGTGAAAAACTAGTTGTGAGAGACCATGCGTCTCTCCCAGTCAGAGGGGAAAGATCGCGGTTTATTCCCCTGTAAAAACCTCAGCTCTGAATTGCTCCTGTCCTGAATAAGTAGCTCCATTAGAGTTGAGACTGTGTTTTTGGGGTGTCCCATGTGGTAAACATGTCGGACATGTGCACCAGTGCCCTTGTTGTGAAATTCTGGTGGGCTATGAAGAATACCCAAACAAAAAGAAAATGTAACATATTGTGAACTGTGTTGTTCAGCCCAAGAATATATTTTAAATGCATTTAAAATATATTAATTCAAAGAAGAATTATATTATTATAATTATAAAATATATTAATTCAAAGAAGAGTAAGGTATAAAAAGTGTAAAGTACCCTTGATGAGCTCTCTGAGATCCTTGTTCTGCTCCTGTAGGTCCTTCCTCTGTTTTACCTTTTCATCCATTTCCAGCTTCTCCTCCACCGCCTGCAGAACCTCTCTGTCCATCTCATAGTGACAGCCACCATTTCCTGCCACCATCGCCTCCACCTTCTCCAGCAGCTCTCTGACCTGCGAGCCGTCCCCCCTGTCCTTGTTGTTGAAGACGTGGTACCTGTTCCCGCATTTCTCCACGAGCCGCCGGAGGTGGCTCAACTGCTCGATGTGCTGCTCGATGGTTCTGTCCGCCAGCCAGTCTCCCCTGGTGAACAGCACCATGGCGTGCCTCCAGGCCTGCTCCCCGAGCAGCCCCAGGTGCTCCTCCACCTCCTCCCAGTGCTGCTCCGTGAAATGGACGATGCGCACCACCAGGAGGAGGGCGTGGGGTCCCGGGCGGCAGAGGTAAATGCTGCGCCTCACCTCCTGCTTAATCAGCTCCGCCGTGTCCCGCACGGCGAAGTTCGGCCACCAGCCCGGGACGTCGACCACGGTGACCCGCCTCCCGGCTGCTTCACCCTCCCCTGATTTGCACTGCCTTCCCTGGGCGTCACTGAACGTCTCCCTGCCCAGGATGGTGTTTCCTGCTGAGCTCTTCCCAGAACATCCCGCTCCCAGCAGCACAATCCTCAGCTCAGGGATACCCAGTGTGTCCTCTGAGACAGAGAAAAAGAGGTTTATTTCTCCTCAGAAACTCAGCTCTGAGATACCCAGTGTGTCCTCTGAGACAGAGAAAAAGAGGTCTATTTCTCCTCAGAAACTCAGCTCTGAGATACCCAGTGTGTCCTCTGAGACAGAGAAAAAGAGATCTATTTCTCCTCGGAAACTCAGCTTTGAGAGACCCAGTGTGTCCACTGAGATAGAAAAAAGCACTTTATGTCTCTTCAGAAGCTCATTTCTGAGAGCCTGAATGTCTTCCTGAGAGAACCTAACCATGTGTTTCTCTTTAGACCTTATGCTCTGAGAAAGAATAATATATTTGGCTCCTTTTGTTGTCTTGTGATGTCTGAAAACACTGGGATGGCAGATACTCTAGTCAGGTGACATACTATATAAACTATTGGGGTGTAATTTAAAGAAAGTGTCACCAAATTACATTTCCAAAGGAGCTTCGAAAGAACAGCCATCTGCATAACAAGTCTTACGGCCCACACTTTCAAATGGTATCAAAGCCTTACATATAATCAGCCTTGCGGAAATGGCACAAACTTTTGTGTTGTCTGAAGATACTGATGATGATATTTAGAAAAAAATGTTTTAGATGCCATTTGAAAGTCTGGGCAACAGGACATACAAATAGGATAGATGCATCTTTATTCTCTGGTTCATTCACTTACCAATTTATATACAGGGAAGTAAACAAAAAATTGATCAAAGAGGCTATTTCACCATATTTTCTGTCAAAAGAACTAAAGGACCCAGGTGAATAACATTTATTAAATAAATGTTATTCACATTTATTAAAATTCACAACTGTCATGAGAGAATATCACTGCTCTACCCAGTGATTAGGGGTGAATTGCACCCCAGATAGATGTCACTGCACCCTCAGCTCTCTCCTTATATCCCAATGTCTACATAGTATTTATGGCTTTTTGCGCCCCCCCCTTGTGGAATGCAATTGCACCCCTCTGTCCCTCCCCTGCTGTTGGGCCTGGCTCTGACTCTTCCCTGGTGCTGGGCCTGGCTCTGACTCTTCCCTGGTGTTGGGCCTGGCTCTGACTCTTCCCTGGTGTTGGGCCTGGCTCTGACTCTTCCCTGGTGCTGGGCCTGGCTCTGTCTCTCCCCTGGTGTTGGGCCTGGCTCTGACTCTTCCCTGGTGCTGGGCCTGGCTCTGTCTCTCCCCTGGTGCTGGGCCTGGCTCTGACTCTCCCCTGGTGCTGGGCCTGGCTCTGACTCAGAGAGTTTTCAATGCATGGAACAGTACTGAATCTGGCCACAGTGTGATCCTTCAACACCACACCTGATGCAGTGACAAATTCACACTAAATGACACATCATTATAATTTCAGCTGAGCTTTCAGTAACATTCATCTGCCTCTTAACATGCTGGATCACTGTAATACTGCAATACACAGCGTGGGTAAAGACTGAATTAAGATAACCTGGCCCTGATCAGAGAGTGCAGATGACAGGTCAAAGTCCTGTGCTTATCTTAGATCCAAAGATAAATGGCAATATACAGCCGACGGACAACCGTTTCCCTTAAGTGGAAACCCCCAGAATCCCCTTTGACACTGACACAGACACATACCTAGACTGAGAAACCTCTATATGTGTTTTGTGAGATTTACAGGTATGCTTCTCAGGCAATTTGGCAGCTTTCAGGTGAATTTCCATGGAAATTTCCGAGGAACCCAGCATTACCTGTGTCTGTCCAGGTAAAGACATCACCTGATCACACTGACACTCCTCTGCATAAAACACAGCACTGCTTACCTGTCCAGGTAAAGACTGCACCTGATCACACTGACACTCCTCTGCATAAAACACAGCACTCAACACAACTGCAAGACTGTGTGCTTTGATGGTAATGTCAGCACTCCCACCTTCTCTGTTATTTTTTGGAAGTGCATGTTGTCCTAATATGCAGGTGGTTAAAATGCTTTAAAAAGAGAAGAGACAAAAAGGGAAGCTCAAAAAAAAAACCTTGTGGGCTTTTCTGTTTCAAAGATATTTGTAAAATATTTCTGGGTTAATAGTTCTGCTTCCTCATTTTGAAGGTCACAGATATATTATCAGTTGTGGGGGCAAGCGTTCTCCCCAGCAGAGATGGTGATGAATGGTTTGTATTGGCAGGGTTTAATAAAAGTCTCTACATTATTTGTATCCTCAATGGTCTGTCTGAGACTTGCACAGACATTAAGAAAATTCATATTTTTCAAATGAAATACTTTTCTTGGTACTTTGACAAATATAGAAAAGGTTTGACATTTGATATTTTATTGATATTTTTATTAGTTTTTTTTGACAATTTTTCATGTTGGGCTGATTGACAGTAACATTATTACACATATTATTGCAAAATTGTACTTCTGCAGACGGTTTTTCTGTCACAAGATCCAAATCATTATATATTGAATGTATTAAATATATGTCACTTCCTACCAAAACTATGAATCTCATAAAGATTTTGAAATAAACATCTGTTCCTTCAACATATTATAATATTAAGTATGATGCAACACAGTATTAAGCATGATTTTTGCATAGCTTGTTAGAGGTCTTTGGAAAAAAAAAAACTCACCAGAATGCAGTGAGTCAGAGGATGCCATTGCCGCCTCTTCTGCACACCGATCTGAGGAATGCGTCCGGCCTCCCCTTCGGTGTTCAGAGGTCTTTTCACAGTTTCTCAAATGCGGGTGATTAGATAGGATTAAGACCCTCAGACCTCTCTTTTCCTTTCACTCTCTGCTTTTGAATTCACTCAGCTGTCTGTCTTCCTCGTTTCTCTGCCCATCATTAAAACAGAAATTTGCAGAGTTTAAAAACAGGTATTCTGTCTCACTCTTCTGTCTTTCGCTCTTTGTCGCAGCCTTGGTGTTTCTTCACTCCAGACGGCTTCACGGATGTTGGTGCAGGTTCTCAAAGCTGGCAGAAGGTTCAAAGTCCTCATTCCAGTCTGGTGGTTTGAGTGACAGGGAGAGAGAGAGCGTATCTCTACTGTAGGAAAGAAGGTTTCCTTTACCTTGAGGGGGGGGCTTTTACAGGAGAAAATGTGTTGATACTCAGAATGCCTGAGTAAGGCAGCCATGCCCCTTTCGGGTGATGCTTAAAAGCAGGTGGAGGCTGGGGTGCAGAAAAAAAAAACAAATAAAAACATCAAGCACAATGCATTTCACTGGTGGCTGGGGAAGTCTGAACTGCCACACAAAACCACTAGAAAGTCACAATACTTTGTGTTAGATTAGCAGGAAGCTTAACCAATCAGCTGACAGCTATGGCCCATACTGGTACCTAGCAACCTGCCTGAACTGGCTTTTCAAAAAAAAACAAAAAGAAAAAAAAAGTGTTTCAAACATGACAGTTTAGTCAGCCAACAGAGAGCTCACCTAGCCAAACTGTGGTCAGTACAGGGTGTGACTACTTTTTGAGTTAGAATATAACATGTGAAATTGCCGTCTTTTAGTGTAGTGCGCCTTTAAATAGAGACAGAAACAGCAGTGCTCAAAGGTCATTAAATGGTACTGGCAATAAAATGATAAAAGCTGTCGGGATAGCGCACATAAACATATGCGTGTGTACACCTCCTCCTTCCACACACACTTTTTCTGTGTTTGGTTGATCTTCCTTTGTTTTTTGTGTTCTTGCACGGTGAGGGACCACCCCCGAAATTCAAAAAAGAGAAATCTGGAAGGTCCAGGCAGGAGAGCAGACTGAGAACCGAGTTTCTGTGGGTGAGTGTCCTGTGCATTCCATGACTTCTGCGTGTGTCTCCTTTTCATTGGTCAGCAATTACATGACAGAAGTATTCACACAGAAAACAGCCAGTGATGCCATTGCTTGTTTCACATATAGAACTCTGGATATGTATTCATAAACTTGTAAAATTGCCTTAAGCTGGTGTGCTCCGTGACACAGTTTAGGGAAGTGTCAGCAAAACGTAAGGTGGAGAGTACTTACGAGGACTCAAATATGTAATTCCTGCTACATTTGGGATGTTTTCATGGAAGTGGAAGGAGTTGTTAAAAGTGAAAGTACTAAACAATAACCTTCAGAGGTCATATTGCTGCTGTTCATACATCACCAGTCATAGTCATAAAAAGGAGATTGGAGAGAGCTGGGTGGCAAAGCAAATGCTTTCCAAATAAATATCCTGGACATGCTGTAACTGTGTAAGCAGTTCAAACTGTAGTGAAAAGGCCACACAAATAAATAAGTCACTTTGTAATAATAATATATAAATAACTGTATGATAATAAGTTTATATTTAATAACATTATAAGGTCAAATACATATGTCGTAATTTGTGAATAAAAATATAACTATAACAGGTAGAATAGGGAATGAAAAAGTGCATATCCTACATGAAAAATACATAACCAAGAATTCTGTTATACCCATTCCACAAAATCAAAATTCTGCCTGCTATATGCAGTTTCGGTTTAGCAAACAGCTATATTCACATTCAAGGACGAAACCTGTTCATTTTTCACACGGACTGTTTACGGCTACCGGGAGAAATCCCTCAACGAAGCGTATTTTTTATGGCGCAAACTGTGGCACCTACTGTGTGACCCAAAGGCAATTTTTAAAAACTATCCAAAGCTACTGGATCAGCAGTCGCTGTCATTGAGTGGTCAACGTTGCTGATGCAGCCATTAATTTCATTATTTTTCAGATCCGTTTATTTCCATAAAAGGCGTGTGTTCCGCATTGGCAGCGCAGGCGCAGCCGGCATGGGTTCCCTCATCTACATAGCAAACGCAACCGATTCTCTGCTCCACGTCTACCACCACACGGAAGACATGACTCCCGGGGACATACTGCTGGAAACGCGCTGTCACGCCGCGCTCTGCGCAAAGCCCGGAGAGATGCGCGACGATGCGGCGATCGCCGAGTATTACAAAACCACGGAGTTCCGTTTCATAACTGTGCAGCCCAAAAACTTCGCAGTGATTCAAGACAATAACGAAATCTTTCTCACCATCTTGGAGTCGGACGCCAGGAACCCCAAAGCAGTCAAGCGTATCATTTGCAAAAACTTCAAAGTCTACCCAGACAACTCCATCATCGTGGATGCCAAGGGCGCGGTGAAATTTATGCATGAAACTAAATTCTGGTTTGACAGGCAAGGGAATGACCATAGGCCCACATGAAACAAATATGACTAGAATCTGAATATTGTGAACATTTCATAATTGGACCAATATTTTGAAGACACCACTGTTCTAAAACCGTAATTTATGAAAATGTAAACTTGAATAAATAATACACTCATCTCTATTAATTACATATAACATTTTCAGAAACTAGGTATTCAATATTAAATAAACGTCAAAATAAATAACAGGTGTTTCAAAGTAGGCCTACCACTCAAAAACATTTACTTGAGCAGGTAAAGAAAATCATTTTCACAGCCTATTTACAAATACAAAAACATCGGCACTCCTGAAAAAATCACCTCACAAGCAGTCATTTTTAGGCATCAATACACAATTGAAAAAGATTAAAAGATTAGGCTAAAATGTTGTTGTTTGGATTTGAATTAATAGTAAAGTTCAGCTGATGCAAGAGCGTTGTTCTCAGTTCTTAAATACTGCTCATGTCTACATGTACATACGTAATATGTTATCAAATGAGAAAAATCTAAATACAACTCAATCAAAATAGAGTGTTGTGTCTAAAGTGTCTACAGATTTCTAAGCTTCTAATTGTGTGGTATATTGAACTGTTAAAAGAAACCCTGAGGTTACATGCAGGCCTTTCAGACATGTTCGTGTGTGAAATTGGGAAGACCTTAGATCCTGTAAAAGCACTGTCCTCCTCACTGTGCTGATTAATTCCCTCATTGATTTTCATTACTTTTGTCTTATTTTCAAATCAGGAAGGACATACACATCATAACATGTATCTATCATGGATCGATCCAGAAACCAGTTTCAGATACAAGCTTTACTACTTACTACTACATCACTCCGCTGCCCATTTATTATTATTATTATTATTAAGAAGGAGAAGAACAAGAAAAAGAAGAATGCCCAATGCTTTTTCTCTGATTTTCCTCTCCAGTTTGGAACTCCAGATTGTATCGTATGTTTTGTATGTTTGCAGACTGTATCTGCAGCTAAAAAACCTATCATCAGTGGGGACTGACATGCTCTCCTCCAAAAGTTGGACTGTTTTATACCACTACTGAGACTGACCAGCAGGGGTCACTATTTAGATATGAAACACGCTCCAGACTGCCCTTCCCTTCCCTTCCCCAGTAACCCCGATGAGATGAGCCTAGCTTTTCCAGTGCTATGGGCTCCTGGACTCTGCCAGCTGATGACAAGGCTGGGATTGAACCTGGGCTGTAGGGCTCATTTTACCGGGTAAAGCCACTCGAGAGATGATTTTCTCGAACGTGAATACTTCCTGGGACTTTGTGACTGTGACAGGGGTCACTAAATATAATCAGAGTCCACTTCACTACACTGGTCAGCTATATATATATATATATATATATATATATATATATATATATTATATATATATGTGTGTGTGTGTGTGTGTGTGTGTGTATGTGTGTGCACGTGTGCATGCGCATGCGTGTGTGTGTGTATGTGTGAAAACTTCATTGCTCAGTGAGATAAAAATGAGCATTTCAACCAGGAGCCTATACATGTGTGGTGTGGTAGGGGGAGAGGTAGCAGGGTGAGGGTGGAGGGTGAGAACAGGGTGGGAACAGTTACAAAAAAAAAGCACGAGAAAAGGAGACAGAAGAACATTTCTATTTACTGTCAGGATACAAATCAATGTGTTTGCATGCTTTGGATGAAGCTGACCTGAAACAAAAGCATTGTGTGCTCTCATTAAAAAATGAACAAAAACATTCAAGTCAGAATGACAAAAGATCAAAATGACTTTTTACTTAGAAGATGAGATGCAGTTTCATGTGGAAAATATAAACAGCGTTTCAGTGATGCTGAACCCTGAATCAGGTCAATTTGACTTGTAACATCACATGAGGGTTGCAAGAATACTTTATTAAGATTGTATAGCAATAATTCAAATCTGCAACAGGGGTGTTGATCTATATGACTTTATGAACTGATGACTTTATAGTTTCAAAGTCCAAGTAATAAATTTTGTGGAGCAGGACTAAGTAGTACAACCGAAAAAGAATCGTGTCCAACTGCATTTTAGGGCCTTCAAATGATATAAGACGTGCAGCCAAGCAAACAAAAAATATCCGTGTTCTCCCAGTGATACTTGCATATCATAATTTTAGACAGTGAGAACTAGCCAAATCCTAAGTGAACAACAAACCTATTCATCTCCTGCTTTTCAGTTTAACATGGTGAGCTAAATCTAGCTAAGGTGAGTGGGAGCAAGAACAAGAGCTGAATCTGGGCCTTTTCACACTAGCTATTTTTCATCTGGTTTGGTTCTGTAGGTTCCATTCACAAAGAATGTCCTTTTCAAGCAAAAGGGGTGGCAGTGTAGCATAGTGGTTAAGGAGCATGACTCATGACCGAAAGGTTGCTGGTTCAGTTCCCCACTGAGGCACTGCTGCTGTACCCTTGGGCAAGGTGCTTAATGCTAAATTGCCTCAGTAAAATATCCAGCTCTATAAAAGGATAACATTGCAAGTCCCTCTGGATAAGAGTGTCTGCGAAATGCCAGTAATGTAATGTAAATACATTAAAAAAACTGAATTGCACAGGCAAGCCTGTTTGTTCCCTGTTGTTTCACTGCAGTTGCTTTCATTCTCGTCTTTCAGGCCCGAGCATTTTTTTTATTTTGTTTTTTATGTTCATACTGTACATAGCTGTGACTGCTCCCATTATGTCTCTCTGTCAAGCACAGTTTGCGCAAATCTGATTGCTTCTATGACTGTGTCGGGGATTTATTTTCTGTTGCATCATCAGTTTTCTCAATTGTGCAGATACAGTTTGATTGGTTGATCGACTGTTCATTTCGATTGGTTAAACAAGAGATCACCCATTCATCATAGCTTCTCTATTATAATCCTGTCTGTCAAACACCTGAAAGACATATCTGAGGATACGAGGAATTGATTATTCATTTTCAATGAAGGCTGATCGTAACTGTGATCTCAGTTAATACATTGCAAATAAATTCTTTCACAGCTTTCATTCCACCTATATAAATGAAATGGAATGAAAGCTCTTGACAGGAGAATTAAACAAAAATAGGACCTTTATAAGGATTTTTCTGTTGAGAAATGTTCTCATGACATTTCAACATCAATCAGCAATTCAGGATGTGTGGGGCGGTCTGTTGACATCATGTTGCCCTCCTCAGGTTTCATGGACAAGTTAACGCACAGCCGCTGACAGCATCAAGCATAGGAAAAAATCGCTCAACGCTAACACTATGGGGCTCCCAAGCGGCCTGGTGGACGCGTGGGAAGGTCTGCTGACGTCCTGTTGCGACTGACCTCTCATATTCCTTTTCAGTGCTGTACAGAGACCCTCGGCTTTCTTCAGAGCGTCACACCTCAAACCGAGCGAGTGACCGCGTGCAGCATGGTGTGCCACTGCCACATCGCGAACGCCACCGCCTCCCCGCTGCACGTGTACTACCACGTGGAAGAGCTGAAGCTGCAGCAGCTGCGGGCAGAGGCGCTGTGGCTCGCGGGGTTTGATGGGAAGGAGGGGGAACACGTAGCTACGGATCACGGAATGAACACAAAGATCCGCTTCATAGCTGTGCAGCCCAGAGACTACGCCGTGATTCAGGACAATTACGAACTCTTTCTCACCATCCTGGAGCCGGACGGTAACGACCCCAGAGTCATCAAGCGTGTCGTTTGTAAAAACTTTAAAGTTTACCCAGACAATTCCATCATTGTGGACGCCCAGTACACCGTGAGGTTTCAGGAATACGGTGCTAGTCTGTGGCTCGACAGACATGGGTATGACCATGAGCCCAAAAAAATTAAAAGTTAAAAGTAACAAAACAAACGCAAAAAAGAAACAATTTGATTGTAAATTACATTGAAAGTTACAATAAACTAATTATTACGCCTATGTGTAATTTTTTGCATGCGTGAAATTTTCAGTTTGAACATTATTTTACACATTTTATGTATGAAAATATACCTTAACCCTTTTGGGCATGTCTGCACCATTTGGTTTTATTTTTTATGAATATGAAGAATAATGTTTTATCACTCTGTTGGTGTTTTTACAACATTTGATGGTAATAATGGTGGTAATATGTTGTGCTTTTCCCTGTACATTGTAACCTCAAAGGTTATAAGGATAATTGACTTCTCAATCCCTTGCATTTAAATTGTGGCTAGCGGTCTAGGTTTCATACATGGACATCATTAGGTGTCATCTTGAAGCTCATTAATTAAAAGTTTAATTGACATTGACAAGTTTAGTGACATTAAATACCAGCAAACATTGTACTATCTATGTAAGTACTAAGTTGGCTATCTATGTAACTACCTTTCTTTGAAACCACTGTGACTAAGAAAATCATTTGATCCAACTCACTGTCAGAATCAATCAACATAATTAATTAATAATTAAAGTTAATAGAAAGTGAAGACCAACATACTGTATAATCATCTTGACCAATCACATTGAATTGTTGTCTTAATGTCTTGTTTGTCCGGGGGGGGGATTCACTCACTCACTCTGTGGTGTGTCTGTGGGAGGGGAGGTCACTCAATGGTGTGTCTGTGGGAGTGTGGGAGTGGGGGTCACTCTATGGTGTGTCTGTGGGAGTGGGGGTCACTCTGTGGTGTGCCTGTTGGAGTGTGGGAGTGAGGGTCACTCTGTGGTGTGTCTGTGGGAGTGTGGGAGTGGGGGTCACTCTGTGGTGTGTCTGTGGAAGTGGGGGAGTGAACTCTTTAGCATTGGTGCCAAGCCTTCTTCAGCAACATATCAAGGTTTGTTGACCGCATGAACAGACATTGGTGAATGTGGTGCGGATACATACAGTAGATCTGTACACTCATAATTAGCCCAGCTGAGAAGTCAGTCCAACTATGATTGTTTCTAGGAATGCATAACCCTGCATAACTCCTCCTGCAGAAATCAGTGGCAGGCTGCATTCATGGTGCTACAGTGGTGAGGCACTCTGACCTCACTTCCTGTCCCTTCCTCTAGCATCATCCTGATGGGAGAACATTCCAGCAGGACAGCATTCCTCCTCCTGCTGCTTGTGTTATAACAGATTTGCAACATATCTCGAGTGAGGTCTGAATGTGTCAGTAACACTGTAGGTGTAACAGTTGATAAGAGGAAATCACCTCAGCTTTCAGCTTCCATTAATGCTCTGATGAAGGATTTCTATGTAGTTACGTTCACACACAAACCAGGTGTATCACAATACAAGTCAGAGATGTTGTGCAAAAAATTCAATAATAACCAACACATTTGTGACAGATGTTAAATATGAACAGGTGATGAACCATCTAGACTGTATCTGCAAATGAATTCAGTCATGCACATTCATCATGTACAGAGGTTTGCATATAATCGTCTCTTCCAGAGATGAAGGGCAACGGGCCACAGTGTCTGTGTTTCATTCTCCTGCTCCTCCACCAGACCTCTGTCTCCACACCAGGTACAGCACATCTTCACCTGCACTCTCACTGACTGCAGCACTGACATCTGTGTGTCTGACACACACACATCTTAGTCTGTGCTGTTGGTCCAGCTGCAGTCTCAGTCTGTGCTGTTGGTCCAGCTGCAGTCTCAGTCTGTGCTGTTGGTTCAGTTACAGTCTCAGTCTGTGCTGTTGGTCCAGCTGCAGTCTCAGTCTGTGCTGTTGGTCCAGCTGCAGTCTCAGTCCAGAGAACCTCCAGAGAGGTTCCAGGTTTTTGGTCCAGCTGACCCTGTAGTTGCTGATGTTGGTGAAGATGTTGTTCTGCCCTGTTACCTCAAACCCAGCATCAGCGCTGAGGACATGCGTGTGGAGTGGATCAGACCTCTGTTGATTGTCACACTGGTGCATCTTTATAAGGATCGAGAGACTAGAAATGAGAGACAGATCCCATCTTACAGAGGAAGGACAGCCCTGTTCCCAGAGGAGCTGAAGAAAGGTAACGCCTCACTAAGACTGACAGGGGTACGAGCCTCTGATGAGGGACAGTATAAACGTCTCACTCAGTCTCTGCTATGGTATGATGATGCCTCTGTTAAAGTGGAAGTAAGAGGTCAGTGCACTTTTTTCATTACATAAATCAATTTGGAATTGAATTCTGGTGCTATTTTTAGCACTTTAACAAAATTAATTCACTGTCTGGATTTTGTGAAATTATGAAAGCATTAGGTCGGTTAGTCGCAGAAAAGCCGTTCAAAAGTTATTAGACTATGTCGGGCAGGAAATCATCCAATGCGTGGGATCATTTTGATCGTGTAAAGGACGACCCCAACAAGGTGACATACAAACTCTGCATGCAAAGATTCGCCCATCATTTGTCGACCTCGAACATGACTTATCTGAAACATTTAGATGTATATATTATGCTCAAGCTCACTAGTCTGGGAGTGTTTTGAGCCTGGTCTCACACCATTGCTCATGTAAATTGAATGGTTACTTATGTTCTATTGTGATGGATGTCGCTCTGGATAAGATTGTCTGCTAAATGCATGTAATGTAATGTAATGATTGGGATCATGGTATTCTCACAATGCAAACACTGTCAATAATAAAACTACTTAAATAATAATAACAAAAATTCTTACTTCCCATAGAACCCCACAATCCCAAAATTGAATGTGTTCTCACAAAGCTGGGAGACTGAAGACCTTTTCTCCTTCTCTCTGCAGGCTGTCAGGCTGTCAAGTCACAGAGAGAGGCTGTATTTCTCTGGCTTCAGCTCTGCATTCAAACCCCTCCCACCTGAGAGAGCTGGATCTGAGCTACAACCACCCAGGAGACTCAGGAGTGAGAGTGCGCTCTGCTGGACTGGAGGATCCCAACTGTAAACTGGAGAAACTAAGTTCTTCATTACAGGTGGTATACTATGGCAATGATCTTTAGTATTGAATAAATAATTTCAGTATATTTACTTCTTAGACAACATTTTTTGTACTTTCACTCACTGCTGATCAAGACAACCTAGTCCCCTCAAAATCAGCTCAGCCCTAAGATATATGCGTACTGTCTTTATCAGAATGTTGCTTTTAAACATAACACAATGTATAATCAAATGATAGATTATGTAATTGTCTCAACCAGATGAGGTGAGAACTTCATGGGTTTTACTGAAAAAAATGTTTTTCAACAGTCAGTTTTTCAACACTCAATCACTGTCTTTTCTCCTGGTTTTCTTGCAGTGTGGACTATGGTGGTGAGTGCAGGATCAAATCAGGACCAAGGAAATGTAAGTTTATTTAAGCTAAATGTTAAAGTATAAATGAAATATTAAGAGTTCACGTCATCTGCAGTAAATATCAAGAATATTCTAGAAATTCACATTAGCGGCAGTAATGGCCGGTGTTCGCTTTGAGCGCCAGCTGGGGCCCAGGGCCTGGACCCAGAATGACCGGCATCACTGGCTGTCAGTGACCGCCACAGCAGTAGAATAAATAATATATAATAATAACTAGGCTGCTTTCTGCCAGGCACAGGGCCAAGTCAAACAGTGCTGTCAGGCATCCTGCCATTCCTCAGGTGCGAGTTGTCCGGATGACATCAGTGGAGTAGTGCATATCCTCCAATGAGCTCCCACTGCGCTACATGGTACAGGGTTAACAGTGACACAGGCTAACTAGGAAATTTTTCATTTTTAACCACTTTGTTAACTTGAATAGAAACATTAGGATAATTCACAACAGCTTCAATTAAGATTCGGAAAAATATTCTAGAAATTCAGATTAAAGAAATTCAGACTTGCAGGACAAAATCACATATTTACACAGATGCAATCTAAGTATATTACCAATAAATTTCAAGGATCTTATTCTAATTTTTTGTTCATTTCAGCATTTGGTAAACTCTGTTGTGAAAGTACTGATGATAAAATTGTAAACTCATCAATTGTACTCATCAGGGTTTACTGAAAGGCATTGTGTATAGATTGTGTTTTAGCTGTAGTCCTGAACATTAAAGAAAGATGTTTCCCCCCAACCGTTCTATTCTCATGTTTTTAGATGCCTACCAGCTCACACTGGACCCCAACACAGCACACATAGAACTGTCTCTTTCATGGGGGGAACAGGAAGGCGACACGTAAGACAGAGGATATCCTGATAACCCAGAGAGATTTGATCAGTGGTGTCAAGTGCTGTGCAGAGAGGGTCTGTCTGGGTGCTGTTATTGGGAGGCAGAGTGGAGTGGGAGATGGGCCCGTATAGGAGTGGCATATAAAGGAATCAACAGGAAAGGTGGGGGTGATGACAGTTTCCTAGGGTACAATGGCAGTTCTTGTGTTTCCTCCACCAATTACTCTGCCTGGCATGATAAGTGGGAAACTCACATACCTGTCCCTCCATCCCCCTCCCACAGAGTAGGAGTGTATCTGGACTGGCCAACACTCTGTCCTTCTACAGTGTCTCCTCTGATATACTGTATTGGATTCTTAGGAATGAGCAATGGAGCTAGTTCAGGCAGGGCGGAATCGCTGCGGGTGTGTCCAGCAAGAACACAGACAACAATATCCAGAACTGATTTTAATCAGGTGGGGTGTGTGTGGTCCTGCAAATACGAATACAAACATAAATCTCTTATTGCAGTTACATACATAAATGATTCATATTATACATTAAAGTATGAAAGTATATAAGTAGCTTCATTTGCATATTTAACAGATAATTGTACAATAGGAAATAATACTACTTATTTAACGAGTAACCACATCATTAACTTGGCATGTACAAGCAATATTTGGGTTATTCTAAAACAACTGGGGCTACACATTATAGCCAGAGGTAGTGGGGACAGTTAAACACAATTCACTAGCAATTGCCTACATCTAACATGCATGATAAACTACGAAGGAATACTCAAATTCTTAACAGGTGTTCTGTGAGCCGTGCAAAGCCCATTACGTTTTATTAAACTGAGTGATAAGTTTTACGGTCGGAATGAAGGATTTACATATACTAGGCAGCTAACGCTCAACACGAACTATACAGACATATCAATACTATTGACCCTTTTGAAAGTTCAAAATTGATAATATCATAGGCTTGGTTTGAGTGCAGACATGCTGTAGCTTCCTCAAAGAAGTCCAGGAGGTTTGTTAAGCACGACCTCCCTCTGCGAAAACCGTGTTGGCTATCATGTAAGACACCATTTCGTTCCAGGAATAATTCCAAATTATCCCTAATGATTGATTCCAGTATTTTGCATGCGATACAAGTTAAGATGACAGGCCTATAATTTCCTGGTTCAGTCCGGTCTCCTTTCTTGTAGATAGGTACCACACTGCCATGTTTCCAGTCATCTGGCATTTCTCCAATTTTGAGAGATTGTTTAAAAATAACTGTCAGAGGCTTGTAAACCACTTCCGCTAGTTCCCTGGGAACTCTTGGATATATTCCATCGGGGCCCGCTGCCTAATTTGTTTTAAGTTTTTGAAGTTTATCTAGAACTTCTGCATCGTTTAAATCAATTTCCTCCATAAGACTCTCGGAATTGAATGCACCTGAGGGCATATGTGAAAACACTTCATTAGTGAAACTCTCCACAAAGTAACTATTTAGGGTATCAGCAATAGCTTTGTAGAAAAGGGCCACATGTGTCTGTTTCTGTCTTTGTCTTTGTTTGCGCACCACCCCCACCTCTCACAGGCACTTGTTTACAACTCAGCTGAAACCTGGCCAAACCGGTCCTGCTGCTCCCCTTATCAGCAGGACCCCCCCAGGGAACTCGAGGCACAGGCGCACCCCCAAGGACGGCCCGCAGGTCACCATTTGCTCTCTGACCTGCCCGTATCCTTTGTCCACCAATCAGGGCCTCAATAGGGCCAAGGATACGGGACAATATAAAGGTGGTGGTGACCTCCCCCACCTCAGTACCACAACAATACCTGGGAGGTGAAGAACTGGGGAGACCAAGCCTTTGGGGACCAAGCATTGTGCTGTTGTTGTGTGCGTCTGTGCCAAAGTAAGTAGTATGCCTAAGTTCAACTGGTTGAATACAATTGCCTGTAGAGAGAGAGGGGTGTGCATGTTAATTAAGATAGTGTGTCCTTGACGTATAAATGTTTTCATAGCCATTCATGCAGTTAAAGCCTGTATGTACCATACCTGTTATCCTGGTACTGATTACCTGGTATTGATTACTGATACAATGTACTGACTCATTCTCCCTGCTTACTCCTTGCAGGAAACCACACACACATACAACACAAACCCTCGCATCCATCCATTCAAAATCCCCAATAAACAACTGAACCCGGAACCTGCCTCCTGTGTCCTGACCGACACCCCACTGTGATAGCAAATTAACCTGAACCTGGTTTCGGGTGAAACTGCCCCCTCAGTTTCAACCTTTGTTATCATAATCCATAACTCCATCCTTATTTTTTATATCTCTTATCTCATCCTTAACTATCCTTTTATGACTGTAGTATTGAAAAAAGCGTTTAGAGTTGCTCAGTGCAATCTGTCTTTCAAAACGCTTTTTAGAAGTAGAAGTAGCTTTATTTGTCACATGCATGTTGTACAGAGTACCTCAGCAGTGAAATGTAATTGCAACACTCCAACTGTGTAAATAAGTGACACACAACACACCAGTAGAGAGAGAAACAGAAATAGAAGAAATATAAAAAATATAAAATAGAAGAAAATATGAAAGAATAAAGAAATATATACTATTTACACAACAGATACTACGTACAGAGCAGATAAAGTGTCCTGAGGATATAATGTGACATTCATGTTATACAGTGAGATAACATGATGAGCAGCAGAAAGCAGCAAAACTAAGTGCAAACAAAACAGTGCAGGTGTAAAAGGAATGTTCACTGTCCATATGGCCCGTGCAACATGGAAATATAAAGTGTCTTTGCTGGGTTCCATATAGAATATAGAATAAGTGGCTAAGTGGTGGTGTTTATTGTCCGTATGGCCTGGGGAAAGAAGCTTCTTCTGAAACGCTCAGTGCTGGCCATAAGTGAGCGGAGCCTCTTCCCTGAAGGTAGCCACTGAAACAGCTTATGGTTGGGATGGTGAATGCCTTTGATAATCCGTTGTGCCCTGGACCTGCATCGCCTGATGTAGATGTCCTGGAGGTCAGGCAATGCAGTCCTGGTAATGTGTTTGCCACAACGGATCACCCTGCTTAAGTCCTTCCTGTCCTGGGAGCTGCTGTTCCCATACCAGACTGTGATACTCCCAGTAACCACAGTCTGTATGGTGGCTGAATAAAAGGCTGCTTATAGAGCTGTGGAGATTTTGAACTTCCGCAGCCGTCTGAGGTGGTACAAGCGCTGCCTAGCCTTCTTCACCACCGTGGAAATATGTTCCGACCAGGACAAGTCCTCAGAGAATAGTACTCCTAGGTACTTGTAGCTGCTTACTCTTTCCACTGGAGTCCCATAGATCTTAAGTGGTGCGTACTGGGGGTGCAGCTTCTCCTTCCTGAAGTCAACCATCATCTCCTTGGTTTTGAAGACATTCAGGTCTAGGTTGTTCTCCTTGCACCACGCTGACAGTTCTGCTACCTCTTCCATTTTAGCTTCCCTTATTTTTTTCTTAACTTGAGCTCGCATATTACTGTATTCAATCTTATTACTCTCTGAGCTGTCCAACTTGTATATTCTAAATAATTCCCTTTTTTGTTTCAAACTGTCCCGTAACAACTTATTCATCCACTGTGGATGCTTCTTTTTCAGTTTTCCTTTTCTCACTTGCGGAATGAATTTATGCTGCACATCCAGAATAATCGTTTTAAATATTCACCACATTTCTTTCACAGTTTTGCCATCTAGAAGAGGTACCCAGTTTATATTCCTTGTATGGTCACGCATCTTAATAAAGTCAGCTTGTCTAAAGTTGAATACTCTCGCATTGGAGAATGCAGACTTGACTTGCCAAAACACTTCAAATGTAATTGCACTATCCAGGGCAAAACTGGAGCAGAACCCCATGACATGTTACTGATGCAGTGAAAATGAGTTCTGAAAAATAAGGAGTTAAAACTAATTGTGCAACCTGTCAAATTTACAAGAAAGATGATCTGGTCAGGTGACATTCTATTCCTCTCAGTGAACTTAAAAGCTGAAAGTAAAATTTCCCAGTCTCTACAATGACACCGACAGAATCAGTATCAGCTTCAGAGTCAAAGCAGAAGAATAAAATTCAGGCCATTTATTACCTGTGTCCAGGTGAGTACAGACTCTAATATGGAGTAGGAGAGGGTAAACGAAGATTGAGAGTTAGTGCTATCAAGTTACCCAGGTTACTACTCTCTAAACTGATCAAAGAAGGACAGATCAAACCACTGCTGGGTCCTCCATAAAGGCAGGCAGCAATAGATACTGCAAATCCACTGTAGTAAATGATACTGAATCAAATCTGAAGGCTTCAATGTTGTAAATAACAGCACATGATCAGATAGAAATGAGAATAAGGAGTAGCAGAAGGTGGGGGGTTAAGAGTCAGAACTGTTTACTTATAAGATAAGTTTTCATATATATATTTCATATATATTCGTCTGTGTGATATGACTTCATGCAGCAGTGATGATTTTTATGATATACCTAATCCATCTTCACCGTTTTTCAATCTTGGTCAGATGTCTTGCTTATTATCATTATTATAAGTATTATTATAATTTAAACGTACAGTCACAATATTTCTCAACACTAATTTGAATGCTATTTATAGTAGAATATAATACGGTGTACCAGTTGAAATTATTGCTGTCATTGCTTTTTTTTTAAATCAGTCTATCAGTCTTTCACACTGAAAGTCAGGCATGCAGGGGAATTTTTAACATGGGTTTCTGAGTGGTTCAACCAGTAAAAGCACAAGATTGAGCACTACAGACTAAGTGTCATCCCAGTCGTGTCATCAGCTAAGGGTAGGCCAGCCAGGGGCTTGTCTGTACTGTTACCCATTAGCTACCCCTGACGATCAGTCAGTCTGCCATGAAGCTGTGCATGAAGTGTCCTCCTCTGACTGATGTCTGTGCAAGGTTGGCATGGAGACTTCTGTATGCAAAGCAGAGTTGGTTTACATGATGTATTTCAGGCATGAGCCACATTTTGTCTGTTTGGCCCTCCCAGATTGTCTGTCAGGGCTGCAGCTGTGGGACAGCTTCTGTAAGTCAATTGGGCATTCCAAAAACTGGGGAAAATATCATTGGGCATTCTAAACTAAAAAAAATATATATACTTATTTTAATATAATAGCTGAAATATTGACAAGAGTGATCACCTGTCCAGTAGAAACTGGCTGGACGCCATCCTGTTGTTCAGGTTTTACATGATCTGAAAGCAGAAGGAAGGGTACAGAGAGGGGGAGGGGAGGGAATGAATGGCAGCTGGCAGATTCACCACAGTGATAACATGTCTTTACAAACTGACTGGATTGCATTCTGTTCTTCAGGTTTGGATTAACTTACTGCACAGTCTGAGAGGAGTTAAATGTAGAGGGAGTGGGGGCAGAGTGTGAGAAGGGGTAAATGCCTTAGCCTTCCAGCTCAATATTTAGCTCCAGAAGTTGAGCACCAGGGCAGTTTGAGGACTTTGAGGGGTGGGGGTGTTTGGTCTTTGCATCCAGCCGATTCTCCAAGAGGAACATTTAGGTAAATGTAGAGGGAGTGGGGGCAGAGTGTGGGAGGGGGTAAATGTAGAGGGAGTGAGGGCAGAGTGTGGGAGGGGGTATATGTAGAGGGAGTGGGGGAGAGTGTGGGAGGGGGTAAATGCCTTAGCCCTGCAGCTCAACATTTAGCTCCAGAAGTTGGGATTTGAATGAGCTCAGGTCCCATACTTGTACAAATGGTTATAAACTGGTAAATGTGAAAATATCCCATACTTGTGTCACAATATATTCACAGCCAGTTAAGTATTGTCTGGTGTGACACTCCTAAAGCCAACATGGGGGTACACAAGGGGGTGTTCTCTAAAGGGTGAAGAGCACCAGGGCAGTTTGAGGACTTTGAGGGGTGGGGGTGTTTGGTCTTTGCATTCAGCTGATTCTCCAAGAGGTGCTGTTTGGGGAGATACAGTACACCCAGACATCCTAAATATTAACATCATTGATAAGAAGATGTTCTCCCAAAGTTAAAAGCCAGTCGTAGCATAAAGATTTGGCAACCATTAAAAAATCCACCAAAAACACCACAAATCCATCATAACAGCACAGGCCATGAAACAGTAATAGGGTTACATGGATACGCAGAGCACACTCCCTGTGATTTGTGGTCTGTCCAGAGTTTTTTCAAGGTTTTCCAGTAGATGCATTCCAATCTTCCAGCTTCTTCATTTATGTGGCTCCTAGCAGAGTGGAATTTTCTCTTTTACTGCATTGAGTCACTTCCTGGATTTCTCTATGGAGGGAGTTGTTTGTAAATGTCTCAAATACCAAAACATGTTTTATTCCAACAAAGAAGCAGATCTGATGTTCGTAGCAAAGCCAGGAAGGTTTATTTGCACAGCCAGCCGTGGGAACAACAGCATGGAGCAGAAGTTCGACAGGTATAGGATTTAGTTCTTTTTTATACAGTTACAGCAGGTACATTTACATATGAGTTACAATGACCAGAGGGGGTGCTGTTTTTGATTGGTTTTGTGGAGTTGTGCATTGCTAAACAGCTCCGTCTCTAATTGGGCCTCTCCTGAACCTCGTAACCTAATTGGCTCCTTAGGGTTCAAACTTCACTTGTCTCCGGATCAAACGCTGTGCCATTCCACAGAACTGTCTCCTAACAGAGTCTATGTTTGTTGGTTCCGTTCACCTTAAAGTGTTAAATGTGCTTTGACAAAGGCTTTAGTAATAGAATGGGTCATGCCTGTCACTCCAGTGCACTTGTCAATGGGAAAAATGAAATACATTCTAATGAAATGCATACAGTCGCTCTCGCTCGCTACCTGCTGCTCCTCACCTGTTTCGTGCTCCACACTTCCTGTTGCTCGTTCCCCGAACGCCAGACGCAAGACGCCGATCGGCTAGGACCCAGCCAGGACCCAAACCCGGAGTACTCGCCGATTCCGACACCCTCACAAAGACAGCTTGTTAAGTACGATGGGTTCTCGCAGCTCTGTCTCTCCCATCCTTAGCTCTCCTCCTTCTCGCTGTCTCCCCTGCTCTGTGTGCAACATGTTTAGTTATTCCTTCTCCGCCATTACTACCAACTTTACTTGTGTTAAATGCGAACTTAACGCTAGGTTGACGGAGAAGGTAGCAGAATTAGAAGCACGCATCCGCACCTTATACGAGATTAAAGCTAGTGAAAAGTTTATCGAATCCTTTTCAGTACCGGAGGCGTCAATTAGCCTTTCCCCTAGCTCAACCCCGGCAGAGCCTTCGCAGCAAGGCGAGTGGGTTACGGTTCGGGAAAATAGACGCAAGCGCAAGCCCCCGGTGCACCACCAACCCTCGGTTCACGTTTCCAACAGGTTCTCCCCCCCTCAGTAACACACCTGCTGAGAAACCTGTTAAGAGCCCTGATTATTGGCGATTCTATTCTTAGAAACGTGAACGTAGAGGCACCAACGACCATAGTCAACTGCATTCCTGGAGCCAGAGCTTCCGACATAGAAGCTAATTTGAAAGTGCTGGCTAAAGCTAAAGGTAAAAGTAAAGCTAAATACTCTAAAATTGTTATTCACGTCGGCGCTAACGATGTCCGCATGAGACGATCGGAAGTAACAAAGTTAACTATTTAATCGGTGTGCTGGATTGCTAAACAAATCTCGGATTGAGTAATTTTCTGTGGCCCCATCCCCAAGCGGCGCAGTGACGAGATCTATAGAAGATTAACGTCACTTAATCGTTGTTTGTCTGAATGGTGCCCCTCTAACAACGTGGGTTTTATAGATAATTGGCACAAGTTTTGGGTTATTTAAAACGAGATGGCATCCACCCCTCGAGGGAGGGTGCAGCTATCATCTCTAGAAACATGGATCATAGTCTGAATTCCTCTAAACCTTGACTTATCAGGGCCAAGGCCAGGCAGCAGACTTTCTGTCCTACACAGATGTCTGCTTTTTCCCTGGAACCACCACTTTAAAACCCCATAGAGACAGTGTCTGTTCCACGACCCTCCTTCCCAAACTTCTTAAAAACATCCAGTAGGGGCATTTGTGCTGATAATTAGATAAAAATTAAGTTTGACAAGTACTACCTGTAGACAAATGGTCCTTAAGATTTGGTTAATAAATATCAGATCACTACAACCTAAAGCTTTATTAATAAACAAATTGATTACTGATCACCAATTTGATATCTTATGCCTGACTGAAACATGGATTAAACCTAATGACTTTGTTGCTCTCAATGAATCAACTCCTCCCAGTTACTGTAATCACCAGGTCCGTCGACCTACTGGTAATGGTGGCGGCGTTGCTGCTGTACACAGCTCCAAACTCTGTGCCACCCTTAAACCTGGCTATAACTTCCATTCGTTTGAACTGTTAGTACTTAGCTTTGCACATCCTGACAAGACTGAATTTCAGCTATTTACCCTTGTAATTTTTTACAGGCCACCTGGCCCTTACAGTGTTTTCTTATCCGAATTCGCCAACTTTTTTATCTGACCTGGTTGTCAATACAGAAAAGACTGTGATAGGAGGCGACTTTAATGTGCATATGGATAATGAACATGACCCGTTCAGAACAGCATTTTTGTCCATCAACGAACCCATTGGACTCGATCAAGCTGTGGACAAACCCACACATTATCGCAACCATACTCTAGATTTGGTCCTCACACATGGAGCAGACATTAACCAGGTGGAAATTATGCCACACAACCCTGTGTTATCCGACCACTATCTCATCTCTTTCAATTTACCACTAACGTGCTTCACATACTCGGAGCCTAGATTTTCTTCCAGGCGCACGTTTTGCTCTCTTACAGCAAATGCCTTTATTGATGAGCTCCCTACATCATACTACCTGCACAACGAAATCTCCTCTAGTTTATGTTCAAACCCTAGCTCAACCGAAATTAATCTGCTCGCAGACAATATTGACTCTGCTTTGCGTAAAAATCTGGATGCCGTTTCTCCCCTCAAAAAGAAGAAAATCGCAGGCAAGAAGCTAGCACCTTGGTATAACGACCATACTCGTGCTCTCAAACAAGCTACGCGAAAACTCGAAAGAAAATGGCGCTCCACAAAATTACAGGTTTTTCTCCTGGCGTAGAAGGAAAGTCTCCTAACCTACAAGCATGCCCTCACAGCTACCAGATCCAAATATTTCTCTACCCTTATTGAGAGAAACAAGGACAATGCCCCGAGTGCAACCATCAAAGACCTTGGGGTTGTTATTGATCCTGAGCTCTCTTTTGAAACTCACATAACTAACACCTCTAGGACTGCCTTCTTCCATCTGAGAAATATTGCTAAAATCAGGAAAATCGTATCAATTAACGACACTGAAAAACTAATCCACGCATTTGTAACATCCAGATTAGACTACTGTAATGCCCTCTTGTCAGGATGTGCAAACGTCTCATTAAAACCCCTTCAGCTGGTGCAGAAAGCCCCTTCAGCCCCCCCCCCCCCATTTTAAAGACCTTCTTCACCCGTATCTTCCACAGAGAGCCCTTCGCTCCCAAAATGCCGGGCTTCTCATCATTCCAAGAGTGGGCAAAGCTACTGTAGGCGGTAGAGCCTTTTCCTATTCAATTCAATTCAATTCAATTCATTTTTATTTGTATAGCGCTTTTTACAACACAAGTTGTCACAAAGCAGCTTTACATTGTTCCCAGGCCTGAGACCCCCTGAGAGCAAGCCAACAAGGCAACAGTGGCAAGGAAAAACTCCCTATCAGGAAGAAACCTTGAGCAGAACCGGGCTCATGGGGGGGCCCATCTGCTTCTGGCCGGCACTGGGCAGATAGAGTTAGACACAATATTATGCAATGTACATTTGTTATTGACAAACAATAGCAGTTAACAGTAGAGTGATTATAAGAATGTCTCCTAGGATGTCCGGGTCTTGGAATGCAGTTGGCTTTGATGGGCAGGGCAGCGAGGTAGCAGGACTGGAAAACGAGATGAGACGCTTGGGCTACAGCTCCGGACAGGAGCCCGGAGCAGGGAATAGGAAGCAAACAGAAAACAGTGGTTAGTGGATGATAAGAATGGCAGGGATGTAGAACAGAGAGGCAGGAGAGGAGGGGCAGAGAAAAAGGTGTGCAATAAGGAAAGACCCCGGCAGGCTAACATTATGGCAGCATAACCTAGGGGACGGGAGGCAAGGGACCGGCATAGTCATGAGGGCGACCCTAAGACGGTCAACACCAGATCACGGCACAGGGTCCATGAAAGCAATGACCACTTAGTCCACCAGAGACTCTATGATCCACGCCAGCACCAGGCCATGTCCCTCAGCTGAAGGATTTACTATATAGATATGTTTTGAGCCTAGACTTAAAGGTGGAGAGAGAGTCTGTTCCCCGAATCTCAGAGGGTAAACTGTTCCACAGGAGAGGGGCTTGATAGGAAAAGGCTCTACCGCCTACAGTAGTTTTGCCCACTCTTGGAATGGTGAGAAGCCCGGCATTTTGGGAGCGAAGGGCTCTCTGCGGAAGATATGGATGAAGAAGGTCCTTAAGATAGGGGGGGGCAAGCCCATTTAAAGCCTTAAATGTGAGTAAGAGTATTTTAAAAATGATCCGGTATTTAATAGGTAGCCAATGGAGAGAGGCCAGAACTGGGGTGATGTGCTCAAAGCGTTTAGTTTTAGTTAAGATTCGAGCAGCTGCATTTTGCACCAGCTGAAGGGGTTTTAATGAGACGTTTGCACATCCTGACAAGAGGGCATTACAGTAGTCTAATCTGGATGTTACAAAGGCATGGATTAGTTTTTCAGCGTCGTTAATTGATACGATTTTCCTGATTTTAGCAATATTTCTCAGATGGAAGAAGGCAGTCCTAGAGGTGTTAGTTATGTGAGTTTCAAAGGAGAGCTCGGGATCAATAACCACACCAAGGTCTTTGATGGCTGCACTCGGGGCAAGGGAGACACCATCAAGGTCCAATGTAAAATGAGTGAGTTTGCTCCTGATTGAATTTTGGCCTATGACCAATATTTCGGTTTTGTCCGGGTTGAGGAGGAGAAAGTTTCGGGCCATCCAATTCTTTACATCTGTTAGGCAGGCCTCCATGTTTGAAATATTCAGAGGGACATCGGGTTTGACTGATATGTATAACTGAGTGTCGTCCGCGTAACAGTGGAAATTAATGTCATGTTTACGGATGATATCGCCAAGAGGCAGCATGTATAACGAGAAGAGCAGAGGTCCAAGCACAGATCCTTGAGGTATACCATATTTTACTCTGGAACGAGCAGAGGATTCGTTGTTGATGGAGACAAACTGATATCGTTCTGATAGATAAGATCTAAACCAAGATAGGGCATGTCCACTTATGCCAACCAGGTTTTCGAGGCGGTCAAGGAGGATACAATGATCGATGGTATCAAAGGCTGCACTTAGGTCTAGTAGCACAAGAAGAGAGATACAGCCATTGTCACAGGAGAGTAGAAGGTCGTTGAGCACTTTCAGGAGAGCGGTTTCCGTACTGTGGTGAGGTCTAAATCCGGACTGGAAAACTTCCAAAATGTTGTTAGAGTGTAAAAAGGCACAGAGTTGCTTTGATACCGCTTTTTCCAGAATTTTGGAGAGGAATGGAAGGTTCGAGATGGGCCTATAGTTTGACAGGTCATTGGGATCAAGATTAGGCTTTTTCAGAATAGGCTTGATAACTGCTACTTTAAAGGGCTGAGGTACATGTCCAGACATAAGAGAGGCATTGATAAGATTTAATAGTGGTGTGCCAATTGCAGGCAATAGCTGTTTTAGGAAGCCAGTTGGTATGGGGTCAAGTTGGCTGGTAGAGTTATTAGATGAATTGAGAAGAGAAGAAAAGTCGCCAAATTCAATGGGTATAAAAGAGTCGAAGCGCGGGGCGGGCCTAATAGACATGTCTACATAATCTGGAACGGGACTGGCCAGGCAGGAACCAGAAGTTGATGAGAATTTTTGTATTGTGTCTCTTATCTTTAAGATTTTACTGTCAAAGAAGTTCATGAAGTCACTGCTACTATAAATTGCTGGTATGGTAGGGTTAACTGATGCAGGACTCTTGGTTAATCTGGCAATAGTGCTAAACAGGTACCTAGGATTGTCCTTGTTTCTCTCAATAAGAGTAGAGAAATATTTGGATCTGGTAGCTGTGAGGGCATGCTTGTAATTTAGGAGACTTTCCTTCCACGCCAGGAGAAAAACCTGTAGTTTGGTGGAGCGCCATTTTCTTTCGAGTTTTCGTGTGGCTTGTTTGAGAGCACGAGTATGGTCGTTATACCAAGGTGCTAGCTTCTTGTCTGTGATTTTCTTCCTTTTGAGGGGAGCAACGGCGTCTAGAGTTTTACGCAAAGTAGAGTCGATTCTGTCCGCGAGTAGATTAATTTCAGTTGAGCTGGGGTTTGAACATAAACTAGAGGAGATTTCGTTGTGCAGGTAGTATGATGTAGGGAGCTCGTCGATAAAGGCATTTGCTGTAAGAGAGCAAAACGTGCGCCTGGAAGAAAATCTAGGCTCCGAGTATGTGAAGCACGTTAGTGGTAAATTGAAAGAGATGAGATAGTGGTCGGATAACACAGGATTGTGTGGCATGATTTCCACCTGGTTAATGTCTGCTCCATATGTGAGGACCAAATCAAGAGTATGGTTGCGGTAATGTGTGGGTTTGTCCACAGCTTGATAGAGTCCAATGGATTCGATGATGGACAAAAATGCTGTTCTGAACGGGTCATGTTCATTATCCATATGGACATTAAAGTCGCCTACTATTACAGCTTTTTCTATATTGACAACCAGGTCAGATAGAAAATTGGCAAATTCCGATAAGAAAACACTGTAAGGGCCAGGTGGCCTGTAAATTATAACAAGGGTAAATAGCTGAAATGCAGTCTTGTCAGGATGTGCAAAGCTAAGTACTAATAGTTCAAATGAATGGAAGTTATAGCCAGGTTTAAGGGTGGCACAGAGTTTGGAGCTGTGTATAGCAGCAACGCCGCCACCTCTACCAGTAGGTCGAGGGACCTGGTGATTACAATAACTGGGAGGAGTTGATTCGTTGAGAGCTTGATTTTCCTATCAAGCCCCTCTCCTGTGGAACAGCTTACCCTGTAAGATTCGGGGATCAGACTCTCTCTCCACCTTTAAGTCTAGGCTCAAAACATATCTGTGTAGTAAATCCTTCAGCTGAGGGACATGGCCTGGTGCTGGCATGGATCATAGAGTCTCTGGTGGACTAAGTGGTCATTGCTTTCATGGACTCTGTGCTGTGATCTGGTGTTGACTGCCTTAGGGTCGCCCTCATGACTATGCCGGTCCCTTGCCTCCCGTCCCCTAGGTATGCTGCCATAATGTTAGCCTGCCGGGGTTTTTTCCTTGTTGCACCCTGGCACCTTTTTCACTGCCCCTCCTCTCCTGCCTCTCTGTTCTACATCCCTGCCATTCTTATCATCCATTAACCACTGTTTTCTGTTTGCTTCCTATCCCTGCTCCGGGCTCCTGTCCGGAGCTTTAGCCCAAGCGTCTCATCCCGTTTTCCAGTCCTGCTACCTCACTGCCCTGCCCATCAAAGCCAGCTGCGTTCATTTGCGACATCCTAGGAGACATTCTTATAATCGCTCTGCTGTTAACTACTATCGTCTATCAATCGTAAAAGTACATTGCATAACTTGTCTTTAACTCTATCTGCCCAGTGCCGGCCAGAAGCAGATGGGCCCCCCCTCTGAGCCCAGTTCTGCTCAAGGTTTCTTCCTAATAGGGAGTTTTTCCTTGCCACTATTGCCTTAGGCTTGCTCTCAGGGGGTCTCAGGCCTGGGAACAATGTAAAGCTGCTTTGTGACAACTTGTGTTGTAAAAAGCGCTATACAAATAAAAATTAATTGAATTGAATTGGATTCTTCGTACAAACCTCCTTTTCCATGCTCTAGCTGTGTTTTTTTTTTCTTTTCTGTTTCTACTGTGATTGATATTCATAAAAGCAAAAAAGGTAACATAGTCATCTAGCAGGATCTTCTATTGAGTTACTAACTGCCTTGTTTCCTATATTCAGGTCCCTGCTATGGCTCAACTAATGGTGGACACTCTGGAGGAATTAGAAGAGAAAGACTTTAAAAAGTTTAGACTGTATTTGAAAGATAATGTTCTGGAGGGATATAAACCCATTCCACGGGGGCAGCTGGAGGGTAAAGATGTGCCAGACGTTGTCGACATTATGATGAAATCTTATGGCAAAGAGCCGTCCTTCAAGATCACGCTGGAGATCCTGAAGAAAATTCAGAGAAATGATCTTGTTCAGAGGCTGGTGGAAGACACTGAAAAAAGTATGATAAAATCATTTTGAATCTCTATAATAAGCAGGCCTGCCACATAGAAAAACATGCTGTAATGATATCACTCAAACTTTTCAGCTAACACCTACACGTAACACCTAATTTGCTTTTATAAAAACATCTAATTGGCTATTCAACAAACATCACTGTGTAAATATGTTGGTAACTACATCTTGATTTGGAGAAGCCTAAAATATTTGAGCACTCTTGATTTAGACATTCTTAAAATGCAAAACCTCAAACTCATAATCCGTTCTATGCTATTAAATGATTTTATTTTCAGTCATTACTCTGTGTTGTAACACTGTGTTCCTCTCATTTCCTGCAGTCTCCCATGCTCAGACCAGTCAGGGGTCAGAGGTCACAGATCCATCCAGGGAGATACCCAGAGTCTCAGGTGAGCAGACCTATTACAGCCAATCCATGTGTCCAGGTGTACCATGATGATCAGAGACTGCACCAAATAGATACTGCCAAAACCCTTACAGTGTGTGTGTGTGAGTATGTGTGACTTTATCTCCCTGATGACATCAATCACCTTTGCTGTCTTTAACAAGTGACAGATTTTTGCCATGATCAGGTGGCCCCGCTCCACTAGAAACAGGTAACTTAGGGTGAGCTGGAAAGCAAGGAGAGTGATAGCTTTCTAGACCAGGCTGAGACCATTGCAATAACCCTATCAGCCCTGTAAATAAATGCACAAAGGACAAACACTCAAATACCAGAGCCTAACCCATGAGAGACAATCACTCACACTCGTGTGCAGCAACAAGATTGTTGACTCACGTATACAGTGTTATAACAGATAATTTCTGTTATGCTGACCTCATACATAAACTGCTGCAGTCACAGATGCCAATATTTTGGCATCTCTGTGTAAGAAGAGGTAGCAGATCCCACAGAGCCTGGATTACCAGCTATAGAATACACTCCCATCTTATTGTGATGGAGACTGCAAGACAGACCTCCCCTACCTAGCTGCCTAGTCTAGACAGTATAAATGTGCTCCCCTAGAGTGGTTCGGCCTACCACTCTGTGCACAGTGAAGTCATATAGATGATTCCCCACATAAACTAGCTGCCCTACATGCAGTTCTGCAATATTCCCAGAATTCACATTCCGTTCCCTGCACATTCTGTTCCCCACATTCCTGCCTGCACCCTGTTTCAACGTGTTACCTGCTGCCTCCATGGTCTCCCCCAACCTCTCCTGGTGAGCCGCAACCCAGTCTCCTGCTGCTGGTTTGGCTTCAGGTTCCAAGGGTGTGCCTTGCATTCTGACCAAACATTAAAAAGAATGGGGAGAGTTCTGTAACAGCATGCTGCAGTATAAAATATTCTGATAATTCTCTCCCTGTTGGAGAAAAGTTCACTCCAGAATCTAAATCACTAAAGCGAGCCACTCATGCAGGATACGTTTTTTTTTATATGGCTTCTCCTCTGCTTTCTGTCCAGCAAGAAAGAACCATGTTAAACCACCACCTCTTCCAAAGAGAACAACTTCTCTCCATCCCTCCATCACAGCACAGACTGGAGGCACTGCTGTGCTACCACAGCTTGATGGATGTACTATTGCGGGTGATTTTACTGTCAATGTAACAATTGGCTCTGATAACAAAGGTAAGGAAGACTTTCCATTTCATAGCCATTACCAATAACCTCGCATATGGGCCAAGTATCTGTTTCATGAGAATGGCTTCTTGTGGATTTATTTGTTTTTGTTTTTATTTGAAAGATACAAGTGCATCCATAAACACACCCTGTGTCCAGCCAACCTGTGTCACTAGTGATTTAAAGACCACCTGAATGGAGTGTTAAAAAAAATCAGTAACCCACAAATGAGAAATTCTACCACAAATGTCGATACCTCACATAAACAATAGGTGTAATTTTTATCAAAAGTGCAGTGCAATTTATTAAGACTTGAAATAAATAATTCAGGGGTGAAATCTCTCCTCTTCACTTTTATTTGCCTAAATATATTTGAAATGATGACAGTGTTTAATTTGCATTCTTTTTTATTTTGTTCAGTTAAAATGTTTGAGTGCCACTGGCCAGAGCATTTTCAAAATGAACACAAAGTCTGTGTGTCTGCTGTTAAATTACTTTATTGTTTTTTGCTTGTCTTATCCTCTCAGTCTCTCCTTCTCAGTCCAGGAGGGGGTCAGGTGTCACAGATTCATCCATGGAGAAACCTGGGGTTCCTGGTGAGTAGATGAATCCCAGGTAATCACTGAGTCCAGGTGTGTTGTGCTGATCAGGGTTGGCAGCACACAGAGTTTTCAGTTAAATTTTTTTTTAACAATTCCTATGATATGGCAGGCCACAAGTCCTGCTTGCATCATTGATAACTGATATACTTATAGGGCTGGGCGATGAAACGATCTCTAAACGGATCGCGATAAAATTTATGTTGATAACGATGATAAGCTTTGGACATTTTTACTTGATATGGATAGATCTAATAGCCTATCACACAGCAGAAATAAAACAGCGACAACAGCCAGTCAGTCTGCAGTCTGTGGCTTGCACGTCAAAGTACACGCCCATTTCCTACCGCAAAGCATTGTTTGAGCTACCGGCGGCGAAGAAAGCTCTGGAAACGAGGGAAAGATTAACTGGAACCGCCGAGGGCCGCAAAAGCGACAGTGAAATTGAACTCGCGTTACACTGAAAATTCCGGCCATGTTGCGGTTTGTGGACTTGTGATAAATGGATGGAAGAAGCGGCAGCAGTTGCAGTGGCCACAGCTCCCGGCAGTGTTGACGTATAATGAAAAGCCCGAACAGTTGCTTTGTGTGAGCGATCTGCATCATGCCAACACAATACTTTTTTTGCCGATTGTCCTACACTGTGCGGTGCAAAGCAGCTCCCGAGCTTGTTTAATTTGTGACAACATGCACTGAACGTTTGTCCGTCATTACCGTTTTCATGTAACCAAGCCTATCGCCATTGATTCCCCCCCCCCCCGCCGATGGGATAAGAACAGTGCTCTCGTGCCAGCACGTCGCCCAAACACCATTGGGCAAACACCACGTCAGTGATTGTTTTTAATAAAATTGCAATCCAGTCTGGTAATATCAGAGCCCGTATACGCTAGTAATAATTTATTACCCGATCTAAAATCTCTGCAGGTCGGATTTCTTTTTTGTGCCAGTTTTATACACTATTTATTTATGCTGCTATTTATATATGCTTTTTGCACTTCTGGTTAGATGCTAACTGTATTTCATTGGCTCTGTACCTGTACGCTGCACAATGACAACAAAATTGAATCTAAGAATCTAATTTCCGGCGTGGGCCCGGAGATCTTTAACCTATGTATATCATGATGAATATCGATATTGATCAATATGGGAAAAAAAATATTGTGATCATATTTTTTTGCCATATCGCCCAGCCCTAGGTATGTGGTATTCATTACTACAGAATATCTTTGATGTACACAAACAAAGAGCATTGTCTCGCAGCCCAAATGGAAATTCCGTCGGTCCAGATCTGGACCACGGGCCTTCTGTTGAGCATCACTGGACTCAACCAGTGAGAGTAACCAAAAAAACAAAACACCAGACATGGGAGCAGAAGGTGTTCCAAGGGGGAAGCTATGAGCAGTGAGGGCACTTCCTACTCATCCACTATTAATTAAAGTCAGAAATCCTTAAAGGGGGAGGGCTATTCAAACAAAGAACAAGAAACATTCTAGAAATGTCTGGAAAAACATGACATTAGATTCAGTCATGTAAGTGTCTGTCTGGATCATATAATTATCATAGAGACATGGATTACTCTTTTTTGCAGATGATGTTCAGAAAAAATTGTCCAACAAAGTGAAATCCATTCTGGAGAGGATATATCAGTGCATGTATGAGGGTTTGCCCGAACAAGGAAACAACATCTTTCTGGATAAGATTTACACAGAGCTCTACATCACAGCGGGTGGGCAAGGATGGGTCAATAATGAACATGAAGTGAGACAGGTTGAGATGGCATCCAAGAAAGCAGCCACACAAGAGACTCCAATCAAATGCAATGACATCTTCAAAACCATGTCTGGACAAGAGAAACAAATCAGAACTGTGCTGACAAAGGGGATTGCTGGCATTGGAAAAACAGTCTCTGTGCAGAAGTTCATTCTTGACTGGGCAGAAGGAAAAGCTAACCAGGATGTTGACTTCATATTTCCTCTATGTTTTAGAGACTTGAATGTGATGGAAGGTGAACAATGCAGTTTGTTACAAATGATTTACTCCTTCTTTCCTGAAATCCAGAAACAGTTTGGATCCATTAAGATTGAGCATTGCAAAGTTGTCTTCATCTTTGATGGTCTGGATGAGTGTCGACTTCCATTAGATTTCCAGAACAATAAGAGATGGTATAATGTAACAGAGCCAACATCAGTGGATGTGCTGCTGACAAACCTCATTAAGGGGAATCTGCTTCCCTCTGCTCTCCTCTGGATCACCACCCGACCAGCAGCAGCCAATCAGATCCCTGCTCAGTGTGTCCACCAGGTGACAGAGGTTCGAGGTTTTAATGATCCACAGAAGGAGGAATACTTCATGAAGAGATTCAGTGATCAGAACTTGGCCAGCAGAATTATCACACACATAAAGTCATCAAGGAGTCTCTACATCATGTGTCACATACCAGTCTTCTGTTGGATTGCAGCCACTATTCTTGAGAAAATGATGGGTGAGTCAGACAGCAGAGAAATCCCTAAGACTCTGACTCAGATGTACACAAACTTCCTTCTCCTTCAGGGGAGTTTGAAAGACCAGAAATATGTTGGAACAACTGAAGCAAATTTGGTTCTGAATAGAGAGTCCATTCTGAAACTAGGGAAGCTGGCTTTTCAACAACTGGAAAAGGGAAATCTAATTTTCTACAAGAAAGACCTGACAGAGAGTGGCATTGATGTCAGTGAAGTGTCAATTAACTCTGCGGTGTGCACTGAACTTCTTAGGCAAGAGTGTGGCATCCAAAAGCAGAAAGTGTACTCCTTTGTGCATCTGAGTGTTCAAGAGTATCTTGCTGCTCTGTACGTGTTTCTTGAATACAAAAACAGCAACATACACCGCCTTGATAAAACCTTGCGTGGTCAATTTTTAAAATTCATCTCACGCTCAAGATTATCTGTGTTGCTCAAGACAGCAGTGGATCAGGCTTTACAGAATGAGAATGGACACCTGGACCTTTTCCTGCGCTTCCTTCTTGGACTCTCACTGGACTCCAATCAGAATCTCTTACAAGGCCTACTGACACAGACAGGAAGCAGCTCACAGAGCATTGAGGAAACAGTCCAGTATATTAAACACAAGATCAGGGAGAATCTCTCTCCAGAGAGGACCATCAATCTGTTCCACTGTCTGAATGAAATGAATGACCATTCTCTGGTGGAGGAAATCCAAAGTTACCTGAGCTCAGGAAGTCTTTCAAGAGAAGACCTCTCACCTGCACAGTGGTCAGCTCTGGTCTTTGTGTTACTGACATCAGAAGATGAGCTGGATGTGTTTGACTTGAAGAAATACATCAGATCAGAAGAAGGTCTTCTGAGGCTGCTGCCAGTGGTCAAGGCCTCTAGAACAGCTCTGTGAGTTCTTTCGTATTTTATATGAAATGTTTACAAATTTAGACTAATTACAACAGCTGTCTGACAGAAGTACACAACATGAATGGCCACAGATTAAAATATCAATATATTTGTAAGCCATTCATGGTTGTGACATCAACATTTTGAGAAATTTCACTGAGTACATTCAGATTTGTGGCTAATGCTTTTCTCTAAAGCTATCCAGGTAATATAATGAAGACTGGATGACTCTGATGCTCATGAAGACAATTTAAAACTCAAGATAAAATAAAGATTAGTGGATCTGTGTAGGTGTTGTGCAATTCTGATGATTTTTTATACACTTACTCACTCCTGAGAGGACAGCTCTAATTCTGACAGGAGAGTCATGCCCTGTTCCTGTAGGTTGTGTTTGGGGTAGGGCTTAAGAGGTCACACGGTGTAGCCAATGAAAGCATTAATATAATGGTAAAAAAAACATGTTTTATATGAAGGGAGTAATACCATTCCCAGAGACTGCTCTTAGTCCAACCCAAATGATATCAAGATAAGTGGTCTGCATAGTTTTTGTGTCATGCTGATACACTTTAACACGGTCAGTCACACCTTAGGGGTCAGCTGTAATTCTGACCGGAGAGTCATGCCCAGCTCCTGTTGGTTATGTTGGGGCATGGGGGTTGTGTGGAATTATCTGATATGACATGATTTCCTTTCCAGGCTGAAAAGCTGTAACCTCAGCAAGGAATGCTGTGAAGCCCTGGCCTCAGCTATCAGCTCAAACTCCTCCAGTCTGAGAGAGCTGGACCTGAGTGACAATGAGCTGCAGGATTCGGGAGTGATTCTGCTCTCTGCTGGACTGGGGAATCCACACTGTAAACTGGAGACACTGAGGTCAGTTCCTCAGGGCTTGATATAGAAGTTTGACTGATGTACTATAATTCCCAAAATTGATATATTAAGCTTATGGTGTGTGATCTCTTGTTTTCCTTCCAAATTTCATCCTGTATCAGCATTTTTATCATAACATGCCTAAAATATTTCCAGGTTTAATCAATGTTTGTTTACATTTACATTTATTCATTTAGCAGACGCTTCTATCCAAAGCGACTTACATAGGTTACAGTTCTTTACAATGTTATCCATTTATACAGCTGGATATTTTACTGAGGCAATTGTGGGTTAAGTACCTTGCCCAAGGGTACAGCAGCAGTGTCCTAGCGGGGATCGAACCGGCAACCTTTCGGTTACAAGTCCTGCTCCTTAACCACTATGCTACACTGCCACCCATAATGTTTAATATAAGGACCTTTACAATCAGAGGGTGGTGAGGTAATGTGTGCTGCATTATGTCTTCAAGGCCCTGAATGGGTGGTCTGGTGATGGTGGCTATCAGGTTAAAGTTTAGTTCCCTTCGTTGTTCGTATTGATTAGTCGTATTAATCTGACCATGAGCAATCAGCACAACACCTGCTTGTGTGGCCATGGGTCACATATGAGAGTCTGAAGTACACAGTGTCAGAGAGTCTTACAGTATCAGTTAGATATCCACAGTGGGGAAAATTCGGACGTAATGTTGCTGAGGGTTTTTTAGTTTCTGGGATTCAAACTTCACTTCTGCACATGTGTAAAAAAGTTGGGGGCTGTGAATAAATTATTTTGCACATTGGAAAATCACGCCTCCTTGTCCAAAGACTGTTAGCAGGAATTTTCTTACTGAGTTAACAGTCCTTATTGCAGATTGCAGTGAATGTCTTGTGATGGCAATCTTGAAAGCTATGCAGATACTTCTAAGATAATAATTAAGTTTTGGAATCAAGATGAGCCTTTTCAATATTTCAGCATAAAATGGTTAAAAATGCCAGTACCAGGTGTTTTTTTTTTTTTAAAGGAAAAACACCACAGTTCCAATTTTTTTCTTTAAGCATTAAGTCTTGAGGAACTTAATGAAGGCATGTGTGTGTGATAGTCCCCCCAGGAAAACTAGTTGAAACACATTGGGAATTGACAGATAGGAGCTTTTCTGTGATCTGAGACCACTAGCTGGTGAGCTCGTTAGAACAATGGTGTCAGCTCTCTCATGGCACTGTGTTCTTTTTCGATATGCAACTGTATTACTCCAATTGTCCTGTTATGATAGTCGGTATGAGTGGGTCTGCATTTATTGTTGCCTTGCAAGTCAGCATCCATTTGAACTGTAGTGAATCTTACTGCGAATTGTTGCTTTCTCCGGATACATTAAAATGTAATGTAACGTAGCTGCATTCTGTAGTAGTCTGTAGTAGTAGGGTTTGATGGCACAGGCAGGAAACAGGCAAAGAGGGAGTTACAGTAGGAAGGATGAAGACTCAGTTGGGCAATGACAAGGGAATCTATCTGCCGGAGTCCATCAAGGGATAAAATCAAGGAGAACAGAAATGCATCATGTGGATAACAATTCCTGTGACCATCTCCTGCAGAGGACAAACTCACCATCACTGCCCTCCCTGATCTTGTAATATCGGCAATTGGCAATCTTGTCCTTGTCCTTCTTGACCCCCACCAACAACCTGCCTGTGGAACTGTCAGTCAAAGGCTGTCAAAAGGCTGACTTCACACACAGCTCCCTCCTCTCTCCAGTTCCTTGCCCTCACAGAGACGTGGATCACCTCAGACAAAACCTCAACCTCAGAAGCCCTCTCCACTGGATACTCTGTCTTCACACTTCCCGACCCTCTGACTGAGGTGGTGGGACTGAGCTGCTCGTATCTCAGTCATGGAAGTTCTCTGTACTCCCTGTCTCTCATCTCTCTGTCTCTGTCTCTATCTTTTTATGACAATGGTCCATACAATGGCTAATAGAGTATTTCCCAAGGATAAACACCACACCAATGAATAGACTGTGACAGAAGTATAAAATTAAAGTGCTACACCACAATCAAAGTTCACAGCAAACAGTTCCTTTGCTACAACCTATTGCACAATGCCCATGGCCTCTTATTGCACAGTATGGGTTAAATGAAGAAAAGACAAACTTCATAAAACAACAAGAAATGGCTGGAAAATAAATTAGAGTGCTCCCTCCCGACAGCTAGTTGCCCCCATGACACCCGCACCCAACAGTATACACTGCATCACACTATACTATACTATAACAGTATTACAATGAAACACAAATGAAATAAAATGAAAGAAATACAAAAAACAAAACAACTCTGGGGAAAACGGTGGCTGAGTGGCTGTTCACAGGCTCCTTAATTAGAGGTGGGAATTCATGTAACGTCACCACTGCTGTTGGCTTTGGGATGCTTCAAGCAACATAACTAAAGTACAATGAAATAAACATAAATACATTTCATCCAAATCATGATAAACAAGAAAATTCACAAAGTAGAAGAAATAAGAACTAGTTCACATTCTTTACAAAAACCCGGTAACCTACCGAACAAACATTCTAATGAGTTGCATGTTCACAGTGGGCTGTGCTATGCAGTATGCAGGATAGTGAGTTCTAGTGTTGACTGAAGACCCACCTCTTCAGACTGTATCTCGATTCCACCTCAATCTCCACCCCCCAACATCTGCTACTTGTGGTACTTGCTGTTTATTTTATGTGTAGTATTGTGATGTGTTTTGGGTTCTGTGATCTAGTGACTGAAGTATGGAAGTATACTTGGCTTCCCTTGTCTAGTCAGGTTGTACAAGTTAACTAAGGGTTGGGTTTGAATAGTGTTATGCTTTCATTGGGTCACAGGACCACATCGTGAAGATTGAAAAAAGGAAAAAACTGTAAAATTCTTGCAGGACATGGTGTGGTTTGTATAGTATAGGAAGAAAATTGATACAAGAGAACAAAAGTGTTGCTGAACCAATGGACAATTTAGTGGCTAGTTACACAAAATACTGCTACCACTTTTGAGGACTAGAGCTTCTGTGAATTTGCACAACATAGCCCAACACTAGCTGGAACTTGGCCAGGACAAAAATCAAAAGGAAACCCAGAACACAGGAATTTTTCTTGTTGTTTCAAGCAGGGACTCGTTTAACAGCTGATCTTGCTATGTCGCTACGTCATGGGTTTGATTATCATAGACCATTGCCACACCTTTTAGTCCCTGTAAGATCTAGTTACACACTAATGGAGGAGTTAAAAATGGAATAAAATTAGGTATTTTTAGTCTCTCATAATAACATACACAACACAAACCCGTACAACCCTGAGGAGTGGAATAATTCCATTCCCTGACCCTGTTCTGAGCCTGTCCTGATAATATAAAGATCAATGTATCTGTGTAGTTACCATGTAGTGGAGACTCATGCCCAGCTCTTTTAGGGTGTGTGGAGGCAGGGGGTTTGTGTGGAATTATCTGATATGACATGCTTTTGCTTTCCAGTCTGAACAGCTGTAACCTCAGCAAGGAATGCTGTAAAGTGCTGGCCTCAGCTGTCAGCTCAAACTCCTCCAGTCTGAGAGAGCTGGACCTGAGTGACAATGAGCTGCAGGATTCAGGAGTGGAGCTGCTGTCTGTTGGACTGGGAAATCCACACTGTAAACTGGAGACACTGAGGTCAGTTCTTCAGGGGCCTAAACTGACATTCTAGAGTGATATATTTGGCTTAGGTCAATGTTTCAGTGAATTTATTTAGGGTTTAGATTCATGTCGTTGTTTCAGCAAAACTGTGATCATTTCTTTGTTTAAAGATATCTGTCAGTGTTATGTAGAAAAACAGTGGGATTTACAGGTGTGTATGAGAACAAAAAAATTCTGTAAGAATTTAGTACTTTTTGAGCTAATGTTATTATATAATATGATATGATTACCTTACAGCTGAACAGCTGTAACCTCAGTAAGGAATGCTGTGAATTGTTGGCATCAGCTATCAGCTCCTCCAGTCTGAGAGAGTTGGACCTGTGTATTGACAAAGACATGATAATTTCTTGGATTAATGTTATACCACAGTGGTATTTATAAAAAATAATTTCCAGATATTTTTTTCAAATATGCCACTAAAGAAATGATTTGATAACTTGGTGCACACCTTTCCTGAAAACATATTCAGAAAGGAAAATCATTGTAACATCTAAAAAAAAATTCAAATCCCATTAAACTGGAAGAGTGAGGTGCTTTTCTTCTCTCTGCAGACTGTCACTGTGTGGAGCTATAGAGGGGGGCTGTGTTTCTCTGGCTTTAGCTCTGCATTCAAACCCCTCTCACCTGAGAGAGCTGGATCTGAGCTACAATCACCCAGGAGACTCAGGAGTGAGAGCGCTCTCTGCTGGACTGAAGGATCCAAATTGTGAACTGCAGAAACTGAGGTGAGATTTTGGGGCACTTTATGGTCCATTGCTGGAAACCTGTGAATACAGACTGGTAAAGATTAACACTACTGGTCTCTAACATTGACTATTTTACTACAGCTCTCAGTCTCTGCCATTGAAAGTAATTTCTGCCATGTCTAATATGATAATATTTCTCTAATGTGGCAAAATATTCAGAAATTTCTCCAAGCTTAAGAAGTCACACAGTGTAGCCAATGAAAGCATTAATATAATGGTGAAAAAACATGTTTTGTATGAATGGAGTAATACCATTCCCAGAGACTGGTCTCAGTCTATCCAAATAATATAAAGATCAAGGGTCAGCATAGTTTTTGTGTCATGCTGATACACTTTAACACAGTCAGTCACACCTTAGGGGTCAGCTGTAATTCTGACCCATCTCCTGTAAGTTGTGTGGGTGCAGGGTGGTTGTGTGGAATTATCTGATATGACAGCATATGATATCAGCCTATCCTGATAATAAATAATAATAATAATAAAGATCAATGTATCTGTGTAGTTACCATGTAATGGAGACTCATGCCCAGCTCCTTTATGGTGTGTGAGGGCAGGGGGGTTGTGTGGAATTATCTGATATGGCATGATTTCCTTTCCAGGCTGAACAGCTGTAACCTCAGTGAGAAATGCTGTGAAGCGCTGGCCTCAGCTATCAGCTCAAACTCCTCCAGTCTGAGAGAGCTGGACCTGAGTGACAATGACCTGCAGGATTCAGGAGTGGAGCTGCTCTCTGCTGAAGGACTGAAGAATCCACACTGTAAACTAGAGACACTGAGGTCAGTTCCGCATGGGCAGCAGTGTAGCATAGTGGTAAGGAGCAGGGCTCATAAATGAAAGATTGCTGGTTTGATTCGCCACTGGGGCACTGATGTTGTGCCCTTGGACAAGGTACTTAACCCAGAATTTATTTATTATTTAGTGGTATAAATTGTAACTTATGTAAGCCACTCTGGATAAGAGTGTCTGGTAAATAATAATGTAATGTAGAGGCCAGAATGATATATACTGTCTCAGCCAAATAGTGTTTTATTATTATTAAATTATTTAACATTGATATTTGTAAAATAATAGGATTTACAGGTTTGTTCAAATGTGTTGCTATAGTTTGATATGTTCATTTGATTTAAATCCTTCATTTAGCAACCAATCCTCAGAAAATTGTTGAAATATTCACTTCCCAAAGAAGAGAGTTATGTGTCCAGAGCTGGGAGAGTGAAGAGCTTTTCTCCTTCTCTCTGCAGGCTGTCACTGTGTAGAGTCACAGAGAGAGGCTGTGTTTCTCTGGCTTCAGCTCTGCATTCAAACCCCTCACACCTGAGAGAGCTGGATGTGAGCTACAATCACCCAGGAGACTCAGGATTGAGAGCGCTCTCTGCTGGACTGGAGGACCCCAACTGTAAACTGGAGGCACTCAGGTGAGATCTTCTTGGACTTGTTATAAAGACTTTTATTTAAAATATTCATTTCTTTGCTGGGTAATGCAAAGAATACAAATACATCATCTCTCTAAGAACTGATTCATTTTCAGTACAATGCTGGAACTCTTTGAAAATGGCAGCACTAACATGAAAATATAGCTGCAAGCAGGAAAGAAAGGGCCTGATTACTATTGGTCTTATACTCTTTGCAATTCATAGGTTTCATTTCCTTTGCACCCAGTATTTTACATTTAGCAATAGTGTACTGAGCGGAGCCTGGGCTTACCTTACAGTTATAGTTACCAATAACAATGAACAACTGTATCAATAATTTTATTACTTGGAATGTCCGCGGATTAAATGGAAATATAAAGAGACTGCAGTGTCTCGATTACTTGCGTCGTAAGCGGAGCCTATTGTTATTGCCTTTCTTCAAGAGACACATATGAAGTCGTCCGATGTTCATCGAATTCCAAACAAATACTGTAAAATACTTGCGCATGCCCATAACAAAACTAAGGGGGTTATGATTTTGATAGACAGGAAGCTTGACAGTCGATCTTTCTGGGAGTGACTCTGAGGGCAGGTTTTGTGTTGTATCCATAACTCTGCAAGGTTTTAAACTCTGCTTCGCATGTATGGCCCGAATATTTATGACCCTCTTTTCTCTGACGAAGTCAAACATAAGTTGCTTCAGTGAACTAACGCCTGTATGATTATCGGGGGGGATTTCTGTTTGGTTAAAGAACCTCTTCTTGACGCCTCACGTAACGATTCAGTGTCGGCTAGGGTGGCAGCATTTTGATACATTTTTACGCGATTTAAATCTGCTGGATGCATGGCGTCTTAGGAATCACACCGTCAAAGACTTCACGTTTTTCTCCTTTCGACATAATACATATTCTCGTATTGATTACATATTTCATCCAGTATCCTGAAACACATTATTTCTACTGATATTCTACTAATCGTACTATCTGTTCATGCACCGGTGCTGTAGGCCTACGGCTTTGATTTTTCTTCTAGGATGAGCGGCTGCGGGAGATGGCAATTCAATGTTTTTCTTCTCCAAAATGTGGGCTTTTTCAAAAGGCTTAAAGGAGTTCCTAGAAATCAACAGAGACCCCAAAATCACCCCTCAACAGTTATGGGAAGTAAATTGTTTTATCAGAGGTTTATTTATTTATTTATTTATTTCGGTTCTAATCTGAATAAATCAAAAGAATCAAAGAAATCAAAGAATTGCTCATTTGGCGGCCGAAATTAAACGGATAGAATGTTTACAAAATCATAATTTCCTGCACTCTAGAGTGACTCAGCTTGTCTCTTTAAAAGCTGAGTTTAAGACATTGGCTAGGTTGAAAACAGAGTTCTTACTACTCCGGACCAGACAGTTATATTATGAGCATGCAGACAGACCCAGCAGACTTCTAGCTTTGAGAATTAAACAGTGTCAGCGGTTAGCCTCTATTGACGCAATTAGAGATGCCAATGGTATATTAATTTCACAGCCCCTTTCAGTTAATGAAACTTTTAAAACATATTTTTTGCATATTTATAAATCCGAGGTTTTCACTGACTATGAAAAAAATTAAAGAATTTTTGAGTGCATTGCATCTATCATCTCTTTCAGTTGATCAGGCCAGACTTTTGGATGCTCCTCTCACTCCAGATGAATTAAAAGACCCTCTCAATGCAAAAACGCAAGTCCCCGGGCATGGTATTCCGCCTGAATTACTGCTGGCAGCATGGGATCTTGTGGGTCCCTTGATTATCGACTCTATCAATTATTCCATGGAAATTGGCTCATTCCATACGGACCAGAAATACAGGCCTAATTTCATTGCTTCTCAAAAAAGACAAGGAGCCAATAGAATGCTCGAGCTACAGACCTATAAGTTTGCTAAAGTTTGACCTGAAGCTCTATGCAAAAGTTCTTACAAAAAGACTGGAAAAATGTATTGATGGTTTGATTCATTATGGCCAAACTGGATTTATGAGAGGTAGGTTAGGTGCCGATAACTTGTGTAGACTTTTGCATATTCTTCATTTGGCTCTCCAAAATGCAGAGTCTTTTGACATTTTCTCAGTAGATGCGCAAAAAGCATTTGACCACTTAGAATGGCCTTACTTATGGGCTATGCTTGAACGGTTTGGTTTCGGTCTCCTATTTATACATATTGTTCGTACCTTATACAATAATCCGACTGCCTGCGTTCAGACAGGGTCAGTCATATCTCCCCAATTTCCACTTAAAAGAGGTACTCGACAGGGCTGTCCTCTGTCTCCCGGTTTATTTGCCCTCTCATTAGAACCTCTGGCACAGGCTATTTGGCAAAGTTCTGAAATTTCCCCTATCTGTATTAAAAACACGGTCCATCATATTTCTTTATATGCGGACGACATTCTGCTATATCTTTCAGACTTATCCAATTCGATTCCAGGAGTGCTTGATATGGTTGATAGTTTTGGGTCTCTGTCAGGCTATAGGATAAATTGGAATAAATCAATTCTAATGCCTCTCAATTCTGCTGCTAAAAACTCAGTTCTTCTCTTTTCTATGCCAGTTCAGTCTAGCTTCATATGTTTAAGAATCAAAATCTACCCTAACCTCCAGATGATTCAGAAACAAAACTTTTCATCTACTCTAAGTAAAGTTAAAGCTGATCTCACAAGATGGTGTCCATTACAGCTTACTCTACATGGTAGAATTTCAGTAATTAAAATGAATGTTCTCCCACAAATTAACTTTTGTTTTCTATGCTACCCCCGTCACTTCCTCAGAAATATTTAGAAGAAATTAATTCAATGTGCAAAAATTTCATTTGGAATGGCAAACATGCCAGGATACGGTTGGCAACATTACAGTGTCCTAAAGTTTATGGTGGCAAGTCCTTGCCGAATTTTAAATTTTATTACTTGGCTTTTCAGTTGAGAGCATTCAGGGTTTGGTTTGATTCTAATTCCTTTGCTTCATAAAATAGAAGAGGTCATAATAAAACCAAATAGAATTCAGGATTTAGTATTTTCAGGCCTCAAAAAGAAGTCCATTTCCCTTCGCATGTATTTCCCTTCGCCGTATAATTTCAAATTCTCTAGATGTGTGGCAACAGGCAAGTAAGTATTTTGGTATATGTCTTAATCTTCATAGCTTGTCCCCTGTTTGGAATAATAGCTTTCTGCTAACAGGATCAAAACCTTCTCATTATCCCCCATGGTCTAGCAAGAATGTGCATGTTTTGGGTGATATTTTTGATGATAAAGGCCTGCGTATGTTCCAAAATATTAAGGAAATCTATTCGCTTCCTGGCTTCTCATACTTTCTGTACCTTAGGCTCCGCTCAGCCCTCCGTGCATACGGAGCTCCGTGGAATAGGGCTCTCCCAACCCATCCTTTGGTACAATCCCTTTATTCTGCAGGTATATTCTCGAGGCCTTGTTTCATCCCTGTATAACAAGTTTGTATCTCATAACATTAACAGTCTTACTGTTTCTACTATTTGGAGTAGGGAACTTAATACCTTAAGTGTTACTGTAGATTGGGGTTCAATTTGGCACAATATTTTTACATCCTCAGAAAATCTGGCTCATCAATTGATCTATCTTAAAGTGGCACATAGATTCTATATTACCCCGTACCGCAGATTTCAAATGAAAATATCGGACACATATCTTTGTACAAGTCGTCCGTACATATGTGGTGGGAGTGCCTTCCAATAAAGGATCTTTGGAACTATGTAGTATCAACACTTTTCTAGATTTTCTAGGTGTGCAGATTCCTATGTGTCCTGGTTTGTTAGTGCTTGGGGATGATTCAAATATTGTGCTCAGTAGACCAAAAAGATGTGCTTTATTGGTGGGATTGACTGCAGCTAAAAAAAGCTGTCCTAAAGGGTTGGGTAGAACCTGGGATTCCATTGGCATATACTTGGGTACACTATTATTTAGATATATGCATTCTGGAAAAGTCCACAGCAAGGTTACACCAAGCCAATGTGAACACATTAACTGTATGGACTGATATCATATGTTGCATCAGGAGCCTTTACAAAGATGCTCTTCATTATGACATTGTCATAGTTGTCTCTGCTTTGCAGTGATCATATGCTGTAATTATGTTATATTTATTTTGTATATCGTGTCATCGTCTTTTTTTGATGTGATGATCCCCCCAAGCTAATGTACTCATTTGTAAATTTGAAAATTTTGAATAAAAAGATGTTAAAAAAAAAAAAGAATTATCTGATATGACATGATTTCCTTTCCAGGCTGAACAGGTGTAACCTCAGTAAGGAATGCTGTGAAGCGTTGGCCTCAGCTATCAGCTCAAACTCCTCCCATTTGAAAGAGCTGGACCTGAGTGACAATGACCTGCAGGATTCAGGAGTGGAGCTGCTCTCTGCTGGACTGGGGAATCCACACTGTAAACTGGAGACACTCAGGTCAGTTCTTCAGTGATATGATTTAGTGGCTGGATTGATGTAGCTGTCTTTGCAAAACTGATCATTTCTTAGTTTAAAGATATTTCAGTGTTATGTAGAAAAACAGGTGTGTACGCAATTAGAACATTTATGTAAGAACTGATTAATTTTTAGTTCAGTGTCAAGATTTCACATGCTATGGTTTCCTTTCCAGGCTGAACAGGTGTAACCTCAGTAAGGAATGCTGTGAAGGGCTGGCCTCAGCTATCAGCTCAAACTCCTCCAGTCTGAGAGAGCTGGACCTGAGTGACAATGAGCTGCAGGATTCAGGAGTGGAGCTGCTCTCTGCTGGACTGGGGAATCCACACTGTAAACTGGAGACACTGAGGTCAGTTCTTCAGTGATATGGTTTAGCGGCTAGATTGATGTGGCAGTCTTTGTGCTATGCCACTGAAAAGGGGAAAATATAAATTCAAGAGCAAAGACGGGACATGCTGCTCTCAATTCAATGTTGTAATGAACGAGAAGCAGACAATACGCTCCCCCTATAGGCAGACCGTGAGACCAGTATAATCAATTACCCATTTTAGTTAGACCAAAATAATAAATTATATTATCACTTAGAAACCAAATGAAAATACGGCGATATAACCAGATATTAATTGAATCATATATTTTTTCATACACCATTTTCTTACACCATTACATTTGCACTGAGGTCAGTTCTTCTTTGTATAGGCTAGATCAGGGGTGTTTCTAGCTATTGAAAAGATCAGGGGATAAGTCAAGTTTGCCTGGGGCTTGTCTTTTTTATTTTTATTTTTTGAAGGGAGATCAGCATCAGTAGGTTGGGGAGGTTATATGTACCTTTATAATAAATAAATATTATCACGCCTTCGGATGCTGCAAGTCAAGTTCTGCTCTGTTACACAGTCTGTTGTTTTGCTATAAACACCTCCTTTTTCAGGGTGAAAATATTCAGGGGTAGGCTTAAAATATTCAGGGTTATAGCCCCGAATGATCGGACCTAACGACGCCACTGGGCTAGATGTAAAGAAATTTAAGAGTTACTCTCCTTTTGTAATGGACAGTCAGTAAAATATACAAAAATACCTAGATATGGTGTATTTGTCAAATGTTTGGCATTACACATCAGCAGTTTTGTCAACCTTCTCTACCTCATACTCGTGAATAAATTTTGAAATTCCAGAGCACAAGTGTTGGATACATATGCCAACAGCATATATTAGTTTTTTTTTTTTTCTTAAAAATATTTTCTAACTAAAAAAAAATTCTAACACAAAACCAATGTTTTATTCTGTGTGCAATTTATTTAAAAATGCTGAAACTCAAAATTATTTTAAATTTCACACAGAGAAAAATTTGGATGTATCATTTGTTGTTCATTAGAATGTGAAAATTGGTCAAGGGGCTAAATACTTTTGCAAGGCATTTTATGTGTAGTTATTATTACCCTGTAGCAAGGATTCAGGGACCTTAATGTGTGTTGAGTGGATATAGACCAGCCTGCCTTTCCACTATAGGAGATTGGTGGTGCTCCACCAGGTACTTTAAGCAATTATCTCTCACAACATCAGCAGCAATACATGCTGGGTACAGTAGCCAGGTTTGCTACGTTTCAGTTACTTCTACCTAATATTCATAACTCTGTCTTTGAGAATAATTCCCGCTGCACCATTCACCAGATTCATATTTCTCAAATTTGACAAGTGGTGCAGAAATTGCTTTCATTTTCAGAAGAGGAGGCAGTGTATAATTTGCGTGGATGGGTCCATTTTATTCTCTGAGCCTACTATTAGCCTATTCAGATAATATAAAATTAGAATGGTTTGTACTGCATGGAGTAGCCAGTGAAATTGGTTATGTGATTTTGGAAAAATTATCCTTTTACCATACAGCTGGTATTATCTTCTCATCATCTTATTATGACTTCTGCAAATTTTTTACAGTACTATTCACAAAAGAACAGGACTTCCAAGTTTGTTCAAATATGTTGCTGGAGTGTAGATCATAACAGCACATTTTGTCTGAAAAACTTTCATTTAGTAAAACAATCATTGTAACTTTTCATTATTTTTTTTCCTTTTCTCCACAGGCTATCAGGCTGTCAGGTCACATGGAGAAGCTGTGTTTCTCTGGCTTCAGCTCTGCGTTCAAACCCTTCACACCTGAGAGAGTTGGATCTGAGCTACAATCACCCAGGAGACTCAGGGGTGAGAGTGCTCTCTGCTGGACTGGAGGATCCCAACTGTAAACTAGAGAAACTGAGGTGAATTATAGAACTCATTAAATGACATTGTTTTTTTTTTCTGAAGTAATCAACCCAATATATTGAGAAGTCAGATTTCTAGGTTTTACTGAATAATACATTTCAACAGAAGATATCCTTGGCTTATCTCCCTCTGTGAGATGGACACTAACATAAAGACTGTCTCTGTGAGAACAGGAAAGTCCTGACAGTGTGTGGAGCTCTCCCATTGTCACAGGGCTCTGAGTTTCCACACTGCACTTCATAGACAGGCTGTGTGTCACTCAATCACTGTCTGTTCTTCTGGTTTTCTTTCAGTGTGGACCATGCTGGTGAGTGCAGAATCAAACCAGCACCAAGGAAATGTAAGTTTATTTGAACTAAAAATGAACTATAGAAGAAGCATCAGGGGAGTTCACATCAGATACAGTAATCTAGAATATGGGAGGCATTGAGATTTCTATCATATTCTTTATTTTCTACCAAGGCAACCAGTGATAAAATGGTTAATTAGACATAAGTTTTTGTAAAAATGTTCAGACATAACTTTCTCTTGCCAAACTCTGTGAAAGCATAGTAAAATACACTTTATCATGTTTTTGAATCAAGAAACAATATCAATGCATTATGTTTTTAAGCACGTTTTCCATATTTTTGTTTCTTTGTGTGTCTGCGCGTGCGTGTGTGCGTGTGGGTGGGTGTTCCCTCCCTCCTCTCTGCAGATGCCTGCCAGCTCACACTGGACCCCAACACAGCACACAGAAACCTGTCCCTGTCTGAGGGGGACAGGAAGGTGACCTGGGGGAGAAAGGAGCAGCCATATTCTGACCATCCAGAGAGATTTGACTACTGGCCCCAAGTGCTGTGCAGAGAGGGTCTGTCTGAACGCTGTTACTGGGAGGCTGAGTGGAGTGGGAGTTACGCCACTCAAATAGGAGTGGCATACAAAGGAATGAGAAGGAGAGGAAGGAATGAGGACAGTATCCTTGGAAAAAATGACAAGTCCTGGTGTTGGGCCTCTTGTAATGAGAGTTATTCTGTCAGGCACAGTAAAGAGGCAACTCCCATTTCTGCTCCCCCCACCCCCTCCCACAGAATAGGAGTGTATCTGGACTGGCCGGCCGGCACTCTGTCCTTCTACAGTGTCTCCTCTGACACAATGACCCTCCTGCACACATTCCATACCAAATTCACTCAACCCATCTATGCTGGGTTTTGGGTTGGATCTGAGTCATCAGTGTCCCTGTGCCAGCTGGAATAGACTCCTGCATCTTTGTGAGACTAAGGCAGGGAGAGGTGTGCAGTTAAAGGGCTCTAAGGGGTTGGTCTCTTAGAGATGACACCCTGGGAAAGACTCTGGGTTGGCATACTAAAGATGACTCTTCATGGTGCTTTTTACATTTTTTAAAATTATTTTATTTCATGTGTTCAATCAATACATTTATTTTCTGATATTTTCATGACTTTAAAAGAACCGGATAGGAAGGAAACGGATAAAGACCTACGTCCTGTGATTGTTGTCACCATCTCTGCTAATGTGTGTTATCCTTTTTTGGGAGCATGTGAGAACTCTCAAAGACAGAAATTTATAGAAACCTTGGTCAGGAGCTGTATCTGCTGTTAGAGGTCACACTAGTTCTTTGTAATGAATAATTGTCAAACAAATGAACAAACAAAAACAAAGAAAATGTATTTAATATACTGCATTTCACAACCAAGGCTGTCATAAATTGTGTTACAGAGGGAATTAAAAGAGACAATTATTACCTGACCCCTGGCAAAGAGGTGATCTGTTGAAGCTCCAGGAAAAAAATGTCTATTGAAAAATTGCCACATACGCACTCATAGTGAGATGTGTGTAGGTCATTACATTATATACATTATTATTTAGCTGATGCTCTTATCCAGAGTGACATGCACAGGTTACAGATTACATCTATACAGTTGGATATTTACTGACATTTACTTTATCCGGGGCAATGGGTGGGAGTAGACAAACTCGTATATCATATTTGTTCAGAACAATAACAGACAAGAAAGCACAGTCTCAGCAGCATGGAAAGGAATTCCCGCCAGTTATAAGCCATAGCAGCATAACTGTTCAGGCAGAAGTGCAGAATGTGCGCATTTAATAATTGGGCCCTGGCATTTTTTATTGTCTTTGGAAAGATTTTTGCAGGAGTGTTCCCACCCTAACAGTATATAGACAATATCTGCATTTTTACGAAAAGTATTTTTTGTGCTACCAGGAGTTAAACAATTCCAAACAATTCATCTTTGTTTATCCTCATGTTGTCTTATGTAACCATAAATTCTGTATCCAACACACAGAAAGTAATTGGGAGTAGATTTTACATATGTAAGAAAGAGGTATGCGGCGACATGTCATCTAAACGGCTACGTTGACTCAAACACACTCAACAGTTCTGTTGTTTTTGCCAGTCAGCTTCTCTGCTTGTGTGAATAACCTGCAGGGTGCTGCACCTCCCACACAGGGAAACATACCTCAAAACTAAGCGTCCCTCCCCTAATGGAGGGTGGCGTAAACCAGAAGTATTGGACAACCAACCAGTTGTCTTTGCCCTTTACAGCAGTTTCCACCAGTAGGTAAAACTATTTTCATGGCAACTGGCAGATTCACAGGAAAGGTAAACAGTAACTGGTTAGACTGCTTCACATTCTTCAGAATAAAACATGAAATTGAAAGCTCAGTCTTACCTGTAGTATAACCTTGATGGAGGAGCTAGAACTGAAGAACTAAAAAACCAACACTTTTTACCTGCAACAACAAACTCAAACTTGACCAAAAATGGACATTCTAGCATGACCATAATCCACACAATTATTCATCTAAATCTTTTTTTTATCCAATACTCTGTAACTACGAATTGCTCTTGACATGATATGCTACTTACTAACTGATATGCTACTGAGGCTAGGGTTATTCCAGGTAGTATCTGAATGGTAATTTTGATTCATTCCAGTAAGTAGATTACTATACTTAAAGTACTGAATACTCATAGCACTGAAATCCAGTTACACTCAGTCACTATTGTTAAAGTGGAACTTTCAAATCTGCTTATCAAGATAAGGCAATGTGCTGTTAACACTGGTCTGTTCAATCAATATTTTCATGTTTTGACCTGTTGCTGATTTGCTGGCTGTAATAGTGTACCTTTTATAAAGGAGAAACCTTATTGGGTCATGCTGTACCTAACAAGCTTAAGTCCAAAAGGTCACTTCTAACCAGACTGGAGAATGAGATTATAGGGTTTTTATAGTGCTAAATGACAGCAGTAAAGACACAAGGATGCATACAATACCTGTTTTCATATACACTGGCAGCCTCCCTAGGAAGATAATCATTAACAAACTACAGATGACAGCATGAAATAGAAACCAAACTGCACAGTCTTAGTTGTGATACTGATGGGGGAGAAGAACAGAACTGTTTGCACAGAGGATCAGCTGTGAAACTGTGTACAGGTGAGTGCAGTCTGTGTAATATGAAGAGAACCAGATCAGTAAGTACCTGTGTACAGGTGAGTGCAGTGTGTGTAATATGATGTCAGACCATTACGTACCTGTGTACAGGTGAACATAGCCTGCATAATGTGAAGTGAAGCCAGACCAGTAAATACCTGTGTACAGGTGAGTATAGTATAATACAGAGTCCTCTTCTTTATAGGTAACATCCAAGATCATGGAGAAATCGCAGTAAGGAGTAAAACTTAGAGGCAGTGTAATGCAAATAGCCGGTAAATAACCAATGTGTCAAGCTTCTTTAACATTTATGAGTTTGATATGACACAACCAATATGGTGAAGCTACATACGGGCTAAATATGTACTCAACCCTGAACCGTTTCATAAGGAATGCCCGCAGATTAATAGATAATCTCCCCAGTAAAGGTAAAGCCCACCTGCCCCAAACCTGCTGGACTGTTAGAATCAGCTGAGCTGTTGGAGCCCAGGGAGACGAATGGAGTGGATCTAATGGGGGCTTTCCTTTGAAGTGAAAAATGTAGCCACAACAGAGGGGTGTGATTCATTCTGACTGGGAGTGTGGGACTGAGGGAATTTCACGCTTGGAGTAAATGGAATTAATCAGGAGAAAGAAATTACACAAGCTGACACACTCCTGATTCCCTGTCTACAGCCTATGGAGGCACAGCTGCAACCTGAGACAAACACTACAAAGGTCACAATCACGCAGCAGTGAGTTTTTATTGGTCCAGCTCCTCAGCCAATCAGTCATTCTTTAAGCAAGGTTCTAAGTCCAAGAACAGTATTTCATGCTGACCTGTATTTGACTCACCTGTATAATGAATCAATCTTTCATTTTGATCAAACTTTTTGATTAACCATACAACTCAAGGGACAAATTCTGGACAGCCAGACCTGGCAGTAAAGGGGTCCATTTGTCCAGTACATATCACAATGCAGTCAAAACTTTCCTGGAGAACATCACAGCTACTTTTTCCTATTATTTTTTTTCCTCCTGCCTAGGCCTGGCTTGTCATAACACCAGCTTTTCTATTCAACAATGAATGCCCCGAAAATCAAGTGAATTAAAATTATGAATAAAAATACAGTTCAGCCAACATCCACTTTAATCTTTAAATGAGCTTAACTTTTACTGGCTTTAAATGCCTTAGGCATGTTAATTATGAAGATGGAGGAAGCATGTTAAATGTTAAAATGCAGAATCCGAGTCAAACATTTTGTTACTGCAGACTTTGCAGAACGCTTACAAAAGCGTTTAAGAAAGTCCTGGAAATTTCTGATGGAAATAATGAGGGAAGCTGAGAATCAAAGTGGAAAAAACAGGAAATGAGTTAATTATGGTATGCATAAGCATATACAAATATTTTAATTATTAATTCCTATGTTAACACCACCTGCCACCTAGTTTCAGGGAGTTTCATAAACCTTTCAGTATTACTCATCCAGAAAGTCTCAACCTTTTTAAATATCAGCACAGTAATGAGTGTCATTTTCAGCCGAGGTACAGTCAATGCTCCTGTTACTTCAGCTTCACCATTTCATACCATTAAAACATATCAACATCCAATAAAAAGCTGAACAAACTCTCCCATTCACGACAACCATCCTCCCACATTACATTTGCACGAATAACAGCAGGGAGTGTGTATCACTCTGTCTGGTGTGTTTGCAGGTCTGCTGATCTGGGTAAGAAGCCCTGGACTTCCCTGGTTCCTCTCAGTCCATACTCCTGAGGAGGGGTATGGACTCTGAAATGAGTCTCTCTGGGGAGTGTGAGACCCATGATGGAGCCATGGACCCTGAGAGTAAGAGGTGAGAGGAGCTCTGTGTGCGTGTGTGTGTGTGTGTGTGTATCACATCTACAAATACATATCAAGCTCCTTTCCATGATGCTAATCACATTTAGATTAAAAGGTCTGTCTATGTGCTCTTAATAGGGTCCAGCAGGAGAGAGCAGACTCACCTGTACCCAGCTGTCTCTCTGTGAAGAGTGATTGGTCAATGGAACAGCCAATCAGATTCAGTGGAGACATTTCTACTGATCAGAGGTGAGCTCTATGACTAATGAATACAGAGTTTTCTCGTCATTTTGTCTTATTTATTCCTGATGGCATAAATGTTAAACGATCCCTGTATATACTACAGAATCATGATGAAATCGGCAGCTCACATCTGACTTAGCGCTGACAGATTTCTGTTATTGTGTGCTGTTTACAGGGTCCATCTGGAGAGACCAGGCTCCCCTGTGCCCAGCTTTCTGTCAATGAAGAGTGACTGGTCCATGGAACAGCCAATCAGATTCAGAGAAGGAGCCTTTCCTACTGATCAAAAGTGAGCTGTTATATCTTAAGTAAATAAAGTATTATTGAGAATTCTTAAGCCCTTACAAATATCACTCTACCACTATGAATATTACTTACTTCATGTCACTATTGATGTCTTCAGTAATCTTTTTTGGGTATGTCAAAAATTATTAATTTTTATTATTAAAAATTGATTAAATTGTTATAAAATACATTACTGAAACACCCACACTACTGTCATGCAAGTACACATGCAATAGTACTAATAAAAAACTAACAAAGACAATCACCATTGCAACACCATAGTATATCAACTAAAAGCTCAGTTCCCTTGAACAGATACTTGACTGTACACCTGTCCAGCTGTTCTGATTTTCCCAGGTGAGCACAGGTGTGTACAGTAGATCTTTCTGCTTATGTTTTGTGCACAGAGTCCAGCTGGAGAGATCAGAGTCAGCGATTCCCAGCAGTCAGTCTGCCCAGAGTCACCAGATGGGTTTATCATCCATATTCAAGGTGGGGTTTTTGTTGATGCGTATCCTCTCGTGCATAGGAAATAATTATTTTGTTGCAAATTAGCAATCCTTAGGTATGAAACAATCAGTGATAGTGGCTGCAAAGGGAAGTAACTAGCGTAGCCAAACTGAGTGTTGTGTGTGAGTGTACAAACACCGCCAAACAACCCGAAAAATGTCACGAGGCAGATATGTCAGATCGGTGAAGCACAGGTGAACTCGCTCTCTGGATATCCGACTTCTAGGTTCCCACAGCCACCACAGCCATATCATGTCATTTGACGTTTAGTTGATGTTTATTTAAAAATGGTGGCACCGAGGCAACAGTTCCCACAGGGAACAGGGAGGGTAAAGTGAGTCCAGGCGAATCCAAACAACAGCACAAAACAACCTAGTGATAACAGTCACCGTGGGCCACAAACAAACACTGTCTACTGACATCCTGCTGAAGATAAACAGCTTTTACCAAAATGACTGAAATCATTGTAAGTCCCAACAAATGCTCTTCACTGGTGTACCCTCAACAGATCAATTTACACATTTCCAAGGCAAAACTCAAACAGTGCCAATTCACCAGACCATAATGTATCTGTCAAGTTCAGGCTTTCTGGAATTGATCTGTATTTCCTCCCCTTCCTCTCAGATGTTCACCTCTTTTCTGCTTACCTGGAGGGGAGGCGGCCTCTAGCTGTATGATGACATCAGCAGTATGTGACGAATCAAAGAAAAAAAAGTGTGATCTGTGTGACCCAATCCTAACTGTCTGATCTTCACACACTTGACCTTTAACCCTTGCTTGTTTTCCAGACTATGCTTTCAATGGAACAAAATTAGTATATGTTAGTTTATGGTTTCCTCAATAATTTGATAAGTAGTTTAGACTGTTTAACTATTTTGATGACTTAAACAATTTGTACTTTTTATTTCAGCTGCTTGAAGACGTGCTTATTAAGATGGTGCAGGACAAGCTGAAAAAGTTCCAGGGTGATCTGAGTCAGGATTACCCAGAATGCTTTGAGAGTCAGCTGGAGGATCCTGATGTCCTGGATGAAGTCTACAAGATGCTGGAGAGCTGTGTCTGAGAGGGGACTCTGAAGGTCATAGTGCACATCCTGAGGAACATGAACCACAAGGATGCTGCTGACACACTGGAGAAAAGTAAGAGCTTCTGTCACTGTGCGTCTTTTTAGAAAATTGTAATATTACTGAATGATGTCTACTGTGTTTCGGTTTATGTATATCTCTGTTTTATATAACCTACATGTAATACCAACCAAGAAGCTGTGTTTTCATTTAGGATACATCCATGTATTCGGATGCAACCTGATTGTATTATCTGCATTAAAAACACAGTAGCTGCTGAGGATTTGGTACAAAATAAAAAAAAGAAAGAGTTTCATGTGTCCAGCTACCAACCTGTCTGCCCACAAGCAAAATCATGTGGATTAGCCAGGAACAGGGACCATGCTACAACTGCCACCTACCAACTGTTATTTGTTGCTCTGTTCCTTGTCTGCAAGCACTGATGTAGATGTTGTACCAGCTGGAAAAATATGTGCAGCTTCTCATCGCCATCTCTCCATTGTTGCACATTTATCCATCACGCATTTCAATTATGACCAAAGTTATAATATCAAAAACAAAAATGCTTTCAGTGGACAAACATGCCATGTGACTCAGACGTCCAAATCGGTTCCAAATATAGCTCTCCCACCCATTGATACAAACATGGCTACAACTAATGTTATAAAACTAACAAATTTTCCCAAATGATGCCACGCAAGCTAATATTCAATTCAATTCAATTTTATTTGTATAGCGCTTTTTACAACACAAGTGGCCACAAAGCAGCTTTACATTGATCCCAGGCCTGAGACCCCCTGAGAGCAAGTCTAAGGCAACGGTGGCAAGGAAAAACTCCCCAATTAACAGGAAGAAACCTTAAGCAGAACCCGGCTCAGAGGGGGAGCCCATCTGCTTCTGGCCAGCACTGGGCAGACAGAGTTAGAGAGAGTCTTAAAGTTGTACAATGTACTTTAAGACATTTGAGTTTGATAGACCCTAATAGACCCTATTTGAAATAAATGCTACCCAGTGCTGCCTCTTTTCTTTCAAATAACAATGTGTTACATAGCCAGACATACTATACTATGTGTTACATATTAAACATACTATATCTGGGGTGTATAGATCTAATATGCATTCTGAACCAGAGTAGGTGGAGTAGCGCCAGCACTAACTATTTTATGTGTGGAGGCTTCAGGACTGAGTGTGTCAGTTTATGGGGGTGTCAGGCAGCACAGATCAGGGCAGGGACTTTCCACCCCACCAAACTGTTGTAGCTAGCAGTAAAGACCCAGCATGTGCCTGCTGTCCTCAACCACATGGGTCAGGGTGAGAGAATGGGTATGTATGGAGGGCAGGTTACCATTTGGCACACAGCCTTCATCATGGGACACAGTTTAGGCACACATTTCATCACCAGCAACTGAAATTTAAAAAAGTGTTGTCTATGTGTGTTGCATGACATGTTTATGAACTCTAAAGCCCAGCTTAAATAACATAAGTGTTTTGATTTTGGATCCCATTCTTTTTTTATCAGATCTACTCCAGAGGAAATGCCAAGCCGAACTCAAAAGCAGTCTGAAGAAAAAATTTGAATGTTTATTCGAAGGGATTGCTAAGCAAGGAAACCCTACAGATCTTAATAAGATCTACACAGACCTCTACATAACAGAGGGCGGAAGTGGAGATGTCAATAACGAACATGAGGTCAGACAGATTGAGACAGCATCCAAGAAACAAGCCACACAAGAGATTGCGATCCAATGCAACGACATCTTTAAGCCCTTACCTGGAAAAGAGAAACACATCAGAACTGTGCTGACAAAGGGGATCGCTGGCATTGGAAAAACAGTCTCTGTGCAGAAGTTCATTCTTGACTGGGCAGAAGGAAAAGCCAATCAGGATGTTTATTTTATATTTCCTCTACCTTTTCGAGAGCTGAATTTGATGGTGAACAAATACAGTCTGATACAACTGATTCACCACTTCTTCCCAGACATGAAAGAATTGGGATCCATTAAGATAAATCATTACAAAGTTGTGTTCATCTTTGATGGTCTGGATGAGTGTCGCCTTCCCTTAGATTTCCAGAAAAATCAGGGCTGGTATGATGTCACAGAGCCAACATCAGTGGACGTGCTGCTGACAAACCTCATTAAGGGGAATCTGCTTCCCTCTGCTCTCCTCTGGATCACCACCCGGCCAGCAGCAGCCAATCAGATCCCTCCTGAGTGTGTCCACCAGGTGACAGAGGTACGAGGGTTTAATGATCCACAGAAGGAAGAATACTTCATGAAGAGATTCAGTGATCAGAACCTGGCCAGCAGAATTATCACACACATAAAGTCATCAAGAAGCCTCTATGTTATGTGTCACATACCAGTCTTCTGTTGGATTGCAGCCACCGTTCTTGGGAAAATTATGGGTGAGACCGACAGTACAGAAATCCCTAAGACTCTGACACAAATGTACACACACTTACTACTAATTCATATGAATATAAAGAATCAGAAGTATCTCACAGAACAAGAGCCAGAACCACACAGCCTGTTAAAGTCAGACAAAGAAGTCATACTGAAACTGGGAAAGCTGGCTTTCCACAACCTGGAGAAGGGTAATCTCATCTTCTATGAAGAAGACCTGAGAGAGTTTGCTATTGACACCAGTAAAGCCTCACTGTTCTCTGGAATGTGCACAAAAATCTTCAAAGAGGAGTTTGGGCTGTACCAGGGGAAAGTGTACTGCTTTGTGCATCTGAGTGTTCAGGAGTATCTTGCTGCTCTGTATGTGTTTCTCTCATACAGAAACAAGAACAGAAATGTTCTGGACAAAAAGCAGACACGTATCAACAAATTCAGTGGCCTGTTTAAGGAAACAGCAGCGTCTGACTTCCTTAAGAGTGCAGTGGATCAGACCTTACAGAGTAAGAATGGACACCTGGACCTTTTCCTTCGCTTCCTTCTTGGCCTCTCACTGGACTCCAATCAGACTCTCTTACGAGGCCTACTGACGCAGACAAGAAGCAGCTCACAGAGCATTGAGAAAACAGTCCAGTACATTAAAGAGGCGATCAGGGGTAATCTTACTCCAGAGAGAACAATCAATCTGTTCCACTGTCTGAATGAACTGAATGACCATTCTCTGGTGGAAGAAATCCAAAGTTACCTGAGCTCAGGAAGTCTTTCAAGAGAAGACCTCTCGCCTATACAGTGGTCAGCTCTGGCCTTTGTGTTGTTAATCTCAGAAGAGGAGCTGGATGTGTTTGACCTGAAGAACTACATCATATCAGATGAAGGTCTTCTGAGGCTGCTGCCAGTGGTGAAGGCCTCTAGAACAGCTCTGTGAGTTCTGTTCTTCTTTGTTCTAAAGTTGCAAACCTCTAAAAACTATAACAGTGACATGAAAGAAAGACAAGAAGTGGCAGTGGGTTAAAATATATATTTCTATGCAATAATTTGTGTGTCAGTGAAATTGAAAAATTTCAATGATTGGCTCACGTTATTCTTTGAACCTGTCCAAACGAGTGGACAATTCTGACTCGTACAAACACACTGAGTCATGCTTGAGGGGTTGGCTGTAATTCTGACAGGAGAGTCATGCTCATTTCCTGTAGGTTGTGTGGGGGCAGGGGGTTGTGTGGAATTATCTGATATGACATGATTTCCTTCCTAGACTGAACAGCTGTAACCTAAGTGAGAAATGCTGTGAAGCGCTGGCCTCAGCTATCAGCTCAAACTCCTCCAGTCTGAGAGAGCTGGACCTGAGGGACAATGATCTGCAGGATTCAGGAGTGGAGCTGCTCTCTACTGGACTGGGGAATCCACACTGTAAACTGGAGACACTGAGGTGAGTTTGCAAGGGCTTGATATAATGTCTAGACAGACATAGTATGCTTTTCAAAGCTCTGAATATTTCTTGGATTAAAACATTGTATTAGTGTAAAACACATATTATCACTAAAATAACAGTATGTCTGAGTTTGCTCAAATGTGTAGCTGGACTGTTTACAAATCACTCACTAATATTGCTGGAGTTTCTTGTTCATCGATACTGGCCTAAAATTACGTAAGAGTCTCGGCAAAACAGTGAATGTCTCAGACATGTAAATGTCATTTCATTTTTATGGATAAAAATAAAAGGATTTCCAAGTCTGTTAAAGAGTATTTTTTCCAGTGTTAATTAGTTCATTTGGTGCACTGCAGAAATCTTTATCTGACAAAATCTGACTTTATTATTATTTCCCACTTGACTGAGTTATGTGTCCAGTGGCACTGAAGAGCTTGTCTCCTTCTCTCTGCAGGCTGTCACAGTGTAGAGTCACAGAGAGAGGCTGTGTTTCTCTGGCTTCAGCTCTGCATTCAAACCCCTCCCACCTGAGAGAGCTGGATCTGACCTACAATCACCCAGGAGACTCAGGAGTGAGAGCACTCTCTGCTAGACTAAAGAAACCCAACCATAAATTGGAAAAATTGAGGTTAGTTTTTCTGTGGCTAAATATACACTTGAGGCTCCTCTGATACAGTAAGCTTAAAAATGGATTCAATAAATACAAACACAATGTACAAATACAGTTACATTTTTGAGCAGCTCTTTTTGGTGAATGCACTGAACCAAATAATGTCATTGGACACATGATGGTCTAGCATGTTTTAGTAAGTCATTGTTATTGAACGTGTTATTAAATTGTTGATGACATAGCCTTCTTGAAACAGCCATCAGCATCTCAATCTTCATGATAACGATGACTGATGGATTCTGTACATGAGCTCATAAATTACAAGATATTTAATTGTAAAATATGATGTGCTATGTGAACATTCTGCAGAAATTAATCAGATGAGACTGAAGGACAAACAAGTTAAACCAAACAAAACTGATCAACTTTCTCTTACGTCATGAGGGGTATGAGGGGGCTCTCCCATTCATTGTTCTGTATGTCAGCACCAAGGTTTTGAACTTGATGTGAGCTATAACAGGAAGCCAGTGAGATGTGGAGGGGAGTAACTTGAGTACATTTAGGGAGACTGGATTGTGGATTAGTTGTAGAGGTTTGACCACATGGATGTAAAGAGTGGTCAACAAATATTTTCACTTCTGCCATTACAATAGCATTATACTGGTACAGCATTTGCAGAAATGCATGCTGGGTACCCAGATTTTTTCAGTGGCCTTTCATGTTCCACATTTTCACATTCGACTAAGATGCTGCAGGAATCTCTCTCAGTTTCAGTAATCATACATCACAGCCATTCAGATCAGTGACATGATGATGAAAAAACATCATTCATTCATTCATTCATTCGTTCATTTCATCACATGGATGGGCTCATTTCATTTTATGACTCATAGTCTATCTAGGTCACATAAAAATCAGAAGATTTTTGTAGGTGCTTTGTAATTCTGATGCTTACGATTGTGCAGAATTATCAGATATAGCATGACTTCCTTTCCAGGCTGAGCAGCTGTAACCTCACTAAGAAATGCTGTGAAGCGCTGGCCTCAGCTATCAGCTCAAACTCCTCCAGTCTGAGAGAGCTGGACCTGAGTGACAATGAGCTGCAGGATTCAGGAGTGAAGCTGCTCTCTGCTGGACTGGGGAATCCACACTGTAACCTGGAGATACTGAGGTCAGTTCCTCAGGGCCTTGAGATATGGGCTACAGTGTTATCATATATTTAAAAAACCCTGAATATTTGTTGGATTAAACTGTTGTGTCACAGTGCTCTGGCCAAAATTCATAGGATTTCTGAGTTAGTTCAAATGTGTTGCAGCAAATTTATAAATCCCTGAGAATATTTCTTGCCTGAAATCCCTTTATTTAGCAGAACAACTATAATGAAAGTGAAGAGCTGTGAAAGTGAAGAGTTTTTCTCCTTCTCTCTGCAGGCTGTCACTGTGTGGAGTCACAGAGAGAGGCTGTGTTTCTCTGGCTTCTGCTCTGCGTTCAAACCCCTCCCACCTGAGAGAGCTGGATCTGACCTACAATCACCCAGGAGACTTAGGAGTGAGAGCGCTCTCTGCTGGACTGGAGGATCCCAACTGTAAACTGCAGAAACTGAGGTGAAATACTACATTTATCCAATAGTTCATCAGGGTTAGGGTCAATTCTGATTTAAATTCAAATTCATTGGACAATTCACTAATTCACTCAAACATAGATAATTCATCATGTATTTGATTTTTGGAAATTTTCAAACCTTCCAGCTTGAATCAAATTAGAATTGTGAACATTGCGTACTTTGGAATTGAAATTGGCATTTTCTCATTGATGGAATCAATTTACCTTGTATTTAAAATCGACTCCATAATATTTAAATCATGTCACTTTTATTTATATATTTATTTTTTATTTATATATTTCCATTACAGATGTTCTGTTGTGACATTACAGATAAAGCATATAGTAGAGTACAACATAACCCCCAGATAGGGCTATTGAGGGACCCTTGGAAAAACAGTGGAACTATTAACCTTGGGATGAGATGAAAATAGCATCTGTTCATTTTCTTGTATACATACTGTATCAACACAGATGATGCTTGTAAGTGTTTTTGTGATTGAACATTTGGTTTGAATGTTATCAACGTGACAATTAATAGAATCAGTATTCCCGCTTAGGATATCACTCATCTGAGGAAATGGTTTTTAAAATAACTATTTTTTATCTCAAAAACAGCATTTACAATGGTAAAACTACATTGGTCAAATGTCTAGAAATGCATACATTTTTTAGGTTTTGCAGTAAACAGTTGATGTGATTGTATCACTTTTGTAAGTCGCTTAGGATAAAAGCGTCTGCTAAATAAATAAATGTAAATGTAAATGTATACTGATATACATTTCCACGTAGGCTAATTCAGCACATTTTTGATGCCTTTTGTAAAAGGTAAAGAAAGTGTTTTTGTTAGATCTGCCTATGGGCTTGAGCTAAGGGGCATGATGGAATTTAAATTCAGGAACTGAACCGGTCAAGAGAGGGAACTGAATTGAGAGAATTGTTGTGGAAGAATGTTGAATTGGGAATTGCATTTTTATAATTGACTTAAAGTTGAAATTGAGAGGAAATTGATCTGAATTAAAAGACCTGGTCTGGAATTGTAACTTAAATTTAATTGATGGAAATTACAGGAGGGGGAATTGAACTGATTTGATCTTAATCTGTAGGATTGAGCCCAACCTTGTTTATCATATGATCTGATTTTTAAAAGGCTTATGAAAGGTCATTTTTTAGTTTTATTTAAAGATGTTTGTGAACAGAACAAAGCTTTGTCATATCTCCATCTGTGAGATGGTCACTGACAGAATGACTGAGAGCCCTCTGAGAACTTTCCTGTTCTCACAGTGACAGAGTTTCCACACCGCACTTCATAGACAGGCTGTGTGTCACTCAATCACTGTCTGTTCTTCTGGTTTTCCTGCAGTGTGGACCATAGTGGTGAGTGCAGGATCAAACCAGGACCAAGGAAATGTAAGTATGTTTGAACTAAATATTAAACTAACGGAAACACCAGGAGAGTTCACTTCATCTGAAAGAAATACCCAGAATGTTCTAGAAATTCGAATTATTTTGTATCAGGACAACCATTTTTGCAGACTGATGCAACCTAATCATGGCCTTTAATTAGACGAGGGTTACATTTAATTTTTTTATGTGGTACTTCTTTTTAGCAACTGTTAAATTTAATGTGGTATTGAAAACAGAAAAAAACATATTTGCCTCAAGGGCAGGCTTAAGGGCAAAGCACATTGTGGTTAGATTCAGTCTGAGCCAAAGTCTCGTACGTACAAAAATCCTCCAACCAGAAGGATCCTGGAGGATTGTAGTATAAAACAGCAGGCTGTCTCACAGTTAAAAGTCTGAGTAATTGATAATACTTTTGAATCAAGAAACAAAATTAAAGTATCAATAAAACCAAATAAGATTTGTTTGAATAATGTTTCTCATATTTATTTCTTTACGTGTGTGTGTGTGTGTGTGTGTGTGTGTGTGTGTGTGTGTGTGTGTGTATTGGGATCCTCCCTCCCTCCTGTCTGCAGATTCCTGCCAGCTCACACTGGATCCCAGCACAGCACACAGAAACCTGTTTCTGTCTGAGGGGGACAGGAAGGTGTCATGGGGGATAAAGGAGCAGCCATATTCTGACCATCCACAGAGATTTGACCACTGGGCCCAGGTGCTGTGCAGAGAGGGTCTGTCTGGACGCTGCTACTGGGAGGTTGAGTGGAGTGGGAATTGGACTCGTATAGGAGTGGCATGTAAAGGAATCAGCAGGAAAGGAGAGGACAGTCTTCTTGGACACAATGATAAGTCCTGGTGTTTGGCCTGTCATGGTGATGGTCACTCCATCTGGCACAGTAAAGAGAAAACTCTCATTCCTCCTCCCTCCTCCCCCTCCCACAGAGTGGGAGTGTATCTGGACTGGCCGGCCGGCACGCTGTCCTTCTACAGCGTCTCCTCAGACACACTGACCCTCTTGCACACATTCCACACCACATTCACTGAGCCCCTCTATCCTGGGTTTGGGGTTGATGGCTCAGTGTTACTGTGCCAGCTGGAATAGACTCCTGTGTCCTGGAGGAACACCTGTCTCCTCAGTGTCCCTGTGCCAGTCTTTGGGCAACTGACTTTTGTGTATAACCACTGAATTTGTATAAGCAGAGGAGCACGTGTGTACAGTAGACTGAGACACAGGGATGGATTTACTGAGAACCTCGTCAGAGGGTGCAGGTTTCTGCCACTAGAGGCCACTGTATTCCCAACATTAACAGATGAATATATTAAAGAGAATGAATCGGCAGTACAGTTAAAGCAGGCTAAGTGCTCTAACAGGAGATGAAGAAAACGCTATGTCCTGCGGAGGAGGAGACTGTAAAGTCAGCTGAGAGCACATTTCTATTCCACAGTACCAAACTGAAGAGGATAGGGAATGTAAAGGGTTAATACTGAACCAGCTCTAAGGGATTGAGAATTGCCTTGGTTGACCAACCTACAGTTCACATGAAGTGCCATACGATCAATTTACAATTTGGCATTTCGCAGACACTTTTAAACCAAAGCGACTTACAATTAGTGCATCAATCAGGCATAGTAAAAGGCCATAGGCAAAACATCACAGTAGTAATGTGAATTATTTACAGTACAATGCTCCTGTATATCCTGCAACAATCAAACAGAAATCTGCAAACAAAACCTGCAACATAGAGACAGGGTTAGTACAGAAGTTTTTTTTATTTTTTTTTTATTTTTACATTTTATACCGTGACACATAGGTACATAACAGAAAGGGTACACAATAGGGGGCAAGTGGATTCTGAAAAGGTGGGTTTTCAGGTTCCTGCAGAAGATGGTGAGTGATTCCACAGTTCTGATTGGGTGAGGAGGGTCATTCCACCACTGCGGAACGAGAGCAGAAAAAAAGACGTGGCCGAGCGGAACGGCTGCCAGGTTCCCAAAGTGAGGGGACCACCAGCTGCCCAGAGGAGGTTGAGTGGAGAGATCTGGTCAGAATGTATGGCGTGATCAGAGACTGAAGGTAGGACAGGGCAGAGCCTCTTGTGGCCTGGTAAGCCAGCACCAGTGTCTTAAACTGGATGTGGGCTGCTACCAGAAGCCAGTGAAGTGCAGTGAGAAGCGGAGTGACATGAGAGTGTTTTGGGAGGTTGAATACCAGGCGTGCAGCAGAATTCTGAACCAGCTGAAGTGACCTGATAGCGCAGGCCGGTAAGCCAGCCAGTAAGGTGTTGCAGTAGTCAGTATGGAGAAGAGTGAGTCAGGGCCTGGGTTAAATACCTCTGTAAAAAACATCACTTCCTACAGCAATGTCCCCCATCAGTGCCTTTTCTGACCACCTACATTACATTACATTGCTTCCAATGACAACCTGTTGTCCTAGGTTACTCACTACAACAATAAACTACACATTATACACGATCAAATGGAAGAGGAATTCCATGCAAGACCCTAAAGGGACAAACATTTTATAGTAAGCCTGGTGTACACACACATTTCGTTTTATGCCAATATAGGTATTCACAGAATGTGAGTCATTTATGAGCACAGAAAGTCGTGGGGAAGTGTTTACATATTTATACACATTTCAGACCATGAACACAATCACTTCCTTGTAGTTCAGTGCCAGCACTGCCAGACACAAGCACAGACTGGATTCACCCTGAGACACTGTATGCATGACAGGAGTGTGTGTGTGAATTACAACTGAAAAAGAGAGTGTGTGTGTGTGTGCGTGTGTGTGTGTGCACGTGTGTGCTGGGTCCATGTTCCAGGCCCAGATCCACCTTCTGCACATGTGAACACAGCAGGACAATACTGGAGCAGAAACACATGACATGTAACTGGACACAGAGCTACAGTTAAAGTGACACTTTCATAAATCTGTGCATGGGAAATGCTGAACAATTAGGGATTAAAACTGTAGTTATGGAACCTGTCAGATTCACAGGAGAGATGATCAGTAATAACCGGCTAGGTGACATTCTATTCCTCATGGTAGATTTTAAAACTGAAAGTAAAGTATTGCAGTCCCACGATGACACTGACAGAATCACTGTCAACTCCAGAACCAGACACAGAGAAGAGGAATAAAATTTGAGCCATTTAGTACCTGTGTCCAGGTGAGTACAGTCTCTAATATGGAGTAGGACAGGGTAAATGAGGATTGTGATGAGTGCTATCCAGTTACCCAGGTTGCTACTCTGTGAACACATGAGGAAGACAGATCAAGCCACTGCTGAGGAAACTACAATACAGGCAACAGTATCTAATGTAAATCCACTCTAGTTAATATTGAACAAACTGCAAAAAACCAAACACTAAAGCACCACAGGTAAATAAGACTAGTAGTAAAGCTCAGGACAAACAGCAGGTGCGGGGTTATACTTATGAGTCAGGAAACTTATGTCAGTTTTTATTACTGTTGTCTGTGTGATGTGGCTTTTCAAAGCATGGTGATGATGTTTATTATAAACCTCATCTACCTTCGATATATTTCAGTCTTTGGACAGATGCCCGATTTATCATTATTTTTCATTTTTAACTTTGTGTACAGTAATGCTAATTCTGAACCTTAATTTGACCACTATTCATTTTTTAATGATGCTAATGTATTGCAGTTAAACGTTTAATTGCACATAATGTAATGTTTTTTGATTAAACTAACATTTCACTTCTAGACACTTAGGTAAAACATTTTAATACATCAGCTGGCAGATTCACAATAAAGATTCACCTGTGTACTAATAACTGGCTGGAAAGCATTGTGTTCTTCAGGTTTTACATAAACAAAGAGGGTACAGGGAGTGGGGGCAGAGTGTGGGAGGGGGTAAATGTAGAGGGAGTGGGGGCAGAGTGTGGGAGGGGGTAAATGTAGAGGGAGTGGGGGCAGAGTGTGGGAGAGGTAAATGTAGAGGGAGTGGGGGCAGAGTGTTGGAGGATTGTGGTTCACCAGTAAATAGTAGCTGTAATAGCAACATGCATTTACTTAATCCACTGCATTACTTTTGACAGTACATGAAACGTGTGTCTCTGCCACCCTGGAATGAGGAAAGATCAGGTGTCAGTGCAGGTGACTGTCTGGTTTCTATGTCCCTATTACCCTGACTGTACTTCTCACCATTGGTCTATTCTCACATTCAGCCAATATCCATATCTGTTCAGTGTAAGATAAAATTACATTACATTCTTGTCATTTTGCAGACGCTCTTATCCAGAGCGAATTGCACTGGTTATAGTTTTTACATGTTATCCATTTATTGAGCTGGATATGTACCAAGGCAATTCTTTGTACAGCTGTGCCCCTGCAAGGAATCAAACCAGCAACCTTTCAGTTACCAGGCCTGCTACTTACCACTATAGCACACTGTTGGGTGGCAGTGCAGCATAGTGGTTAAGGAGCAGGACTCGTAACCGAAAGGTTGCCGGTTCCGGTTCGATCCCAGCTGGGACACTGCTGCTGTACCCTTGGGCAAGGTACTTAACCCACAACTGCCTCAGTAAATATCCAGCTGTTATAAATGAATAACATTGTAAAGAGCTGTAACCTATGTAAGTCGCTTTGGATAAAAGCGTCTGCCAAATGAATAAATGTAAATGTTGCACAGTAAGAGTTTACTGTATCAAGGTAAACTTGTCTTAGGCACATGATGCTTGCTTTACAGAGATAACAATACATTTAGGTAGCTCACCAGCACAGCATAATGAGTACAGACAGCTATATGAAATATTTGAGAGCACTACGACAACGTTACAGAGGCAGATTGCTAACCAGCTCAATGTTCTCGTGCTCATTAATGCCTTGTAGTTTTACTCTGCTGTGTTTCCCCTGCCCTGTGTCTAGTCACGGAAACTGTGTGGAGCTTTGTGGCCGTTTTGCGTTAACGCGTTCTAACGTCCGTTGCTTGGCAACACCCTCCAGCAGTACGAGGAGCGGCAGTTCCCCCTCTTAACCTTCAGCGGGCGTGGAAAGATCGTGAAGGTTTGACCAGGTGTGTGTCAGTGTGCGAGTCTACTTCACGGTCCCTGCTGCTGGCAGGAGGGTGACTCGGATAAGCAAAACTGCATAAAATAACATAACAATAATGGCAGTGCTTGAAAATCTAGCAGCTGTACACAATATACCTGCCGTTGATTTGGCTAATTTATTGCGTCATTTAAGAGGGCACTCCTTCTAAAAGATGCTAAAGTCCAAAAGCAATATCCTGACTAGACTTTGATCCTGTGGAAACTCTGGAATATTTAGTTATGCATGATGATAGCATGGAAGAATATGGCACGCAAACCTGTTCTCACATAAAATGGAAGATTCACAGGGAAGAAATTGGAAAACTGCTACAGATTAACACATGACATAGGGAGGAAACTTAATATTGGTCTTTGCTATGCTACTGATGGAGGAGTAGGAAGAACAGGCAAGATTCAGCCCGTAGAACTGTACAGGTGAGTATAGATAGTACGATAATTCAGACCATTACTTGTGTACATGTAAGTGCAGTTAATATGATAATTTTGCCCAGTAAGTACCTCTGCACAGGTGATCACAGTCAATATGATAATTCAGACCACTAAGTACCTGTGTACAGGTGAGTACATCTCGTCTGAAGTTGAGTCAGATTAATAAGTACCTGTGTATAGGTGAGTGCAGTCTATATAACATGAATGTATATAGTAAATTTAGATGAAGCACCTGTGTACAGATGAGTAAAGTCTAAAAATATGAAGTAGGAGATTTTTGGGTTTGTGCTGCTCATTTACCTGTGTTACTACTCACCTGTGAAGAAATGACAGAGTCTGATCAAACTGCTGCTGGGTCCTATAAGACCAGGCAATAGTAGCAATAGTAGATGCTGTAAATTTACTGCAGTAAATGTTGAAGCTTCATAGAAGGATGATCTGAGAGGAAAAAGAGTAAGGAGTGAAAGAGAAATGGCAGTTAAGGGTTTAACAGTCAGGACTGTTATGTACTGTTATTTTAGATTTTTTGTTTTTTTTAATACTGATTTAATCTGTTTGACATGAGTTTTGAAAGCATCATGATTTTTATAATAAATCCTGCCCGTCTATGACATACAGTATTTAACTTTTAGTCAAATTAATTTTATTTTAATACACAGAACAGCTATTTAAGTATTTCTTTCAGACACAACTTATAGGTTACCATCTCTTAGTTGTTTATCACCATCACGCTTTTTAGCAGAGATGAAGAATGTGTAACTGAACATTATGTAATAAACTTTACAATGAATTTTTGACAAAGAAAGATTTAAACCTTTGTCGTTGTAAATAAAGCTGTACTTGAGATAGCTGTCAGAAAAAAATAAATATATGCAAGATGGCTGGATAGAATTCTGTCCTTAAAGTTTTGGATAAACTGTCAGGGGGAAAAGCAGGGTCTAAAAGCAGATTCACATTAATAATGTTTATGCATTTTTATTGTTCATTGTCACCATCAGATAATTACAATCCTTAATTTTTTTGGGTCTACTGTAGCTCACTCAGACGATCTGTGATCCATCGGTTCACTGTATGTTTATCTTTTTAGACATGTTATGTTGACCGTTGAAACTTACTTACGCTATCAGAGCAGGGGTGTCCCTCTCTATCTTCAAGAACCTCTTGAAGACCCAGCTCTTCCGAGAGCACCTCCTCTCCTAACAACTTCTAACAATTCTAACACAATTCCATCTCCGCGCACTTTCTGCCTCGCAATTCTTTCTCCTGTCACTACTTGTTTGTCTCCTCTGCCTGTCTATCCATGTGTTTTCACCTCGCTTACCTCTGTTTTCTACTTTTCTTGACTTAGCTGAGTTTAGTTGTTTAGGTTGCACTTAAAGCTTACTCCAAGGTCTCCTACACTACCGTAGCTTGCTTGCTGTTCCTCACTTGTAAGTCGCTTTGGATAAAAGTATCTGCCAAATGACCTAAATGTAAATATAAATGTAAATGAAACTGAATATAATGACATTCAGGATTTTATTATGGGTGGTATATGCTGTAAATCCTAGGTAAAACATGTTTTGCATGTAAAGATCCTCACTCTGCAGTTTCTGTACATTTCACACCACATATAACCACATTTCCTCTTGCTTCCTGGCAGAAGTGCAGGAAGATCATGCATTTCTGATCAGAGCGTACCATGGAGCTATCGGGAAGATCCTTTTTATTGAACCTTTACTGCTCATTACACACACACACACACACACACACACACACACACACACACACTCTCCCTCCCTCCCTCCCTCCATGTGTGTGACCCTTACTGTAGAACTATCTCCTACTCCTGACACACTGACTCTTGGGTTGTGCCCACTGCCCCACCCTCTGCCTCCCTCTTTCCACCCTCCACATCCACAAGGAAGCGATTTGAAACAAGGGGATTTCCAGAAGGTCAGGGCTGTTTCCCCACACTTAACCCTTAATGCACTGGAAACCAGTGTAGTAGTAGTAATAATTTATTTCGGTCCTTATTATCAATTTTACAAAACCAATGCACATAGAAATAACAATAAGGCATTAAATTAAAAGGAAAATGAAGAATACTGACCGAAAAGGTGTAGGCTGAAGCTTTAGCTTATTATACCTACCCTTTTTACGTAACATATTCTAATAGGCAACCCTTTCTCTACTAGGTTTAGGCTGTACAAAGACACAGAGTTTTTAATGTTTAGATGGGGGGAGGGTATCCTTTTCGGGTTAGAGCTACAATAGCTCAATTTTTGTGTCCAAGGGTTCATGAACTCTTGCTTGACTTACCTCCCTAAACTTTGCAACAGCCTTGAATGTTGCATGCTTTCATGCACATGTTTGATAAAGGATGGCACCACACCACAGGGAGAGTTCTACATTATTGTCAGTTAGTAGATGCTCTTGTCCAGAGCCACTTACACATGTTACAGTTTCCATTTATACAGCTATAGGATATTTACTGAGGTAACTGGCCAATGGTACAATAACAGTGTCCCAGTGGGGATTCAAACCAGCAACCTTTTGGTTAGAAGTGCTGCTTTTTACCACTATGCCACAGTACTGCCCGAACCCTACAGCGATTAGAGATCACCGTGATCAGTGACGTACCTAGACTGAAATCTACAGCACTTACTGACTCCCTTCTTTCCTGCTTTTACAGGTAGCCTTCTGAGATGGCTCACCTGATCTTGGAGACCCTGGAGAATTTGGAACCCAAACACTTTAAAAAGTTTAAATTCTACCTGCGGCAGAATGAGCTGGAAGGATTGAAACCAATTTCCTGGGATCAGCTGGAGGGAAAAGATGAAATTGACGTCGTTACGTTGATGGAGCAGCTCTACGGTGAAGAGCTGGCCCTGCAGGTGACAGTAAGGATCCTGAGGAAAATTCCACGCTATGATCTTGTGCAGAAACTGGAGGAGGAACAAGAAAAAAGTAAGATAAGCAGAAAGGCTGTGAAACTCTAAAGAGCAATATCATTTTCCCCCTCAGAACCACATATAGAAAAAAGTTTTTAGTGTTACTCAACCTCTTCAGATAAACAAAAATATTTATTACACAAAATAGAATAGACCAGTGGTTCTGAAGTTACGGCCTTTAGAAAGGGCAGATATGGAAGTGATTAATTGATTGATTAATGATGGTAATTAACACACTGCATACTGTCTAAATGCTGACAGTAACCGTTAAGGACAGCCAGAAATGAGAGCAGAAAGTCTGCCAGGAGCAGAGAGTGCAACTTTACAACAAGAGTGAGTCACTCAGACAGCAGTGTAACAAGGGCTATGGAGTCAAGCGCAAGGAAAGACGGACATCTTGGAGAACAAACAGGGGCTTCACTTGGGAATGTCCAGCCTCATAGTCAAAAGCAGGCAGGAGATCCTATACACAGAACCAGTAAAACCAAACACAAAAAGAATGCAAGGCAAGAAAGGTCCAACACTCAGTGATTAGGGAAAGAACAGACATGGTATATATAGACAGGCAAAGGGGCAATCAATAAACTGGTTACAGGTGTGCGCAGCCAACATGGAACGCGACAGATCGTGCACACCTGATTCCAATCAACATGGAATGGGTCTATGTCGCCCTCTGGCAGGGATGGGCTGAGTCAGCAGTCCTTATTCACCAGAGTCTAAAGCCCCTTTCCCACACAAATCCCATTAAGATGCGGGATAAAGTTTACCAGGATTGCTTGTTCCCACAGCCAGAGTTGTTCTGTTTCAACTAACTCAGATGTCATTTAAATCATATTCAGTCTCCAGAATCTAAATCACCAGAATGAGTCAGTCAAACAGCATAATTTAAATCACAACAGTGAGTCACACACACACCAGAACTGAAATCACTACAATGAATCTTTCATGCAGAATTCCCTGGAAAGGACCATTTTGAGCTGCCACCCGCTGATCGGAGATCAGTTTCTCTACACCCCTCCATCACAGCTCAGTCTGGAGGCAATGCCGTGGTGCCTCAGATTGATGGATGCAGTGTTGCAGGTGATCTAAATGTCACTATAAACCTCAGCCCAGATAAAACAGGTAAGAAAGGATTTATCATTCCATGAACATGTCATGTTCAGCCTCAATCACCCACTAACACGTTCAACTGATTACTGGCTATCAGGATAGAAAAATGGTCTAAATTGACAGATTTTAATATCCTCCTGAATTGTTAAATGTTCCTCCATTTTCATACACTAGGTAGCCAAAATGACCCAGAGAGATCTCCTTTCAACTCCCCCTCACCCACAGCATGCTGTAAGTTGAAGTGACATTTTTAAATCTGGCTAAGTTCTTTAGCTGTGGCACCTGCCTATATGTGAATATTAACAAGTTATTAAATTGCTCTGCGTTGCTCAATATTATTTCTTCCTCTCCAGGAAGCAGAGAGAGTTGAGGTATATTTCACTGGCGCTTATCTCATGAATTTCCCTGTAGACAGAATACATAGGCAAACAAGCGTGATGCAGCGGTATTTCAAATTCTAAATATTAAAAAAAAAAATGTTTTGCAACTACTCATAGGAGAGTTACACTGTTACTTGAACGTAGATCAATTTTGTTTGCCTGGTGGGGGCTTTACACTAAGTAAAAGGATGGCAAAGAACAAGTTTTAGCTGAGATTACGTTTAAGTTTAGGGAGACACACACAAGTACAGATATTTAAGTCACAAGAAGTAATTCTTAAAATGCAAACAAATAAATCATTCTGGAAAATGTCCCTCATTTTTTTCTGCAGATAATGTTCCCGCCAAAGTGAAATCCATTCTTGAGAAGAAATATGCATGCATATTTGAGGGTTTGGCTGAGCAAGGAAACCAGATTTTTTTGAATAAGATCTTCACAGAGCTCTACATCACAGAGGGTGGGCGAGGGTGGATCAATGATGAACATGAAGTGAGACAGATTGAGATGGCATCCATGAAACCAGCCACACAAGAGACTCCAATCAAATGCAATGACATCTTTAAACCCTTACCTGGACAAGAGAAACACATCAGAGCTGTGCTGACAAAGGGGATTGCTGGCATTGGAAAAACAGTTTCTGTGCAGAAGTTCATTCTTGACTGGGCAGAAGGAAAAGCCAATCAGGATGTTGATTTCATATTTCCTCTACCTTTCCGAGAGCTGAACATGATCAAGATTAAAGAATGCAGCCTAATGCAATTGATTCACCACTTTTTCCCAGACATCAAGGACTTTGGATCCATTAAGATTGATCATTACAAAGTTGTGTTCATATGTGATGGTCTAGATGAGTGCCGACTTCCTTTAGATTTCCAGAACAATGAGAGCTGGTATGATGTAACAGAGCCAACATCAGTGGACGTGCTGCTGACAAACCTCATTAAGGGGAATCTGCTTCCCTCTGCTCTCCTCTGGATCACCACCCGGCCAGCAGCAGCCAATCAGATCCCTCCTGACTGTGTCCACCAGGTGACAGAGGTACGAGGGTTTAATAATCCACAGAAGGAGGAGTACTTCAGCAAGAGATTCAGTGATCAGAACCTGGCCAACAGAATTATCACACACATAAAGTCATCAAGGAGCCTCTACATCATGTGTCACATACCAGTCTTCTGTTGGCTTGCAGTCACTGTTCTGGAGCAGATGATGGGTGAGTCAGGCAGTGGAGAAATCCCTAAGACTCTGACTCAAATGTACACAAACTTCCTGCTCATTCAGGTGAATATTATGAATCAGAAGTATACTGGAACAAGTGAGACAGATTCTGCGCTGAACAACAAAATCATTCTGAAACTGGGAAAGCTGGCTTTTCAACAGCTCAAAAGGGGAAATCCCATTTTCTATGAAGAAGACTTGAAAGAGTGTGACATCGATGTCAGTGAAGCATCGCTTCACTCTGGGGTGTGCACTGAACTCATTAAAAAAGAGTCTGTGATACTGAAAACGAAAGTGTACTCCTTTGTGCATCTGAGTATTCAGGAGTATCTCGCTGCCTTGTACGTGTTTATCTCATACAGAAACAGCAACAGAAATCTCTTGGACCAAAACCCCCTAGGTGAAAGTAGATTCACTCCCTACCTGGACTTAACTGATCTACACAAGAGTGCAGTGGATTTGGCCATAAAGAGTGAGGATGGACACTATGACCTTTTCCTCCGCTTCCTTCTTGGACTCTCACTGGACTGCAATCAGACTCTCTTACGAGGCCTACTGACACAGACAGGAAGCAGCTCGCAGAGCATCAAGAAGACAGTTCAGTACATTGTAAAGAGGATGAGGGAGAATCTCTCTCATACAAGGGCCATCAATCTCTTCCAATGCTTGAAGGAACTGAATCAACATTCTCTGGTGGAGGAAATGGAAACACACCTGAGCTCAGGGAGTATTTCAAGAAAATACATGTCCCCTGCACACTGGTCAGCTCTGGTCTTTGTGTTGCTGACATCAGAAGACACGTTGGATGTGTTTGACTTGAAGAAATACATCAGATCAGAAGAAGGGCTTCTGAGGCTGCTGCCAGTGGTCAAGGCCACCAGAACAGCTCTGTAAGTTCTGGTATAATCATAATAATGATATATATAATATATAATCTGGTCTAATGTTTTAAACTTCTGAACACTACAGCAGCAACATGAAACAAGTAACACACCTAAAGTATTCTACAACATTTGTGCAAGTAACATCACCAATTCAAGAAAATTAGCTGATCGCTGTCAAATTTATGAATCAACTCATTCTCAGATCCAGCCATCTGCCTATGCAGTTGATCTGAAGATCAGTAGTTTGATTTGTGGATGCTCACATTACATGATTGGCTCACAAACTGAGGTGTTGGCTGAGGAGTCAGCTGTAATTCTGACAGGAGAGCCACGCCAAGCTCCTGTAGGTTGTGTGGCTGATATCCCATGATTTCCTTTCCAGGCTGAACAGCTGTATCCTCAGTAAGAAATGCTGTGAAGCCCTGGGCTCGGCTGTCAGCTCAAGCTCCAGTTTGAGAGAGCTGGACCTGAGAGACAATTATCTGCAGGATTCAGGAGTGGAGCTGCTCTCTGCTGGACTGGGGAATCCACACTGTAAACTGGAGATACTGAGGTCAGTTTCTGAAGGGCTTGATATGGTATCAAAACAGTGCTAGAAGTATTTATATTTGTAAATCAGAATGCATACTCCAGAAAACAAAATTTTGTACTTGTACAGAACAGTTTGTGCTTGTAATATCCTTTCCACATGTAAAATAAAATGTAAAACTTAAAAGCAAAATAAAAAGTAAATCCATGTGACTCAGGGTGAGCTAAACGATTGGCTACATGATCAATGTTACATCTAACACATCTATCACAGAGCAGAGAGTTCTTGGGCGCTAGGTCAATTTTTATACAATTTAAACAAATTCCACTTAGAAACAAATTGATGAATTCCAAACTGATCATCATATTGATTGTATGAACATATTACACATAAAATAATGGATCTGTGTAGCTCCTGTGTAATACTGACGCTCATGAGCACACCCAGTCATCCAGGAGTCGGTTGTAATTTTGACAGGACAGCCACGACCAGCTCCTGTAGGTTGTGTGGGGATAGGGGGGTTGTGTGGAATTATCTGATATGACATGATTTCCTTTCCAGGCTGAACAGCTGTAACCTCAGTAAGGAATGCTGTGAAGCGTTGGCCTCAGCTATCAGCTCAAACTCCTCCAGTCTGAGAGAGCTGGACCTGAGTGACAATGACCTGCAGGATTCAGGAGTGGAGCTGCTCTCTGCTGGACTGGGGAATCCACACTGTAAACTGGAGACACTGAGGTCAGTTATTGATGGATTTAAAATAGTGGATTGATTGACAAAGTTATAGGAATCACATCTGTGTAGTATATGCAGTTGACTCTTAAGTGTGCCATAATTAAGATATGACTGCAGGTCATTATTTCTGAGCGTCTCCCTGATATTTGATGCTACATATGCTGCAGCACAGTATTGCAGTTGTTGTTTGATGGTAAGAGTGTGCTATTTCACAATGCAACAACTTAAAATAATAGAATTTGCAGGTGTGTTCAAATTTACTGAAGAGTTGATTAGGTCACTGGGACCACTTATTTCTTACTTCTTTTAATTTGTAGTGCAATTATTATACAGGGGCAAAAAAAAGAACCAGTTCCCACTGAAGTGAGTTGTGTTTTCAGAGGTGGAAGAGTAAAGAGCTTTCCTCTTTCTCTCTGCAGGCTGTTAGGCTGTCAGATCACAGAGAGAGGCTGTGTTTTTCTGGCCTCAGCTCTGCATTCAAACCCCCAACACCTGAGAGAGCTGGATCTGAGCTACAATCACCCAGGAGAGTCAGGAGTCAGAGTGCTCTCTGATGGACTGAAGGATCCCAACTGTAAATTGGAGAAACTGAGGTGAGTTAATGAATTTATCAAACTATACAGTATAGTGGATGGATGTTCTTCAGTTTATTACATAATCAACCCAAGCTTGCAATCTGTGATTTTACTGAATATTCTGACACTGAAATAAAAAACTGTGTGATCACAAAAGTCCTGACAGTGTGTGGAGCTCTCCCATTGTCACAGGGCTCTGAGTTTCCACACTGCACTTCATAGACAGGCTGTGTGTCACTCAATCACTGTCTGTTCTTCTGGTTTTCCCGCAGCGTGGACCATGGTGGCGAGTGCAGGATAAAAACATGGCCATGGAAATGTAAGTCTGTGTGGATTACGTTTTAACAGAACTCAAGCAGAGCTCAGACTGTATCCAGTGAAGCTGTAGATTTCCAGTTATTTCCTTTTATTCTTAAAAAGATTCAGTCCTACAGTAAACATGATTAAAAAGGTGATTTATAGATGAGACCATGCTCACTTTGTATGCCTCTCACATTTTGAATTGCTTCTAACATTTGAATAAGGAACATGGATTTTATTTAACAATTTATTTCCGATGGGATTATTCAAAACATGGTTCAGCAAAATGTAATATATTGATTTTGAACCTCTCTTTGCCTGTAGACGCCTGTCAGCTCACACTGGATCCCAACACAGCACACAGAAACCTGTCTCTGTCTGAGGGGGACAGGAAGGTGACGTGGGGAATCAAGGAACAGCCATATCCTGATCATCCAGAGAGATTTGACTGTCGTTCCCAAGTTTTGTGTAGAGAGGGTCTGACTGGACGCTGCTACTGGGAGGCTGAGTGGAGCGGAATTTGGGCTCGTATAGGAGTGGCACGTAAAGGAATCAGCAGGAAAGGAGCGCGTGACGACAGTTTCCTTGGGTATAACGACGAGTCCTGGTGTTGGTGCTGCAGCACTTACACTGCCTGGCACAGTAAAGAGGAAACTCCAACACAAATCCCTGCGTCCCACTCAAACAGAGTGGGAATGTATCTGGACTGGCCGGCCGGCATTCTGTCCTTCTACAGCGTCTCCTCTGACACACTGACCCTCCTGCACACATTCCACACAAAATTCACTGAGCCCCTCTATCCTGGGTTTTGGGTTAACTCCTCACTGAGCCTGTGCCAGCTGGAATAGACTCCTGTGTCCTGGAGGAACACCTGTCTCCTCAGAGTCGCTGTGCCAGCTGGAATAGACATTGTTCAAGATCGTTTTGTGATATATGTTCATATGGGATATTTTAGGGAATATATTTTCATCTTAATCAACATACTGAACATATGGAAAATGATTGCCATTTTGGTATATTGCAATATTATCTTCTTTGCATTAATGTATTTTAAATGTATTTGCACTATATTATTGGATAAAGAACATACCTAAAGAACATACCTCTAAAGAACATACCTCTCAGAATATTACAATATATTTAAATTCCATATGGGATGCTCTATTCACACTCCCTGTGACTTCTGCCCCCTTGTGACAGGATCAGTGTCCCTACACAGTCATTATAGTGGAGTTGCTAGCCACCTTCAGCTGCAGGTTGAGGACCACCTTTTCAGACTGCATCTTTACCCTACTCAGGCCCTGTGCTACAGGGTAGCTAAGGGGTGCAAAGGTCAAACATGTGCAGTGTAGACAAGGGCTCAACTGTAAAGAAAGGGTAATTATTAAGCACAATTATTACACAGGATATATGATAAATGAGGCGCATCACAAGAGACCCCACCTTGAATATGGATGACAAATTCATCTGGTGTCTCTGGCCAGACTGACCGCTGGGCATCACTGTCTCTGATATCTCCAGCTGAACTCTGTGAGTAAAACAGAAAACATTAGTGTTCAACCCTGTGCATGACTAAAAAGTGAAGGAAGACATGTGTAAGGTGACTGATAAAGGAAAACGTGTAAGGAAACATGACAGCGGGGAGGCAGCGCTCGCTAGTGACTGTTCAGTACAGTCAGCATTTGCACATCTCCTGCACTTTGGGTGAACAGACTCCCTGGCTGTACTGCATGACAGGGCTGAATGGTGGTACTAGGAACTGCACATGGGCAGGCCCAGTGCTATGGGGGTGCTTAGGGGTGCATGGCACCCCCAGACGGACCTCAGTGGACCCCCAGTTGTCTCCTTATATCCTGATGTCTACATAGTATTTATGACATTTTGTGCACCCCCGTGGATTGAAATTGCACCCCTGTATTTTCTACTGCCGTTGAGCCTGACCCTACACAATCAGGACTGAAATCTTTCCCTTTCTTACTGTAGGGCATTACTGCACTTTTATGAAGTTTATTTGCAGTGGCACTAGTTATTACAGCATTGTGTGATGCATTGACACACGTTCAGAATGTGTTCTGCCTTGTCAGTATGCATTTTTTCTTTTAACTTTTTAAAATGCACTCTACCCTGATTTTTGAACTTGTTGTTGATAAGAGTGTGCGCAAACTGATAAAACTGTAATACCCTCAGGCTTTTATAATACCCATTAAAACTGTAATCAAACTTGACAGATATTATTAAAGTCTGATGAAGTGGGAAATTATTTACCATTTAAGTAAATTGCATAGCATAGTGTAGTTCTTTTTTTTAACTTCATTGTTTATATGTTTCATTTTAATAATAGCAAAGATAAGTAAAAAAAAAAAAAAAAAAAAAAAAGACCCATTCCGGTGTTACTAACAGCATGAAACAAACGTGCGAGACTTTCATATGAATGTGCGGGACTTTCTCATGTGCGTGTCCGAGCTTTTAGAGGTGGATGTGCTTGGTTTTCAAAAGCGTGTGTATAAGAGCTTTATATGTGCGTATTTGAGCTATTCAGGTGGATATGCTTACTTCTCGGAAATGTGTGTGAGTGTGTGTGTGTGTGTGTGTTTCATACAGTAGGCCTATGTGCGCAGCGTTTCAGATGCTTGGCATGCGTTCGTGTAGGCCTAAGCGTTTCATGAATGTGTGCGAGACAAAGCTTTAATTCTGCACCCGGCTGCGCCTCGTAACGAGAAGACAATTTTTCGCAATATGGTTTGCAAAAGTGCTTAGGAAATAACACAAGTTAATCCACAAGCAAGCATATTCTAAGACGTTTTCAGTGTTAGAAATCAAAGCTGTTTTATGAAGGCTAATTCGCGACATTATGAGGAGTATGTACACAGGCATGTTAGTGGTGGTCGTACTGCATGGTGCATGTTCAGTTTATTCGGAATAAGACCGTAGTCGTAGTTTAATGCATCACACTTGCACCTCTTATATATTGTCGTGTTGACAACAGCGCTTCAGCCAACTGCTCGGAACAGGGCTCGTTTCCCGTAAATTACGCGACGCTGTAAAGAGAAAGCGAAAGCATGGGCTAAGCGCGCTTGTAGAGATGTGGAGGGACCCTGAGGAGAAAGAGAAACTCATTTTCATTTAACAAAGAACTGAATACAGCGATCCTGGAGGAAGAGGCAACTGAGTGAGTACTGCACTTACTTGGGGGAGGGTAATATTAATACAGATTAATACTTCATTGCTACTTAATAACTCTCGACTCTAAACACTAATTATAGGTAAACGCTACTGTTTTAAAGACATCTGTTACACGACATTTTTTGCCTTTATAATTTCTCTTTATCTCAGTAGCACACATTTTATTTTTTACTTTCATTCATTCGTCCGCATCCTCTTGCTAATCGATCTGTTTCAGACATCTGAATTTCCCGTAACTAACATATACATTAACAGAAGAAACGTTTTAGTGGTTACTAATGACTCACAGAAAGTAAGCACTTGCCATCAGTGGCGGATTCAGGTATGGGCGACATGGGCAGCATCTTGCCGGGGGCGGCACGGGGCGCCCGCACAAAGAAATCGGAATGGTGGCATTTGCGCGATCGGTTTTCTAGCGCTCATTTGCACGTCACGTCAATGATATCATGTCACCGTGTGGGTCACCGTGGGCGCCCTGATTCTAGTTTGTGAGCTAGGCAGGCTACTGCCTGGCAAGGTCTCCCACTCAGAAGTACGAGATGGGGAGGGGAGCGGGGATAGATTGACCTCAGGTCTCCCTACTTGAGTCTTTTGGGGTGTCTTATGCCTAGAATTAGCCAAGGAGGTTGTATTGTTCATTTGGTTCCTATTCTGAAAGTTTGATGAATTGTGCATAATGACATGTAGGCCTATATTTAGCAATAGGGTAATAGTGTAATAATTCAATTCTCTTTGTTATTTGTATTTATATACGTGGCAGAGCTGAAGTGATTAGCTCGTGTGAGCCCTGTGTGAATGTGTTGATGTCTTTGTAAATGGTAAAAAAGGTAGATGGCTACCTGCCAAATACTAAATCATGGACCACTCAGCTTTGAGACTAACCACTGTAGCTAACTAGTTTTCTCACCCCTCACCAAAGGAAATAATCACGAGGTAACTGAATAAAAAGGTTTCCATACCTCCTTCAGTTTCACGTTCATTCATTTGCGGCTCATTCTCTGATGGTTGGCCAGCTATGCACCTTGATAAACACATCAAAGCTTTTATCAGTAATGGGGAAGATACTGTATAACCTGCAAGAGGTCAGGTGACCCACCAATTTATGGACCCAGCCAGTAATCAGCCTACAGCTTGAGATAAGATCTAAAAGATAAAGGTAAGAATAGCATGTAGTGTGAATACTGAGTGTGTGTGTGTCTGTCTGTGATGTGTGTATACAGGTCAGTTGGCATCCCTCATCCACGCCGGTCCAGAAGAAAGAGGCGTGGCATCTGAAATGAGTCCCTCTGGGGAGTGTAAGGAGGGGGGTGTGGCCTCTGAAATGAGTCTCTCTGGGGAGTGTGAGACCTATGACAGAGCCATGAACTCTGCCAGTAAGAGGTGAGAAGAGCTGTGTGTGTGTGTGTAAGTGTAAATGGCATTGTGTATAACACAGGATATTGGTCATTCAGCCCATTGAGGACTGCCCTTTTTTGCCTGTCGTCTTGTGTATACTAGAGCTTGACCGATATAGGATTTTTAAGACCGATACCGATTTTGATATTTGAGGATTTAAAAATCCGATAATGATATATCAGCCGATATTCTTTTTTTTTTCCCAAAAACACTTTTTACATAACATTTGTTATGTGTAGTTATTTAAGAGTCCTCACCAAGGTAACATGACATAATGCAGTTTAAAAATAAACTTGTTTTCTTGTCATAAATAGTACTTTGAACAAAAGTACAACAAAATATATTAAAATTTGGATAAATAAGAGTCAAATGTATAGAAATACATAAAAGTTAAAAAAAAATCAGATCCATCATAAACTATAGAGTACTATTATTAATTAGCATTAAAGGAAATACTGTGTTGTGTGGGCCTGCCATACGAACATCAAAGAGAAACTATAAATAAAAAAATCAAGCACATATTATTTGTTTAATAGTTATTACCTTACACCTAATCTGTCACAATAACTACTTTCAATGTAGCATATTCTAGTTTATCCCTTTACCAGGGCTCTTTTAACTCTATCCAGTGCAAGCTACAAAAAAACATTTTTCAACCACCATTTGGCACCATCTAAAACATGCAATCTTAAACTAATACAGTGATCTAGCTGCTGTTGAATGCATCTAATACTCCATGACTGTCTGCAGCGAGGACTTGCAACATTGGGATTTCACACTGCACGTTTGAAAGAGAAGCTAGATAACTTTGTTTGGCTACCAAGTCATGTTAGAGACTTGTTCAGCTCATGTTTACTTACATGTCCCCTCTGGTTTAATAATTTCCAAATGAATCAAGATGAATGCAGATGAATCAGATGTAGTTGGTAACTAACAAAAATAAAAGTGCCACACAAACATAGCTAGTAGCAAACTGTTGAGAAAGTGTAGGCTTGCATGTGTGTGCATTTGTGTGTATGGTCAACACATATCTCAAACTCTCAACCCTATACTTTCCCCTTGTTTGTCTAATTTTCTCAGTTTTAAAGTGAGATTAAAGGTGTATCTGCTTTTCACAGGATTGAGATGGAGAGAGCAGACTCACCTGTACCCAGCTGTGTGTCTATGAACAGTGACAGGTCAATGGATCCTCCACTCAAATTTGGGGGAGGCTCACCTACTGATCAAAGGTGAGGTCATCTTAAGATGACTTTATGGCTTCCTCTTCAGTGTTTCCCACAGATCTGAAATATACCTGCGGTGGTAGCCGGCAGCTGGTAGCCATTCAATCATTCAATCAATCAATCAATGTATAATAATTCATTGGTGTTTATTTTGAATATTAAAAAGGTGAAAATAATTTTTGCAGTCCAAACAAAATCCAGTCGATTATGAGTTTATTTTTGACTTCATATCACATATTGTTAAAAGCACCACAGTCTGACAGATTCATGCAGTGTCAGAATGTCCTGTTGTTTACTTGAAGGTAATTAACCTTCCAAGTAATATAACTTGTATTTCACTACAGCAAGACTATGTAACTGCCATTATCTGTTTTAAAGGTATAGTATAGGAATTTCATGTAGTTGGGAGAAAACAGAAGCTATATGCAATCTTCGGTAGCAGCTGTTTCTCTATGACAAATGACTGATAAGCTCAATACTCAATACTTTGGTCGTCTATTTTATAAAATTTAAAATTTATGAAAGAAAAGTATGATTACGGGTATTCATGCTCTTTAGAGGATCATTATATTTTTTCCATAATAATCATCATAATAATAATCGTATACTTTATTGACCCCTCATGGGGAAATTCGTCGTCTGCATTTGACCCATCCTACACACACAGTGAGCAGTGAGCACACACACACACCCCCAGGAGCCCACCAGGGGCGCACACACACACACCAGCAGTGGGCACACACACCCCCAGGAGCTAGGAGCAGTGGACAGCCGCTGTGCAGCGCCCGGGGACCAACTCCACTTCTGTTGCCAGTGCCTTGTTCAAAGGCACTGACAGGATTATTAACCCTAAACATGCATGTTGACTTTTCTACTGATGAAAACACAGAGAGAGAACCAACTAAAACCACCCTTTACTGATCTCTTTACTGATCTCCATGAGTTTGCTTGGAGTGCACCCATGTGCTGGCCCAGGAGAAAATACAGGGGTGCAATTGCAGTCCATGGGGGAGGGCACAAAAGGTTATAAGTACTGTGTAGACATAGGGATATAAGGAGACAACTAGGGGTGCAGTGAGGTCCGTCTGGGGGTGCAATGCGCCCCTAAGCACCCCCATAGCACTGGGTCTGCCCATGTGCAGTTCCTAGTACCACCATTCAGCCCTGTCATGCAGTACAGCCAGGGAGTCTGTTCACCCAAAGTGCAGATGTGCAAATGCTGACTGTACTGAACAGTCACTAGCGAGCGCTGCCTCCCCGCTGTCATGTTTCCTTACACGTTTTCCTTTATCAGTCACCTTACACACGTCTTCCTTCACTGTTTAGTCATGCACAGGGTTGAACACTAATGTTTTCTGTTTTACTCACAGAGTTCAGCTGGAGATATCAGAGACAGTGATGCCCAGCGGTCAGTCTGGCCAGAGTCACCAGATGAATTTATCATCCATATTCAAGGTGGGGTCTCTTGTGATTCGCCTCATTTATCATATATACTGTGTAATAATTGTGCTTAATAATTACCATTTCTTTACAGTTGAGCCCATGTCTACACTGCACATGTTTGACCTTTCACAGTTGACCCCTCACCCTGGCTACATTTCATATCAGGCTTTTAACATAAATAGAGGCAAGTGGTCTTATCTGGTGGTCTGATTTCCCTGGTGTGACTCCCTTCATCTGAATAAGCTTTAACCCCTCAAATAATGTCAACTTACCCTTTTCACTTTTATTTTCAGCTGCTTGAAGACATGCTTATCCAGCTGGTACAGAACAAGCTGAAAAAGCTCCAGGGTGATCTGAGTCAGGATTACCCAGAATGCTTTGAGAGTCAGCTGGAGGATCCTGATGTCCTGGATGAAGTCTACAGGATGCTGGAGAGCTGTGTCAGAGAGGGGGCTGTGAAGGTCACAGTGCACATCCTGAGGAACATGAACCACAAGGAGGCTGCTGACACACTGGAGAAAAGTAAGAGCTTCTGTCATTGTGTGCCTTTTGATCTTGCAATGAAAACTACTTAAATATTGTTGAATGAATTATTTTTGAATTATGAATGAATTGTTATTAAATTAATGGTATTTGGACCCGTATAAATGTATCATGTGAGAGACTGAGTCCAGAATAGATACAGTAAGTTACTCTATAGAAAGGAAATGAGTCTACCTACAAATATGTGTTAAAGGTTGTTCTCTTAAAGATTTTGAAACTGTTAGAAACAGTAAAAATCCAAGAAAAAAAAATCTTTGCTGATGAATCATTTATTTTTTTAATTAATAGTTTGATTGTGTGGTTGATTGGTTGATCTAATAGCATAATACAAATTTTAAAAGAAGGCAGTGGCATCTTTTGAGTATAATTTTAGTTTTTCCCTTCATGGAAGCCTGTGGAATCGGCAGTTATGTATTGAAGTGGGCTTGTCTCACTGCACCAACCTTTGCCCTCACACAAGAGTGCAGGAGCAACACCAATGCAGTCCTTCACTACACGCACATAGCCAACAGCTATTTTCTGCACTTCAAACCACAGACCACGCTAATGCAGAGTGGGTGCCCATTGGAGGATAGGTGCTATTCTTCCTATCCTCAGATGCCATCTGAGCAACTGGCAGATGCCTGATTAATCACAAGGTGCCTCAGAGTGGTGAGATGAGTAACCCCTGCAACCATACCCACCGCCTTCTCCAGCGGTATTTCTGCTTCCAGTCATTGCTGGCTTATTATACAGCTGGGATTGAACTGGGGACATTCAGCTTGGTGGGTTAATCACTCAGGGAGAGCAGCTGAATCACTGTGCTACTCGAGAGCCTGTACATTTTTACACAGAACATGATGCTTTGAATAGGAGAAATGTATGTCTGAGATGTTAACTGGGAAACATGCTTTTTTATGCTTCTATTTCTTTTCATTTCTGTTATTTTCAGGTCAAATATTGAACACGTATATTCAGGTCAAATATTGACATATATTCTGTGTTTTTTCTCATTCATTTTTTCATCAGATGAACTCCAGAGGAAATGCCAAAATCAACTCAAAGGTAGCCTGAGGAAGAAGTATGAATGTGTATTTGAAGGGATCGCCAAGCAAGGAAGTCCTGCAGATCTCAATAAAATCTACACAGAACTCGACATAACAGAGGGTGAAAGTGAATGGGTCAGTAATAACCATGAGGTGAGACCAATTAAGATGACATTCAAGAAACCAGCCTCACCAGGGATGACAGTCAAATGCAATGACATCTTGAAACCCTTACCCGGACAAGAGAAACACATCAGAACTGTGCTGACAAAGGGGATTTCTGGCATTGGAAAAACAGTCTCTGTTCAGAAGTTCATTCTGGACTGGGCAGAAGGAAAAGCAAACCAGGATGTTGATTTCATATTTCCTCTACCTTTCCGTGAGCTGAATTTGATCAAGACTGAACAGTACAGTCTAACACAACTGCTTCACCATTTTTTCCCAGACATCAAAGAGCTTGGATCCATTAAGAGAGATGGTAGCAGAGTTGTATTCATCTTTGATGGTCTGGATGAGTGTCGCCTTCCCTTAGATTTCCAGATCAATGAGGGCTGGTATGATGTCACAGAGCCAACATCAGTGGACGTGCTGCTTACAAACCTCATTAAGGGGAATCTGCTTCCCTCTGCTCTCCTCTGGATCACCACCCGGCCAGCAGCAGCCAATCGGATCCCACCTGACTGTGTCCACCAGGTGACAGAGGTACGAGGATTCAACAACCAACAAAGGGAGAAGTACTTCAGGAAGAGAATCAGTGATAAAAACCTGGCCGACAGAACTATCTCACACATAAAGTCATTAAGGACCTTCTCCTTTATGTGTGACATACCAGTATTTTCTTGGACTGTAGCCACGGTTCTGGAGCAAATGATGGGTGAGGCAGACAGAGGAGAAATCCCTAAGACTGTGACTCAAATGTACACACACTTCCTTGTCCTTCAGATGAATACAATGAATCAGAAGTATCCCAGAGCACAAGACGCAGAACAAAAGTTGTTGGAATCAGACCAGGAGTTCCTTCGGAAACTGGGCAAGCTGGCTTTCCACAAGCTAGAGAAGGGCAAAGATATGTTCACTGAAGAAGACCTGAGAGAGTTTGACATTGATGTCAGTGAAGCTTCACTGTACTCTGGAGTGTGCACCAGAATCTTTAAAGAGGAGTTTGGGCCGTATCAGGAGAAAACATACTGCTTTGTGTATCTGATCATTCAAGAATACCTTGCTGCATTGTACGTGTTTCTCTCCTACCGAAACAAGAACAGAAATGTACTTGACAAAAGTGAACTTCACTCCTTAAAAGATGTGAGGACATTTTTCAGAGAAATATCTATAACTAAGCTGCACAAGACCGCAGTGGATCGGGCATTGCAGAGTGAGAATGGACACCTGGACGTTTTCCTCCGCTTCCTTCTTGGCCTCTCACTGGACTCCAATCAGCCTCTCTTACAAGGCCTGCTGACACAGAGAGGAAGCAGCTCACAGAGAATTAAGAAAACAGTCCAGTATGTTAAAGAAAAGATCAGGGAGAATCTCTCTCCAGAGAGGACCATCAATCTGTTCCACTGTTTGAATGAACTGAATGACCATTCTCTGGTGGAGGAAATCCAGGGTTACCTGAGCTCAGGAAGTCTTTCAAAAGAAAACCTCTCACCTGCACAGTGGTCAGCTCTGGCCTTTGTGCTGCTGACATCAAAAGAGGAGCTGGATGTGTTTGACTTGAAGAAATACATCAGATCAGATGAAGGTCTTCTGAGGCTGCTGCCAGTGGTGAAGGCCTCCAGAACAGCTCTGTAAGAAGTGCTACATATTTGATCCAATGTTGCAAAGCCCTGAACACTATAACAGTAGCTTGACAGTCTGTTGTGTTTTGTCCCATTGTGAATGTGCAGATATCTTGCTTATTTACAGAGATCAGGTGGCTTGCCAAAACAATTTGAAAGTGATGACCCTTCCCCTTATGTATTGTGAGGGGTCAGGACAGATGTTTGGAATTGCCTGATATGACATGATTTCCTTTCCAGGCTGGACAGCTGTAACCTCAGCAAGGAATGCTGTGAAGCCTTGGCCTCAGCTATCAGCTCAAACTCCTCCAGTCTGAGAGAGCTGGACCTGAGTGACAATGACCTGCAGGATTCAGGAGTGGAGCTGCTCTCTGCTGGACTGGGGAATCCACACTGTAAACTGGAGAAACTGAGGTCAGTTCTTGAAGAGCTTGAGTTAGTGGCTAAATGATATATAGTATTTAGTGAAATGTACCTAATAGTATGCAAGTTTGTTCAACTGTGTTGCTGGAGTATTGATTCATCAGTGGGAGCCCCTCCAACATTTAATTAGAAACATAAATATTATAAAATATTGTAATATTTATATTGTAAGATTAGTCACTTCTCACTTATCTCAGCTGTCTGTCCAGAGTTGGGAGAGTGAAGAGCTTTTCTCTTTTTCCCTACAGACTGTCACTGTGTGGAGTCACAGAGAGAGGCTGTGTTTCTCTGGCTGCAACTCTGCATTCAAACCCCTCACACCTGAGAGAGCTGGATCTGAGCTACAATCACCCAGGGTATGTAGGAGTGAGAGCGCTCTCTGCTGGACTGGAGGATCGTAACTGCCAGCTGGAGACACTGAGGTGGGTTTTCAGGGTTTTCGGCCATTCTTAAAAATTATAATGAGGAGCAGCGTGAATCTAAATGCAGAGATCACTCAGTGACAAAGGCGAGTTTCAAGAAAAAAAAGTTTTCTTCACGGAAAGCTTGAGAAGCAAAAGACAGGCTTAGTACGCAAGTGCATACACAAAGTATGGCAACTCAAAACTTAGCAACAAGCAAGAGAAAAGGCAGGGATTAAATAAAAATAAAAATAGAAAAAAAGGAATGAAACAATAACTAAACACATAACAGAAGACATGACTATAATGACTCATCAGCACAGGTGTAACACGTTAACTAAATGACCGTGAACAAACAGGAAGTGAGGTCGGAGTCCTGGGATCCAGCAGCCAGAAATCTAGACAGGATGTTCCAAGGACACCTGCTGGTCATTGTGGGAAGCAGCTGCCAAAACCCTGACAAAAAGGAAATTGAGCTGGCAGGTCATGCCTTTTCATTTCCTGTCAATGAAAAATGTATGAATATGAAGCAGGTGTTTATATGTATATGAAAAAGCAGATGTTCTTAATATGCACAGGTTCAAAAGGATTAAGTTCAACATAAGCTCAATCATTACTGTCTATGTTCCTCATTTGTGATCAGTGTAGGAAACCCCTCATTAAACAAATGAAACCATACAGAAACAATTTTTATTCCACGGCCTGTAACAATCCAGAAACCTAACTGACACTGTGCTACAAAATGCGCGCCAACAATAACAATACAAGATAAAAGTGATGATGTTTACTCCCCTCGCCATTGTCCCGAACAACCAGGAAGAATGGTGTTATATTGCAGGCATAATTATACATTTTGTTTGATGATTTCTCAATGGTCAAAGGGCCAACAGGAAGTCCACAAATAGCTCTGTGATAGAGTTTCGGTTGTTGAAAGCATTGGTTAAAAAGGCAAAAAGAACAGCTCTGTTAGAAGGGGTATACTTTTGGTCTACAATGACTTCCGTATGCATGTAAGAATTTTGGTTACTGTGATCATTGCACCATCACTGAATCTGCCCTTAAGCCTACTGATTACCTCTTCCCTACCCTCAATGCTCACAGTCCTGCTCTGTGGAATACATTAATGTTATCATTTGTTAAAAAAAAAAAAATCTTTCTCGATCTGCAAACCCAGCCATATCAGTTATGGTATGGTGGAAACAATACACCTTCATCATATGGATGGAGTCTACTATCGGACTCTTTACATAATTACATGATAAGAAAGATAAGTAGATTGCAGTAATTACTGTGCAGTTCAGAGGTTCAGACACACAAGAACACACCCAGTCACAACCTGACAGGAAAGCCATGCCGACCCCTTGGAGATTGTGTGGGGGCAAGAATGTGGAATTATCTGATATGACATGATTTCCTTTCCAGGCTGAATTGTTGTAACCTCAATGAGAAATGCTGTGAAGTGCTGGCCTCAGCTATCAGCTCAAACTCCTCCAGTCTGAGAGAGCTGGACCTGAGTGACAATGACCTGCAGGATTCAGGAGTAGAGCTGCTCTCTGCTGGACTGGGGAATCCACACTGTAAACTGGAGACACTGAGGTCAGTTCTTTTAGGCCTTGAGGAAAGGGGTAGATTGATATGAAATTGTCAGTGACACATACCTTACAGGATTTAAATTTGTTGCTGTGTTGAGTGCCGATTTCAGTTTTTCTTAATTTACTCTCTTCTTGATACAGTATTTATCACAAAACTGTTCACACACAATTCATAATCTTTTGCCTTCAAGAAAAGCTGTTTTCAGAACTGGGAGGGTAAAGACCTTTCCTCTTTCTCTTTGCAGGCTGTCAGACTGTAACATCACAGAGAGAGACTGTGTTTCTCTGGCTTCGGCTCTCCATTCAAACCCCTCACACCTGAGAGAGCTGGATCTGAGCTACAATCACCCAGGAGACTCAGGGATGAGAGCACTCTCTGCTGGACTGGAAGACCCCAAGTGTAAACTGCAGAAACTGAGGTAAAGTATGATTTCATTCAACCTTCTGACAATTGGTAGTCAGCATAACTTAATCAGCTCAGCCTGACAATCATTCATGTTTTTTATCTACCTTTGTGAATTTATTTAATACTATTTTTGAAATGAACACAGCTTGGCAATTCTTTTTCTACAAGATGACAAAAAGACTATCACTGTGAGAACAGGAAAGTCCTGACAGTGACAGCTCTCCCATTGTCACAGGGCTCTGAGTTTCCACACTGCACTTCACAGACTGTGTGTCACTCAATCACTGTCTGTTCTTCTGGTTTTCCTGCAGTGTGGACCATGGTGGTGAGTGCAGGATCACACAAAGGCTGTTGAAATGTAAGTGCATTTTAATGAATTATTGGTTTTCAAGAGAAACATCATGCTAACTACAGATATTAAATGTTAGTTCAAGAAAATAAAAGTTCAAGTCACTTCTTTCCTCCCTTATTGGATGATTTTGGATGATTATTGGACTTTCTATCTTACATGAATGATTTATAATGACACTAACTTGGGAAACAAGATTAATATATTTCAATGCATTTTCCATGTCATACTTTATCAGAATCCTTCTATAACATAATCTGAAATGAAAACTTTTTCTCAATATCAGGAGTGCATAAGACTAGTAAACAATATATAAAATACTTAAATTAAGAAAAGAGTCCTGCTAGTTGCTATTGATCTCTTCTCTGGTCTGCAGATGGCCGGCAACTCACACTGGATCCCAACACAGCGCATATAGAGCTCCATCTGTCAGAGGGGGACAGGAAAGTGTCATGGGGGAGAGTGCAGCAGCCATATCCTGATCATCCAGGGAGATTTGAGTTCTGGTCCCAAGTGCTGTGCAGGGAGGGTCTGTCTGGGCGCTGCTACTGGGAGGCTGAGTGGAGTGGGAGATGGACTCGTATAGGAGTGGCATACAAAGGAATCAGCAGGAAAGGTGGGGGTGACGATAGTTTCCTTGGGCACAATGACAAGTCCTGGTGTTGGTCCTCCAGCAACTACTCTGCCTGGCACAATAAACTGGAAACTCCCATACCTACCCCTCCATCCCCCTCCTGCAGAGTAGGAGTGTATCTGGACTGGCTGGCCGGCACTCTGTCCTTCTACAGCGTCTCCTCTGATACACTGACCCTCCTGCACACATTCCACACCACATTCACTGAGCCCCTCTATCCTGGGTTGTGCATTGGACCTGACTCCTCAGTGTCCCTGTGCCATCTTCAATAGACTCCTGTGTCCTGGAGGAACACCTGTGTGTCTTTGGAGAGGTGAGCCACAGAAACAAGTCCAGTTAAAGTGCACCAGTTAGTATTTGCCAACAGAATGTTACTAACCTACTTTGCCACTAGAGGTCATTATAGTATTTCTATAGACAGTATGTGGCATGCTGTCAGGGCGAGCAAAGCAAGCACTGCTTGCCTAACTTTTTCCTTCAGGGTGGTGGTCCGTAATAGACCGTAATATATGTACAATATACAATCTACTATTGTCTATTTTAACACATTTCGCAGTGCTTTTCTGCCGAGAATAAGCTGTGCTTGTCCCGGATTCGGCCTTCATGATTGCACACGCGGTCTTGGATGGATGAAGCGGCAGCAGTTAGGCTATAGTGGCCACAGCTCCCGGCAACGTTGACATATAACGAACAGCTGCTTTTTGTGAGGGATCTGCGTCATGCCGAGACAATACCTGTTGCCGAACACACAGTGCAAAGCAGCTCCCAGGCTTGTTTAATTTGTGACAACATACACCGAACATTTGTCCGTCATTACCGTTTTCAGCCAAGGTTATCATCATTTATTTTTCACCCCCCGTTCTATTGTGCTTGTGTCTGCGCCAACCTTCACAAGTTTTGCTTCCATGCTCCGTCTATTTGAATGCATACCAGCATATTGCAGTAATCAAGTGATACAGTCCCCGTAAATACTTCCTGACACCACCTCACAGAAAGTTGAAACTATTTGCCGATTGGATAAGAACAGTGCTCTCATGCCAGTACGTTGCTGTAGCGAAGGGTGAGAGCAGTCACCCACGCCTCGAACCCAGGTGTTTGAAGAAGAAAATAAGAAAAGCAGAAAATAAGCTTGCGTCCAGACAAAATGGGGTGAGGAGGTGAAACAGGCTACCATTGGTTAAAACTCATCTGAAAGAACACCACGTTAGTGATTGTTTTTAATAAAATTGCATTGCGGTCTGGTAATATCAGAGCTCGTATAGGCTAGTAATAATTTATTGCCTGATCTAAAATCTCTGCACGCCGGATTTCCGGCGTGAGGCTGGAGATCTTTAACCCATGTATATCATGATAAATATCGATATTGATCAATATGGAAAAAAATATCATGATCATATTTTTTGCCATATCGCCCAGCCCTAATTGAAAATATAAGGCAGTGGCTGCATAGTTATACTATAGACAGTAATTAAAGTTCAGTTTACCTACTATTGCATGTAACTTTTGAATTTTAAGATCACATGTATACCATTAATGACCATAACTGCATGCTCTTTAGACTGGCCTAAGTGAATTTTGATAGCTAATGCTGTCCTGGTTATGATGATTACCATCCATCTAGTGTTCAAATTTCTACTGTGAATGTTAAAATAACAAGGTTAAAAAAGGCGTTTTAATATTTCCAAAATACTGTCTGAATTACTCCTGTCTGATTTGCTGTTACAATTTTTATAAAATAACCTTAATAATATTCCGGATATAACCTCCTGAAAGGTTCACCACATTAATTTATGGTGTTATATCCGACTGTCACATTTGTGACTGAGCACTCCACTCTACGCCACAAGTGGGGCAAGATGGTGACTCACGCAGCCCCCATTGGCACAAATTTAGGCCTGTTCTAGCCTGTTTGCGCCTGAGTCTGTTTGCTATTACCTCCTTTCCCTTCCAGGAAAACTCCCCCACGGGAAGTCTGCTCTCACGTCTTTTACTGCTACGGTTTTCAGTGATGACCATCAACTTACCCTCTATTGATTTGTTTCAAAGCTGTTGGCTATCAGTGCTTGGACTCCATTTTATATGACTCTCAAAAATAAATTGTGCTGCTCAACAAGATTTTCGTGCACTGTTTATTTATACTTATAGACACCTTTAAATGAAGTGATATTAAGGAGGAAAATATGCCAGATAGAAAAACAGACCCCTCTTGTGTAGAAGATTAATTACGGTGACAGGATCCATAGGCATGTTATTTCCTGTTTCTCTGTACCAGATAATGATGAAGGTAAGGGGTTGACAGAGTAAGAGAATACTGGAAAACCTAGTCCAAGTCTGCAAGTCTCCATGTCTGTCTTTGTAATTTGTAATGGCCCTTCATGATTCAGTGCAGAAACAAGCTATTGATTTGTAGCTCCTTCATGCATCCTAAATAAAATCACTCCTTATCATTCATAGATAATGATGTGTGTTTATGACAACAGAAGTAAAATGTCAGAAATGTTAAATATTCTCATTCTTTTCTTTCATTGGTAACTGTTTGAAAGAGGTGAACTTTGTGGCAGACAGCCTACTTCAGTGTTATGAGCCTTGAATGCAACAAAACATATCTTCTACAAAATGTATGAAACTGAAGAGTCTCAACATACTGTTGACTCAACTCTGGTTAGGTGTAAAAAACCAATGATACAGCTCACTGTGGACCAAACTGCGTAGTAAAACGCACAAATGAAGCATTTTTAAAAATACTGTCAGATATGCAATATTGATGTGAAAGACATTTTAAAAGGAAATCTGATACTAATTATGGCAATGAAAAAAAAAACAGGAAAAAGGAAGGACAGATAAAAATAAAGCTGTAGATAATTAACAATAGTGACGACCTAGTAGCAGAATATAATGATAAAACAGGCATGTAACTTCACTGAGAATTTTTAAAAATTTTATTCACCTTTTAGCAAATGGTCATATGGTACATGATACATGATTATAGCACTAGTGTAAAGTATTATAAATTGTTCCTCATTCCTGCTAGCCTAGCTAACCATCCAGACCTTTGGCTTGAAGCCTAATTACTTTGCAAGAGCGACAATTTATCAAAATATGAACATAAAGTTTAAATCGTCTGGACACCTATTTATGTCAGTTCACGATTTCCATATTTCTTTGCCATTACATTCAATCACCAGCTTGCCATCATTTTGCAGATACAAGCGATTTCGACTGTCATTTGTACACTTATTACTGTTTGAGGCCCATATTGGTTTGTTTGCTGTATCATAAATGACCAAGTTGGAATCCTCCTGCATGATGAGGCGCTGTGCATCAGTTCTGCCATATGTGTTAGTTGCCCAGATAGGCTTCCAACCATAGATGACAAAATTGCCATCCTCCTGTGAAAGACCAGAAAAAGATTTATGAATTACAGAAACTTTGGGTAATGGTTGAGCAGGAGGGACCCAAATGCAGAGATCATTTCAAAACATGCAAGGGTTTCCAAAGACAAAGAATCTTTACAAACAATAAGCAAACTTGAGGCACACAACACAGGCTAGCTTAAGACTGAGCAGGGAACAAAACTACAGTCAGGGTTTAAATAGAAAAAAAAGCACAGAGACTAATTACAAACATGTGAAAACAATCTGACAAGATTAGGCACACACAGGACAGGTGCAAACAGGAAGACAGTCCCTCTGGTGGAAGCTCGGGGAAGCAGCAGGTAACCGGGCCAGAAAGGCTGTTACGAGGACACCTGCTGGTTGTTGCGAGAAGCAGTCTCTGAAACCCTGACACATTGAACTGTAACTGTGACTAAGAACATGTCTCTCCTGGCAGCTGTACCTTTAACCGCTAATACCTTTTTACCACTAGTTGGTGAAAAGGTATGCAAAGTATTTTAGCAGTGCCTATACAATTTTTGTTTAAAAAGATGTGAGATGTGTGTGTCTCTGGTCAGTATTTTTCATGGAAGATAGCTCTGACACCATCATCATTTGAAAGGACATTTCATCAAACATATTAGATTGATCTTAAACTGAGAGTGATGCTTTGATTAAGGAATTCTGAAGGTTTCCAGATTTTGATGACTCTCTGTACTATTACAATGACAAATTGCTTTTATGTACACACAAATGTTCAAAGAATATAGCAGTGTCAAGTAGGAATACACTCCCCTTCCAGTAGTATTATAGCCTGTGTTGTTCCCAACATCATGGGCAGCATTTTTAATCAAAAAGGAAATATTTGGAATCGCAACATGGTGACGAGCTAACCCCCACATTAACATTTGCTCCCACTGCATTCGACATTTTACTTTACTTTGAATAGTCTTATCACTTTTAAATCAGTCAGAAATCTTGGTCTACGTAATATTGCATGCAACAAAAATGACATCTCACACAACAAAAAAGAAGCCTACAACACAAACTGTGGAATACAAGACTTGACTGCTAGTCAATCCTCCTTGGAAATGCTAACTGAAGGCTAGTGCTATTACAACTCGCAAAGAAGACATCATGAAGGCTATCGCTAGTAATTGTGGCGGCAGTGTAGCATAGTGGTTAAGGAGCAGGACTCGTAACCAAAAGGTTGCCGGTTCGATCCCCGCTGGGACACTGCTGCTGTGCCTGTGGGCAAGGTACTTAACCCGCAGTTGCCTCAGTAAATATCCAGCTGTATAAATGGATAACTTTGTAAAGAACTGTAACCTATGTAAGTCGCTTTGGATAAAAAAGCGTCTGCTAAATGAGTCAATGTAGTAATGACTGCTCTGGCTTTTTTGAAAATTTCTTCTTACTTTTGGCCTCATTTCAGGGGAAATTATTGATTGCAGGGGACTTTAATTGTACACTTTCACCTGACCTTGACAGATCATTAGGTATAGACACCTCCCACATGCAAAGCAGGAAAAAACTTCATTACCTTATGAAAGAACTTAACTTGTGTGACCCCTAGAGGAGATTATAGCCAACTGTCGGGAGAGCACCAGGCATTTTATGGTTCTTTGCCCTGGTCTGGGTTTTTTATGGTCCACTTCATTACTCAGGACCAGACCAAGGGCAGATAAGTCAACAAATACACACACATAGCAGGCAAGAGAGCGAATGGTCTACCACCATAAATACCCCAAAATCAGTGACCACAGGTCACATACCTACTTAAAATAAGCACCTATTGCTTTAATATTGCAAAAAGTCACATAAAACCCATTCAGATACTTAAAACCTCAAACTAATGATTGACTGGTTCGATTCACATTTGATTTTGCCAAATAAAAGCGGAAGTAGGGCGTCGTACGCCTGCTTTGCGTATTGGTAAGCATTAATTTGCCCCTCAGATGTAGAAACCTTGGCTAAATGGTGGCCACAGTCATGTTTGATTTAATCTGAAAGAGGTTCAGGTGCCAGATACTTCTAATATAATCTTAAAGAACTCTGCCTTTTTAACCAATCTTAAAGTTACTTCTTAAAAACAGTAACATCCTGACAGACCACTACTGCAGGGGTTGCCTTCTCCCCCCCCCTTCTCCCCTTCCTGAGCACAATCAGTGTGTGTGTGTGTGTGTGTGTGTGTGTGTGTGTGTGTGTGTGTATCTACATGTTCGGATCACTTACCTTTTTATACCCCACAGTTAACTGTACCCTCATGTCATGGGTAAAATTTTGGAAAACCCAATGTTGTGTGATAACATGGGTATTTCTCAATATAGCTGCAAAACCACCATTTTACCAGTCCCTCTCAGCCAACCGGCCAACTCTCTCCTCTCAACCTATGCCAATTAAGCTTGGTGTCATTGCAATGCTCATCAAGAGCTGAATGTAAAAATGATAATCCCGAAAATATATCTGGTATTTCCAGATGTTTGGATCTAAAGCGTTAAATTAAGCCCTGAAGAAACTTCCAGCCACTCCCCCGCCATAAAATTAATTATGCATGGGTGATGGAGGTGGAGAGAGCTTCTTCTTAAGTCAGGCCTAGAACAGGCCTCGTTGCTCAGTTTTTGCCTATGCTCAGTCTTATGCTCAGCCAGACATTCAGTCATCCATTCAGCCATCCAGTCCGTGGCTCAGTTTCTCCTGCAACTTGTTGGATTTTTCCTTTTGGAGTTTTGCTGCTATTGTGAGTGGTTCCTGTGTTCTTCCTTGGAAGAGGTAAGCAATTGGCTTGGGTGATTTTCTCTTCACACATTCATTCATCCATTCCGTGATCCATCCATGTTCTTGTTTTGTAAATGTATTTTTGGAATTTCGTGTCTGTTAAGTTGGTGGACCAGGTCTGTACCCCGCACTTTGAATTTTGTCTTTGTCTTAGTGCACCTGCTCAATAAACCTTTTTAATTTATTCCAGTTGTCATTGTACACTTCTGGCAAAGGTTGATCCACCAGACTGCTCATTTCCTATCAAGGAATTCAGTGATTTAATTGATAATTAATATCTTTAATAATAATTGTTAAATTAAATCAATTTGTTCAATTATTTTACATGTTGGCTAAGTGACAGGCCCGGTTCTAGATTTCCCCAACTGGGGGGGCAATCATAGTTTTGGGGTGGGCAATTTTTATTCACCAATGCATAATTTTCTTTTTACAGCATATCAAAAAATGCATAGTACAGCCTATAGGCTACCAACAGCCTATAACTTGACAGAAATGAAAGATATAAGGGGTGGCAGTATCTCAGATAGGGAATTGAATGGTTTCTGGTTCAAATCCCGCTTCATGTTGCATCCTACTGAGGGTGTTTGAACATGGCTTGTCTGCCAATATTTGTTGATGATAGGTCATCTGCTACAGCCAATCATTTAGTTGAAATGTCGATGTGTTATTACATTTTTTCTCAATTACTTTGGCTTAACCTTCAAAAAGTGAGTTTTGCACTAAATACCAGGCTACCTGAAGTAATTATGAACTAACCATATATACATGAACTATGAACATCATGTGTCAATGCGGAGTGGGCACGGAAAATGCACTACTTGAACTCCGCACTTCATGCGAAGGCGTCGGACCCAGTGCCTTTGACTCTGGAGCAGCCGCCGCTGCATTAGCAGAAAGTTGTTTAATAGGAACCAGAAATCGCTGCTTGGCTGTTCGACTGTAGGATATCAGAAGTCCTCCACGTAATTTAGCCAGGTAAGAAACTATTTAAATTGAAAGCAGACTAGCTCAGAAAGCTAACATTAGGCAATAATCTCTAGCGAACTACGTCAGCTAATATTCTTTGACACTATTCACACCTTGGAATTATAACCATACACTTTCTAAGTAAGGAATAAAGCACAACTGGCGGTTCAGTTCTATGGAAATAAACCACGACAGAGAGGTGTGATGCGGCCCCATGGCGAGGGCTGTTAACTACCCTGAAGTGAAATAATGGGGAAGGGAATAATGCACACCCCTCCAGCCAATCATCAACAAGTATTTAACCAAGCCGTGGTATAAACCTGTTTAAATAAAGCCATTTGAATCTGCAACTGCGTGTCCCGTCTCTACAGACAAGTTCACATAATATAACGTTAAAGGGCTAAAAATGATTTCAGAAAATAATAATAATAATATTTAATATTATGATTATTATTATTATTGTTATTTAGGGGTGCTGTGATGAAATTTAGGTGTCCTAAATTAGGTGTCGCCAATGTCCTAAACCCCACCAGAAACGTCCCTTATACTGCACAACACAAAACCAATAATAGTAAAACTGTCAAAACATAAATGTACAATGATTTTTTTTAGTATTTCAATTTTAAATTACATATATGAGAAAAATGTTGCTATGATCTAGTCTTCAATCAAGAGCCATGCACTGTAGAACTGTCAGTTAATTTTTCTGTCTCCGTTTTGTAGTGTCCATCCAACCAATCAGAAATCGGAACAGTTTGAAATCGCTCAGCTAGCCAATGATACTGACACTGGGGGGGCAGAAAAAAGTGATTCGTCTACAGGATTCCAAACGAGCGTAACTACTCTGACAGATATAGCCTACACATGCATCTGGCCAGAAAATTTGGGTGGGCAATGCCCACCCCTGCCCCCCTCTAGATCCGGCCATGCTAAGTGAGGAGTTTTAGTAATTGGCGTCATTTGTGTTCGGTATTCAGAGTGCCGGGCAGTAATAAACAAGGGCATCAATTTCTAAGACCGCTGGGTTCAGACCATTTAATTTTCATTAAATTCTCACTTCCCCGACACCAACCAACAGAGAATACTCATTGACTTTTTTCTTAACCTCTAATGATATATTTCCCATGGTTATTGATTGTATGCATGACCCCCTCATTATTTCAGAGCACGGTCCGGTGTCTCTCATTTGCAAATACTCAGACATGACAAAAGAACCGCGAAGGTGGCGCTTACACCCCAAATGGCTTCATGATCCTAGTTGTTTAGAACATGTCGGTTCACTCATAGACCTTTATTTCACAATAAAGATGGCCTTGACAAGATGGGAGGCATTCAAAGCCTATATTAAGAGGACAGGTAATTTGTTACACTAGCTGAAAATCTAAGAAATTTAATTCGGAATTACAAGAGTTGATAAAGAAACAGTTTAGAGAGGGAGGCTTATTTAGATACATCAAACACTACCCACCAACAACTTCTAACATGTAGGGCTAAATATAATGCCCTTTCTGCTGCCAAGGCTGAAAATAGCTAAATAAGGTTAAATCAATCATTTTATGAACATGGGGAAAAACACAGACATTAAGTTAATCGTTAAAAGTCTAGCTTTAAGGTTAAAGAAATGCCTCCCAACTCTACAAGGCTACCCTCTGTCGCTGATGCTGTTTGTTAGAACCCTTTGCTATGGCTATTAGATGCCACCCTATCATCAAAGGAATCCAAACAACAGAACTGGTACACCGAATAGCACTCTACGCAGATGATCGTCTCTTTCTGACCAACCTTAGTAATTCTATTCCAGCCCTAACTAAATTAATTGAGAGATGTGGAAAATTCTCAGGGTATAGAGTAAATAAATCTCAATCATCTATTCTTTCTTTTTCTTAATACTCAAGAAAGGCTGCATCCTGTAATCCACCATCTCTTTGTCAACACAGTCAAGGGATTTAAACACCTTGGCATTGTCATTACTCCACAGTCTAACATGTAAGTCACAGCCGATTACAATCCAGTTACAGAGAAAGTGAATGAGTCACTAAATAGTTGGAGCCTTGATAGGCCATATAAATATCATTCTTCCTAAATTTCTGTTTTTGTTTCACTCTGTTCCACTTGCCCCCCAACAGAGTCGGCCTACAGTTACCTAGCTTATTATGGTATTACTGGTTTGCCTAGTTGGGGGTCATTTCTTCTTGATTCTCTTTACAGCCATATTTGCCATGGGCAAAAATTGAATCATTAGCTGCAGAGGGACTGGGCTTAGGTGCATACCTATACTCCGATACCTGCAGGAATCTGAGGAGACTCACTGCAAACCCCTTTGTTAAAAATACTCTACTGGTATGTAATCAGGTACAGAATGCACTTGGAGAAGCTCCTGCTTTGTCCTGCTTCACTCCTATTTGGGGGAATGCAGTTTTCAAACCAGGGAAGGAAGACATGGGGTTCAGACAGCAGTCACAAAAAGGCATCAGAAAGATCACAGATCTTTATAATGGGAACACTCTTACGTAATTTAATGACCTCAAAGAAAAGTGTAATATCCCTCAATCTCACTTTTTTAAAATATTTACAGGTATGTAGCTTTGTAGGCCTTAAACAGAATCTTTCATTAAATTGCCCCCTTTTAACAGAACTTGAACAATTTATGACCCAGCATCAACATAGTAGAGGTCAGACATCTATTCTCTACAGTAAATTTTTAATTAATTCTAAAGAGACATCTGATTCAAAGAGAGCAGCATGGAATGAAGATCTGGGAGATAAATTGAATGATCCTGTATCCTATTGACAACATTTTTGCTTCATTCCAAAACTGCAATAAATAAATGTTTTAAAAAATATATTTGTGCTTGGACTATATTTAACATTTGCCTTATCATCCAATAAAAATTACTGAAACTTTAGAAACGTTTACCGCTCCTTTACATTGCTCATGGAAATGCCACAGTATATCACAATACTCCACAGGACTTCAACAGTCATTTGCTAATTTTGGCTAACATTTTCAGTTTAGGCAGCACTTACGACTTCATCAGATGGCTTCTAGATTTACAATCACATTTCAGATATTAAAAAAGATTCAAGATTTGGATTGTCTGAGCACTGGCTCCACTTACCTGGAACACAGCCTTGAAATTGTGATTGTTAGAGATGAGAGAGTCCCCTTTCCGGAGTTCAGCATTTGTGGACAGGTAGTTCCTGCTCATTCTGATTCTGGAGAAAAAACATTTTTGAATAGGAGTTTTGGGATCTGACAGTCAAAAAGGCGGAAGGCTAAAGAGAAAGGAAAGTATTGAGAATCGCCTACCGTGTATTTTTCCTCAGACACAGATGTTCAAATATTATTCAGGGTTGATGCTAGCTGGGAGTGGTGCTGTAGACTGATGTATCCGCAGATGAATGTGATGTTGTAGAAATGTGGCAATTTATAGGGAAGAGGAGGGGACAGAAGAGGGGTTGTCTCTTGTGGTGTGTTGTGCAATCACATGCTGTGCGCTGCTCAGTGGATGCTGCTGAGGGAATTTCCTGTGGGCTATATCGATACTACCGAATGACAGAGGAAAAATGTTTTATGGACAGTGGCCAGTGAAAAGAGCTGAGGTGAAGAATGCATTGCATATGGAATCACCATTCACATACCAGTTTTTCAGTTACAATGATAGATGAATAGAATAAAAACTGAAAAAGAGAGGAAATTATAATTGGAAATGTCATGGGATTGCTTCATTATCATGAGCATTATTTGATTTGTAAATATATTAGCATGTATATAGTCTGTTGTGAGATTCCAGCCATGACCCTTTCCATTTATATGGCATCACAAGAGGAGATGTTGGCCCACTGAGCTACAAGCTCAGGAGTCTCATTTATGAAATTTATTTTAAATAAATTTTTAATATTAAATGTGAATGTACAATCATTTTGAGAAGTGTGAGTACACATTTCTTGCCAGATATCTGTACACATAAATGAAGTTGTATAAATCACACATACATGATTCTTTTAATCACAGATTGCTATAACTGTGTGTGTATGTGAACAAATTTTAGGACCCCATCCAGTAAACACCTTCAAATCACCTCATATATTAGCTACTGGAGGCATCTTTTCTATTGAAATAGTCATCACTAGGATGTTTCATGATACCACAAATGTGACAATACACATTGTGGCACTGAAAAGAGTTTGCGATATCAGCTGCAATGTTTCTTCTAATAATGCTATTAATCTCCATAGATCACATCCAAAACTTCTTCAGTTTTAATTACATTGAACACCAGAGGATGGAATAAAAAAAGAAAATTTCTTCAGTCTTTTTAAGTCATGAGGGATGACTTGCACTTATATTTAAGCACTTGAATCTGCTTTTTAAAGCAGAGTTTTGTTGTTTATTTAGAAATCTTTTTAAGAGATAGTTTGCTTCATATTTTACACTTAAAACAATAAATTTTGTTTAGAGCTTTATTTTAAAATTTTAAAAACATTGTTTTGCATGTTTTATGTCTCCAGAATAAACAAGGAATTTTCTTCAGTTTTAATTGGTTTCCCTTAAAATTTTGTTGAAATTATTGTGACAGTATCAAACTATGAAGCCAGGATCATGTATTAAACCTAAATGTGAACAGAGTGTATCATTACACCCCTAGTCACCGCAATGGAAATTACAACAAACATAGGCAACATTTAAAAAGACAAGAAACTCAAAGATCAAATATTTTGTTGATTATTATATACATACATGCACACACACACAAATATATATTTCTTTTTATTGCATGTATATGTTACCTCCCTGATTTGGTGGGTGTCAGGGAAGAGGGGGGTGTCTTGTTCTAAACCATGTATGCCGGCCTGATGTTTTCCTCATATTTTACAGTCCAATGACCTCAAAGAGTTTGCCCCTTTCCCAGTATGCATACAGCAGTTGTATTCATGAGCTTTTGCGTTTGTGTGTGTGTGTTTTGCACAAATCTGTATGAAATTAATGAAACTAGAGGGAGAGGTTCATCTTTAGATGGTGCATCTGAAGACAAAGTAAAAACATTTTCCATTTGACTATGTGGTGTGACTGTGGGAGTGTGGTTCACTCTGTGGTGTGACTGTTGGAGTGTTTGGTGTGGGGGTCACTCTGTGGTAATGCATCATCAGGGGTTGTATAAGATTCCACAAGAAAAGGATATTCATAAAGCTGCCGTTTGTCTCCTTCCTTGTGGGCAGGCATCTTACACACAGTATGAGGTCACAAAGAGACAATAACTGTTTCAGCGGCTTTGATATCAACTAGTTTAATCCCAAGTGAAGTATTTTCATACTTTGACCTGTTGCTGATTTGGCTGAAATAATGAATGCTATTATAAAGGAGGCGTTAAATTTGATTAGTTTATGACTTATGGAAAGCTATAAAGTCGTAAATGTACATTCTAACCAGTCTGGAAACTGATAAAGAGACCATTGGATTTCTTTAGAGCTAAATGGCAGTTATAAAGAAACAGGGCTGGAAACAGCAAATTGGCACTCACTGGGAAGATATTTATAAAGCAGCAGCAGATAAGAGCATGAAGGCAGAGCACTGTGTGTCTAGTTTTTACTGCTATAGGAAGTCAGAATCAAAGACTGTGGAAGTGGGGGTTAGTCAGTTAGTCAAGTGAGTGCGCTGGGTTAAGATAAAGTACAGAGGGGTCTTGGTTATTGCAGACAGAGACTGAATTCTAATTCTAAAATGGGTAATCTAATTACTGGTATGAATTTCACTTCAGTAATTTGATTAGCTGACTTTCCACACAGTCCTCATATCAAACCCCTTTCAAACATGCTGAAGCAGATTGATATGTGTTTGGTTGTAACAGTCCTGTTCAGTCCCTGTTTTCATGCTTTCACCTGTCTTTGATTTGGCTGTAATAATATATACCTAACAAAAGAGAGGTTAAGCTGAAGTCCAGAAGATTCCTGATAATCAAAGTCAAACCAGAGGTTTAGTGGCAAACCTATTCTCATATTGCTTGGCATGGGCAAGGGGAAAATAATCATTAACCGGTTACAGATCAGAACATGAGCAAAAAGTAACCAAATGTGACCAAACTGGTGCCAAGTCCACTTTAATAAGCACATACTGTAAATCCACTGTGGCAAATACTGAAGCAAGCCTGACGCCTTCATCTCTGTAAGAAACAGGACATGAGCTTAAAGAAATTACAGGGAGGAGTTCATTTTACATACATGGCACCTTACGGGGCCTGACAAATACATCAGGGGAGGCACAGAAGCACACAGACTGGAGTTTCAAGACATAAAGACCCAGCAGCGACGTTTATTGTGCACATCTAAAACTCGACAAGACAATAATGTCCAGAACAGTCATACAAGTGCAAAAAACAGTGAGCAGTTTAATGGGCTGCAAAAGTGTGGTATTCAGTTCTCTTAGGTAAGCAGTCGGCTTTCCTGGAGACCTGAAGGAATACGGGAGGAAGGCATACCCCAAACAGACTCTGCAACAAAAGGCCACACAGTTAGTTCCTGTGCATGGAATGCAAATTTCCCCTTTTATCTCCCCAGCTGACTTCCCTGGAGCTGTGGCTCCTCAGTGCTTCCAGGGTATTATTAGGAGGTGTGTGGACTGGGGATCTTGGCACTTTCCAGGGCAGTGGAGAGCAGCTGGCCTGGTGCTGCTGAGGAGCCCTGCCCCACCGTACACCACATGCAGCAGAAGGGAAATAATGACGTTTGCAATGTGTCCGGGTTCTGTATCATTTATGACATTCAATATTTTACATGAGAACATTGGCATGGTACAGTAGCTGTGGAGAAGGTGGATGGTGGATGAAACACTTACTCTGCCCTGAAACTTTAGTTGAGGGGTAAATGAGGAGAGTTTAGGAATGTGTATTGAAGACTGGTGCCACTCAGTTACCTGAATCACCTTTTTCTGACGCTGTCTGAACTAATGTGACTAAACTGCTGCCAGGTGCACTACAAAACTTACAGACCACAATTCCACTGTGGTAAATACTGAAGCAACTCTGAAGCCATGACCTTTGTAGGAAATCGTCATTGTCGTCAGTGTATGGTTTTCACACCTCCAATTCTACATCCTCGATCAATCTCCTGAAAGGTTTGCCACATTCATTTATGCCCGTCACATTTGTGACTGGCACTCCGTTACTAGGTGGTCAGTGTCTTGCACGTCTGCTCTGCAGGCTGCTGACTGCTGCCACTGATTCCACTGCTGACTGGGAGCACCCCACAACGGCCTTGCCGTTTCAGAGATGCTCTGACCCAGTCGTCTGGCCATAACAATTTGGCCCTTGTCAAAGTCGCTCAGGTCTTTACTCCTGCCATTTCCCCTGCATCCAACATGTTGACTACGAGAACTGGTTGTTCGCTTAGCATCTAACCTACCCAGACCTTGTTTGGAGATGATCAGTGTTATTCGGTTCACCTGTGAGTGGTCATAATGTTTTGGCTCATCGGTGTATCTTTCCATAACTAATAAACTAACATCCAAAAGGTGCACTCTAACCTGTCTGGAGACTCTTAAAGAGACCATTGGTTTTTCATAGAACTAAATAACAGCCATAAAGAAACAAGGATGCAGACAATACTTGTTTTTTGTGTTAGTGGGTTAGCCAACTGAGTGAGACGGGTTAAGTTAGAACCTGTCCACAGGTGAGTGTAGTTTGTATAATATGAGGTCAGACCAGTAAGTACCTGTGTACAGGTGAGTACAGTCTGTATACTATGAAGGAAAGTCAGATCAGTAAGTAGCAGCGGTGTAGTGTATGAACATAGGGGTTTCAAGCAAGGGCTACATGGTTATTTGAGTTACATTTCAATTAAGATCTGAGAAAATCTGACTGTGGGCTCCATCTGAGTGGCTCAGACACTCATTTCAAGCACAGATTGACCCAAACAGCCTGGGTCAGAAACCAGATGTGTCATTTTCTGACAATGGCCAGGAGCCCATATAAGCAGATCAAATTCCAAGTTTCGTTCTGCCAGGGATAGGGGTGGGTAAGTCAGCCAGGGTATGGGTGCTGCTGGAATCCTGGAATCCTGGGACTAGCATAGATGCCTATGAGTTACTCAGGGTTGTGTATTGGGGGATTGCACACATCTTGCTCTGGCTCTCCTGCTGTATGCGTTCAGTGGCTGTTCAGTATGCTGGCGAGGAGTTTAACTGCATTAGTGATGACTACTAACAGTTGGGTGAAAATGGAGCAAGTCTGACTATTCTAGCACTTTGTTCATTGCAAAGACAATAGTAGATATTGTAGATCCACTGTTGTAAATATTAAATAAATTCTGAACTCTTTTATTTTTGTATGAAACACTATAGGAGCTAAATTGAACTGAGATTAAGGAGTTAAAGTCAGATGCAGTATATGGGGAAACAGCATGTAAATTTTTGTATAAGTATAAATTATATTGTATTACATTACATTATATACACTGTGTGATAAATGCCCAGTCATTTTGTTGTGGTGTATACTGTTAATGGTGAGAGCCTTTTGTTATTACGCTCTTTATAAATCACAGGGCACTGTATATTATATCAAGAACTACTGTACAATATCAACATGTAACGATGTAATCCACAGCAAAAATTGACAACTGTCGCAACAGTCCAATCATTACAGCAATGGATGAATACCCCAAGCATAGTCTCTACAACAGTCTCAATGAGCTTTACCAGTGATTACACATAATGCACTCCCTAGTTATATACCTTTATTATAGTATCAGTGGGCTTTACCAGTGATCACTAATATTGGTGCAGTACTGGGCTCCCAAGTAGCCCAGTGCATAAGGTACTCACCATGTGAGCAAGGCTTCAGTCTTTGGCAACGTGCTGTAAAGTATTCATAAAGTTGTAACAGGTATTCCTGCATGACAAATCTGTCTTGTGTTGGCAAACACTGCTATTTATTTAACTCCCATTAATTTTATTGTTAAATTTAGTAAGTATTTATGTTAATGTCTATTTCTTCAACATTCCCTTTAAAAACTGTAATCTATGTGTAGCCCAGTGTTAAAGGGGAATGAGAAATTTCTGGAAATCTGCTGTGGGGCAGGGTCACTTGAAAAATGAAATTCCAGCTTCGAGTGTTTCTGTACATGCACAGTCCTAACCCTAGGGAGCTGATGCAACAGGTGGGCAGTGTTCAAACCAGAAAGTTGAGGGTAAAGTTTTCTCCTTTTGTGTTCCATATTGTGGTGGAGAAATGTTTTTGATCACTACTGTATGGGCACTATGTATAGTTTTGAGCACTATTATTAACATAAGCACTATTGAAGTATGTTTTGAAACACGAGCACAACTCGAATTTATTTTTGAGCACTACTAATGCAAGCACAACTACTGAAAAAAACATTAAGCACTATTATAAATACACCGGGATTTTCTGTGTGTGGTTTTAAGATGATTTTATGAGTTTAAGCAAGGCCGGGGGTGATTCAAGGCCGCAGGCACCTGGGAATTATTCCAGGATGGTTGGTATCAGAATGGGAGACCTTGGAGAAGTGCAGCATGGCCAGACCAGGCCTTGAAGTTATTTAGCTCTTTTTAAAAAACTATTCAAGCAAGGGCCTGGAAATAATGGGAAACTCCAGACATCCAGAGGTAAGAAGAGCCTGCTACATTATTTAATTATTTTAAAAAAATCATCCAGGTGCAGGCTTGGAAATAATGGGAATATCCAGAAGTAATATGCTTTAAAATTAATATACAATTAATGGCCATGGGGTTTTTTGGGGGGATTTTTCAGGTAAAAGATAAGTGTATGGGCCTTTTTCACGCTACCATATTGTAAAGCAACAGGGGGTAAAGTCACTTCCGGTCAACAATGGCTACCTTCAATGAAGATGTGTGTCTCTCTGATTTTCTCCAGATCTTTGGCAAATCTGCTAAAATTACAGCTCTCAAAGGTTGCTGAAACAGTGAATATATATTGCGAAACAAAACGATCCAAACTGGATCGTGGATATAAACTGTCCCATAATCAGTTTATCTTTAATTATGAAGATAATGTCAGCTAGCTACGGAGAGATGGCTAACGTTAGATCAAGCCACCTAGCAGCTTGTAAATGCACACCAATAAAGCTGTGTAATGAAATTATCCAATGGTTCATTGTCATAACGTATGTTATGATAGTTTAATATTCATTCATGTTTCTTACGTGCATGTTCTCTTTGGTACATGCACGTAAGTTTACCAGCATTAATAATGTTTTTGTAGGTGTGATAAAAAAAGCTTCGGCGAGAAGGACGTGATAAGACATCTCATCACCAGGCGATAACGGAGGCAGAGCTTTTAAAAATAAAACACTCACAGGCACTGGACCCAAATACACCGGAGGGTCTGGGCAACAAGGTGTGGTTTGATGTGCAGCTGCATATGGGGCGCAGAGCGAATGAGGGCAACCGCCAACTTAAGCCCGAATCATTCGTCATCCGGCAGGATGAGAATGGTCTCAATTACGCATCTCTGTCATTCAACGAGTGTACCAAAAACCACAAAGATGCCAACGAGAGGAACAAGGAAATCTTGAGAGGCTTTATGTATGAACAGCCAGGGGATCCACTGTGTCCTGTTGCATCTTTAAAAAAGTACTTATCGTTGCTGCCGCCCAATCCACCGGCCTTTTATCTACATCCAAAGCGGATGAACTACGCACACGATCAAACATGGTAGGCTATAAAACTAATATTGCATAGGCCTAATAATTGCTGACGGTGATTGCTATAACGTCAGTAAAATATGGGATTTTTTTTCTTTGTTCTAACCCTAGGTATACAAGAGAACCCATGGGGATCAACTTCCTTGGCTCCATGCTACCCCGCATCTGCAGAGCAGCAGGCACCCAAACCATCTACACCAATCACTCTTGCGAAGCACTACGGTGCAAAAACTTTCTGATGCTGGCCTTCAAGCTAGTTAGTGGGTCCTGTTACGGCCAGACTGCTGCCAAAGGTGACTACAGGCAGTTACAGGGCAATTGGCAGGATAAATACTCCGCACATAAAAGTACAACAGCCCGGCTACTCACTCTTCCGTGTTTGGTCCAGCCGGGCAGACGACGCAGCGGCGAGTGCTTCGGAGTTTTAACAGGCTGAACAGTATTTATACGGATCAGAGAAAAGATAGTTGGAGAGATAGCAGTGCACAGGAGTTTTAGAAAGAGTGGTTTGAGAGAGGGAAGAAGGTAATGTGGAGTAAAGAAAAGTGGACATCTGGAGATCGGTGCGCAAAAGAATGAAATAAAACGGTGGGGACCGGCCAGTCTGCAATAGACCGTTGGACCGGCTCCACCGTCCTACCCAAAACAACAAAACAAAACTAGAAAATAAACTCGACAAAAAATGCACCACCGTGTCACGAACTTTACACATAAAGCTGCACTTGTACACTAAGTGAGAAAACAACTAAATTCGAACAATATACCACGCTGGTACTCACTCAAATTCCCCGACGACTGTGCTTGTCGCCATAGACGTTTAAATTACCTGAGGCGCACACCTGCGTGCACCCGTGACCCTGACGTTACGTGAGCCATAGCCCCTACTTCCGTGCACCCGTTACCTGACGTCACGTGACATACCCGTAACAACTCTATACACAGTATATACACTACCGCTCAAAAGTTTCAGACACCTGTGCAGACAAGGCTCAGCAAAGAAGAGTATCAGGGAAGGACATAATGAGATCCCTCTGAATGGACTGTTTTAATTGTATGATCACTGACATTGACACTGACACATTTGTTTTTATTCACCTGCTTTGTAGAAGTGAATTAAAATATCTCTAATTTTAAAATGTCTGTGTGGTTTTCATTTAAGGCTGCGAAGAACCTTTCTCAACTACTTAAATTAGATTTGTCACAGAAAGCAAAAATGTAAATTACTGATTGATGGGCATGCTCATTATGTAATGAAGCGTCACGCGATGAAAGAAATTTTCATTAATTGCTGTCTAGATGTAGATACAGTTTTGCTATTTTTATGAAACGCTTAAATGATATTTTCACATGATAATACTTATATTTTCATTTTTCCAGTGAAGTCGCATGAACACTGCAACTTCGAAAGGAAGGTCAGTATTTCAAATGCTACGGAGAAATACGGTCTTTTTTCATGGAGCCAATTCGTTATCCAACGAATCCAACCCCCCCCCGTCCCCCGTCCCCTGTCCCCTGCCCTCCCCCTCCCCTCCAGAGATGTAATCAGACGCACACTAACGACCAACTCCGGTAGCTGCGTTTTAGAACTTGAAATCGAAAGTACACCAAATTGCGCAGTTTTCAGGCGGACGGAAGTGCACGAATAGAAGGAAAGACCATCGAGAATAAAGCTCAAAATCGAGTATATGTGAGTATAGCCTGTATAACATGAAGAGAAGTTAGTGAAGTAGGTGCGGTCTGTATAATATGAATTTAAGCCCGTATCTGTTCTAAAGGTTTTCGTGTAGTTCTCTACCTTGTAGAAATATGAATATATGAATAGTTTTGCAAACTACTGAAACTTGGTCGTGCAGTACTTCTGATAGTATGATTCCTTGCATGATTTGTGTGGTACTCTGCCTCACTTATGAGTCGTCCACCAAATTTATGAAGTAAATGTAAATGTAAACTTTCAACAACAGCATTATGTAATGCTTGCGAATGTAATTTTTACTCCGTTTATGGAAGGTGAGCGCAAAAGAGTGTCCTTTTCTGTATTTAGAATGAGCGCGAAACGGTATTTGGCTTTACGTGGTTGTATTATTTATATTACAGACAGTCCGTTGCGCTCCCTCGATCTTTTCCTCTGACGCCCGAAAACAGGGCAGACCGCGGAGTGGTAAACAGGGCCTCTGTGGTTAGGACACGAAACTGAAAGTAAACTGCTCAGTTGTTGCTGCGTTGCTGGCGAAGTGTCAGAGGAGTAAACGGTGGCAGTCAGCGAGTCAAAGTCTGTAGAAAGTACCCGAAGAGAGAGAATATACATACACACACATGTATATAGGCCTATATATAAAATGTGTGTGTGTTAATAAAGAATTTGTATTGTATTCTTTATTTATTTATCGTGTATTATGATATTATGGGTTTGTATGTTTTTTTTTTTTTTTTTAAGAAGAAAATTCATTTGAAACAGGGAGGCTAATACACTACTCTCTACTCCCCTGCCAGCCCTTTGGACTGCTGTCCTGGATCCCACTCCAGCCCTGAGAGACCCTCTGAAGGTAAGACTGTTAGAATTACACTGCACTGCACACAGCTTCTTGCCTTATCTTAACCCACACACCACATTCTCACTTCCCCTCACATTGCTCTGTGGCTTGCACACCCCCCCCCCCCCCCCCCCCCCACACACACACACACACACACACACACACACACACACACACACACACACACACACACTGCTGTGACTGTGGGAGTGTATAACAGTCATGAGTGTAGCGGGTCAGAAGACTGAAGCTGTTTTATAGTTTATGTTTAAACATTAAATAAAATGTACACTGAACCTGCCAAAAACAGGTGCACCTGATTACCTGTCTGCAGTACAAGCGTGCAGGTAGGTTGCTTACGTGAGACAGAGAAACAATAGCACCATTTCACAGTACAAAGTACACTGCAACGAGAGAGTTTACTGGGGCTGGATCCAATCAGAGAGCTTCTAGTGCAAACATAGCAACGGAACATCAGCAGTGTTCCCAAGAAAGGAACGTTATGGCACACCTGTTGGAGGGCAGAGACGGAACCTTCTGGGGACACCTGTAAGAGAGGAACGACAGGTAACGGGAGAACCGGTAAAACTCGGATCCCCGAATTTCCAGCTCAGTCAGGATTGGAAGGAGTATCTGGGAATCTACAGTGACAAAATCTACAGGGAAACACAGGGGGAGGTAATTAATGAAGAGCAGATCAAACAGATTGTGTTTTCCCAATACTTACGACTTTAATTTTAAAATAGGTAGTTCAGAGATTAAAAACAGTATTACTAAGTGACTGGTAATGATTGTAATGACTGGACTGTGGGTTTAATTCTGAGGATCCTTAGTTTTCGTTAATCAGCATGTAATGAATGAATTTCAATTGCATTTCCTACCCTGTAATTGTCACTTGGTGTGTGTAAGGAATGTGTGCATCAGAGAAGCCAGGCATTGGCTAACGAGCCAAACCTGTCTAATTAGCAGTTGTTAAATACAGCTGCGTGGTTGCTGAAGAGGACAGTTAGCTGTTCTCTTTTTGTGCTACTTTGTTAGTGCTGATTTCTGCAGGAGGTGTTTTGAGATCTTTTTATTTGTAAGTTTATGCTTGTGTTCTTTTTATGGGTAGTGCATCAGCCAGAACCGCCACAACCTATGTCTATCCTGATTAATAAAAGAATAAAATGTTTCCTTAAACAGGAGAATTCTAAGTTGGAACTAAAACTGCATAAAATCCCTGCGCTATTCCACAGCCTTGCTTTGTAAAATCTGAACATATAATCAAATTGTGCTCTTTTAGCAGTGTTTTAAGTATTACACTGCACTATAACACACTGCAGCAAGTAGCAGCCTGTATTCTTGCATCATGTGACCTCTCAGAGATCTTGTCTCAAACAGGAAGTTCTCTGCCGAGTCTGTTTGCGCATGCCTACAACCAGGAAACAGCTGACAGATGATGAGGGCGCATTCTCTTTTTTTATAAACAAGCTGGTTTCTAAACCGCTCTTCCGCAGCTTGCAGATTCACGTTTACACTTGCATGTCGCTTAGCAGACACTTATTCAGAGTGATGTACAAATAAGAGAGTTACAGAAGTGCAAATTGCACAAGTGAACCACATTTTACATTGAACAGAAAACCAGAAGTGGAAGTGAATTTGCTCATTTAATAAAGAAGTGAAAACAGGAATTCAAGATGGAGACACCCAAGTGTTTTATGAGGCAAGAGAGAGAATGGTACTGCGTATCAATATTGTTGGCATTTCATGGCTAATTTTATTTTATCTGTTGTAAAAAAACATCTTCATGAAATTTCAATTGTCATGTACAATACCACCGGTCTGACTGCAGGAAAACAAATTAAAATTGACGCTGAGAGCACTTCCACTTCCTGGCGAAAATATTTTATTCTTATAATAGAAACCCATGAAGGATTTCTTTTTGTTTCTATTTTGTAGCTTAGAAACACATTTTGCAGTCTTACACACTGATGTGGGATTGAAAGTTAAAAATGAAGGAGAAAGGGTAACACCATTTGTGACGGCTTATGAGACGTAATGTCATACATTGATTAATGACAAAATGTTATTATACAAAGTCACATAATGTCTTAAGTCATAAATTATGCTAACTATGGGTGAGAAAAAGCCTTATTTTACTGTTCATGATATAATATTTGTGACATTAATCTCATGACACCACATATGCCATGTGACAAATGAGTGAATATCACCTGATATGGTCCAGCATAATGACATAACAAACATGGCTTGACAACATGTCACTCCAGAACAAAATACATCACAAGAGTACTAACAAATCTGTTCCTTAATGTTTTTAGGAATGCAGAAAATTCACCGTCTTGTTTTATAGTTGTAGAAACCAATAAATTCAGCTTTAAAAATGTAGGCTGGTAGTTCTGATTTAATTCTGGGCTATGTATCAAATAGCTGATTCTGATCTCCATACATTTCTAAGAGAACTGTGATTCACAAACTGGCTGAGATAAAGTTGGTGAATGTGTTGTCTAGACAAACCATCTTACAGTATTTAAAGAATTAAAAGTTGATAACGTAACAACCTTTCTCATGAATTCCTAATGCACATATGTTGTTATAAATATGATGACTGATGTTCCACATCCACAGTGTGTGGTGTGTGTTTACAGTTGTGCTGATCTCAGTCAGAAGCCCATCCTGGACTTACCTGGACCATCCCATTCCAGACTCCTGAGGAGTGGGGCGTGGCCTCTGAAATGAGTCTCTCTGAGGAGTGTAAGGAGGGGGGCGTGGCCTCTGAAATGAGTCTGTCTGGGGAGTGTCAGACCCATGACAGACCTATGGACCCTGAGAACAAGAGGTGAGAGGAGCTGTGTGTGTGTGTGTGTGTGTGTGTGCATGTGTGTGTGTGTGTGTGTGTAAAAATGACATTGCATAGCATAACACAGGAATACAGGATGACAATTTGTCATTTAGCCCATTGAGGATTGATGTTTTTTGCCTGTAGTCTTGTGAATACCTTCAATAGGAATGTGAAGTGTGGTTTTAAACACTATAATGGTCTCTGCTTTATTCTGCAGGGTATTTGATTTAATAATAACTTTGCAAAAATACTTAATCCAAAACACGTCCCTCACATAGAATATTACATTTGGCAGTGTTAAATCAGGCAGGCGCCAAATTCTTTGAATCGTTTGGACTCATTTTAGGTGCATCCAAACTATTTACTTTTCTTGAGTTTCATTTCATCACCAAATGCATCTCTCTTATGGCTAATATCATTTTCAAGTTCATTTATTAAAAGAATATAATAGAACAGAATGGTCTTTATTGTCATTATACTCAGGTACAATGAAATTTTGCATGGCTTCTCCCAATGTAGTAAAATAAGACAGATAAACAAATAAATACAATAAATAAATAAATAAAAAGCAGTGCCAGTAAGATAGCAGTAATAGCAGCAGGAATTAACACAGAGTTGCAGAGAATTGTGTCTGTGTGGTAGCAGTTCTGGGGGTGGGGGTGGGTGTGTGTGCGTGCATGTGTGTGTGTCACAGTCTTTGATGTGTGAGTGTGTGCGTGACATTGTCCTGTGTGTGTGTATCACAGTCCTGATGTGTGCGCGCATGTGTGTGTGTGACAGTCTTTGATGTGAGAGTGTGTGCGTGACACTGTCCTGTGTGTGTGTATGTGTGCACTCACACTTCCTGTATTCCCTTCTGCGGTTGGGCAGGGAGGGGTGTGATGGAGGCCACAGCTCTGGGAAAGAAGCTATTCCTCAGTCTTTTGGTGTGGGATTTTATTGCCTTGAACCGTTTGCTGGACCGCAGCAGTTCAAACAGGGAGTGGCCGGGGTGTGTGGTGTCCCTGATGATGCTGCTCACTTTCTTCCTCAGTCGGCTGGCGTAGATGGTGTCCAGTTTCGGGAGCTCCGTCCCTACAATGCGCTGGGCCACCTTCACCACCCGATGCAGGCTCTTTCGCTCAGCAGCTGTGCAGCTGGCATACCACACAGTGATGCAGTTGGTCAGGATGCTCTCCTGTAGTAAAAAAAATACGAGAAAGCTTATAAATCAGGAACATCATAGGTCCCAGAACCAATCTGTAGGTGACTCCCCTTCCCACAACACCCTGCTCAGAGGAGATCTCTTTTAATTTTGCTTTTCCCTTGTTTGTTGGATTTTCTCAGTTTTAATATGGGATTAACTGTATATTTGCTGTTTACAGGATTCAAATGGAGAGAGCAGATTCACCTGTACCCAGCTGTGTGTCTATGAAGAGTGAGCGGTCAATGGATCCTCCACTCAAATTTGGGGGAGAAACATATACTGATCAGAGGTGAGGTCATCATCTTATGGCTTCCTCTTCATTGTTGTGGGTCTTTTTCTACCTTCATTAATCTGAATGTAAAGTATGCCAATGATGCTCTCATCTGTCAGGAGTGCTTATACTTTCCTGCAGATAACTTGTTTTAATATTTTTTTAGGATGAGAATAAAATTGTATAAACTAACAAAATGTTAGTTATGTACTGAAAACCAAGGGGAAAAAAAGAACCTACTTACAGTTGATATTTTCAATTTCTTTTTTTTTTGCTTGTAATCTTGCTAGTTGTGTTTTTGCTTTATGGCTTCTTAACTTTCTAACAGCTGTAACAGGGATTTTATGAAAGCTAGCGATATAGAATTATTTCTTTCGCAGCCACTGCAAATGAATCAGATGTACTTGGTCCCTAACAAAAATAAAAGTGCCATACGGACATAGCTAGTAGCAAACTGTTGAGAAAGTGTAGGCTTGCATGTGTGTGTATTTGTGTGTATGGTTAACACATGTCTCAAACTCTCAACTCTATACTTTCCCCTTGTTTGTCAAATTTTCTCAGTTTTAAAGTGAGATTAAAGGTGTATCTGCTTTTCACAGGACTGAGATAGAGAGAGCAGACTCACCTGTGCCCAGCTGTGTGTCTATGAAGAGTGAGCGGTCAATGGATCCTCCACTCAAATTTGGGGGAGACACAAACACTGATCAGAGGTGAGGTCATCATGTTAAGATGACTTTATGGCTTCCTCTTCATTGTTGTGGGTCTTTTTCTACCTTTATTAATCTGAATGTAAAGTATGCCAATGATGCTCTCATCTGTCAGGAGTGCTTATACTTTCCTGCAGATAACTTGTTTTAACATTTTTTTAGGATGAGAATAAAATTGTATAAACTAACAAAATGTTTGTTATGTACTGAAAGCCAAGGGGAAAAAAAAGAACCTACTTACAGTTGATATTTTCAATTTCTTTTTTTTTTGCTTGTAATCTTGCTAGTTGTGTTTTTGCTTTATGGCTTCTTAACTTTCTAACAGCTGTAACAGGGATTTTATGAAAGCTAGCGATATAGAATTATTTCTTTCGCAGCCACTGCAAATGAATCAGATGTACTTGGTCCCTAACAAAAATAAAAGTGCCATACAGACATAGCTAGTAGCAAACTGTTGAGAAAGTGTAGGCTTGCATGTGTGTGTATGGTTAACACATATCTCAAACTCTCAACTCTATACTTTCCCCTTGTTTGTCAAATTTTCTCAGTTTTAAGGTGAGATTAAAGGTATATCTGCTTTTCACAGGACTGAGATAGAGAGAGCAGACTCACCTGCACCCAGCTGTGTGTCTATGAAGAGTGAGCGGTCAATGGATCCTCCACTCAAATTTGGGGGAGACACAAACACTGATCAGAGGTGAGGTCATCATCTTAAGATGACTTTATGGCTTCCTCTTCATTGTTGTGGGTCTTTTTCACCCTTCATTAATCTGCACGTTAAGTATGCCAAGGATATTCTTATCTGTCAGGAGAGCTTTCCCACAAAAAGTATAAGCACCCCTTACAGAAGGTAAACTGCTCGTTGTAGGTTATGTTGTTTCAAAGCTTTCTAACTGACAATGCATGCAACTGGGTGTGAATGGTGATTTATTGAGAAACTTTGTACTTCTTGCTTTAAACATCTAGTTCTGAAGATCTCACAGGATTAAGCAACTGCAGGCTCCCCGTGCTGTTCGCACACTTGTTTTCTTAAATTCTTACGCAAGACTCAGGAGGCACACCTTCTGCTGGCCAGTGATTGGCTCCTCAGCCCCCACAGTCTTAAAGGAACAGCCAGCCTTTTTAACAACCACAGTCTTATAGATTCATGCATTCATAATATAACTTGTATATCACTACAGCGAGACTATGTATCTCTAATTATTTGTTTTAAAGGTATAGTATAGGAATTTCATGTAGTTGGGAGAAAACAAAAGCTATATGCAATCTTAGCTACCAGCTGTTTGTCTATGACAAATGATTGATGAGCTCAATATTCAATACTTTGGTCATCAAATTTTTTAAAATTTAAAATTTATATAAAAAGAAGTATGATCACAGATATTCACGCTCTTTAGAGGGTCATTATTTTTTCTCCATTTTACGTTTTTTTACTTTTCTGCTGATGAAAACGCAGAGAGAGAACCAACCAAAACCAGTTTGCTTGGAGTGCACCCATGTGCTGGCCCAGGAGAAAATACAGGGGTGCAATTGCAGTCCATGGGGGAGGGCACAAAAGGTCATACGTACTGTGTAGACACACAGTAAGGACACAACTCGGGGTGCACTGAGGTCCGTCTGGGGGTGCATTGCGCCCCTAAGCACCCCCATAGCACTGGGCCTGCCCATGTGCAGTTCCCAGTACCACCATTCACATGAACAGTCACTAACGAGCGCTGCCTCCCCACTGTCATGTTTCCTTACACGTTTTCCTTTATCAGTCACCTTACACATGTCTTCCTTCACTTTTTAGTCATGCACAGGGTTGAACACTAATGTTTTCTGTTTTACTCACAGAGTTCAGCTAGAGATATCAGAGACAGTGATGCCCAGCGGTCAGTCTGGCCAGAGTAACCAGATGAATTTGTCATCCATATTCAAGGTGGGGTCTCTTGTGATGTGCCTCATTTATCATATATCCTGTGTAATAATTGTGCTTAATAATTACCCTTTCTTTACAGTTGAGCCCATGTCTACACTGCACATGTTTGACCTTTCACAGTTGACCCCTCACCCTGGCTACATTTCATATCAGGCTTTTAACATAAATAGAGGGAAGCGGTCTCATCTTGTGATCCAATTTCCCTTTATCTGAATAAGGTTTAACCCCTCAAATAATATCAACTTACCTTTTTCACATTTATTTTAGAGGCTTGAAGACATGCTTATCCAGCTGGTACAGAACAAGCTGAAAAAGCTCCAGGGTGATCTGAGTCAGGATTACCCAGAGTGCTTTGAGAGTCAGCTGGAGGATCCTGATGTCCTGGATGAAGTCTACAAGATGCTGGAGAGCTGTGTCAGAGAGGGGACTCTGAAGGTCATAGTGCACATCCTGAGGAACATGAACCACAAGGAGGCTGCTGACACACTGGAGAAAAGTAAGACAGTCTGTCCCTGTGTGGCTTTTTGATCTTGCAGTGAAAACCACTTAAACTTTGTCAAATTAATTATTCTTGAATTATGAATGAATTATTGTTATTACATCGGTATTTTTATTAAATTAATGATTTTTGGATCTGTAAAAATGTATCATATGAGAGAATGATTCCAGAATAGATACAGTAAGTTACTCTACAGAAAAGAAATGAGTCTACCTACAAACAGGGCTGGGTATTGGCACAGATGCCCCGATTCATTCGATTACAAATCACAAGCTAATGATTCTATTCAATCCAATTCGATTTGATTTCGATTTGATATCGATTCGATAGGAATGAGATATGAAATACTATATAGCAGTTTTCCATATTAGGAGAGATGTTTAAAAAGCTCTAAAGGGAACACAAATTTACAAATGCGGTGTCACTGGAAACAAATTGTGAAAAATACTAAAGAAGGCCAAAGGCTTGGATACCAAAATCTTTTTATTTGAGGAACACATGGGTATAGTTCTGTAAAAACAAAACCAACCTGTATCATTGCCTACTTATTGCAATGTGTGCATTAGATGGCTCAGGGAAAGCTAGTATGTAAGGTAGCTACAATGACGTAGCTCACTGCCAGTAGCAACTTTGCAATTGTGAATGTTTTCTTGCTCGCCTAATATGAACAACTAGCTAGCTAGTTATCTAGCAAATGAACATGAACAACTATGTTTCTCTTGAATTGTGCTAAATTACATTGCATTCGTGAGCAAGTGTTTCTGTTCAGTTTAACTAGCTAGTTAGTTAGGTAGCTAGTTGGTGGTTGGGCACTGTATTAAAGTTAAAAAGTTGTGACTGCAGTGCACATGTATATTAATATGTACCACTTTGTCTCTCTCCTGAGTCATCCATGTGACTGTAGGGTTAGCCATGGTGAACACTGAGAGGTTGCATCACAGTAAAAAAATTGATGTCACAGGTTTTCCTCTGTGCATTCGCAGGTTGTTAAACGTTAAAAGTTAGCTGGGGGGGGGGGGGGGGCTAGTAATTCCCTTTAATATGACAGGCTATGTCAGAGCCCATCTGTTTAATTCTCTGGCTATGTTTTACCATTGCGGAAATGAACCTAGAAAACCGGAAAAAAATGCATATTAACCTAAAAGATCGATCCATAAGTTTTACAGATTGATATCGAATTGGAAGAATTTTTAAAAACGATTCATCGAAAAAAATTTGATTGTGTGGTTGATTGGTTGATCTAATAGCATAATACAAATTTTAAAAGAAGGCAGTGGCATCTTTTGAGTATAATTTTAGTTTTTCCCTTTATGGAAGCCTGTGGAATCAGCAGTTATGTATTGAAGTGGGCTCGTCTCACTGCACCAACCTTTGCCCTCACACAAGAGTGCAGGAGCAACACCAATGCAGTCCTTCACTACACGCACATAGCCAACAGCTATTTTCTGCACTTCAAACCACAGACCACGCTAATGCAGAGTGGGTGCCCATTGGAGGATAGGTGCTATTCTTCCTATCCTCAGATGCCATCTGAGCAACTGGCAGATGCCTGATTAATCACAAGGTGCCTCAGAGTGGTGAGATGAGTAACCCCTGCAACCATACCCACCACCTTCTCCAGCGGTATTTCTGCTTTCAGTCACTGTTGGCTTATTATACAGCTGGGATTGAACTGGGGACATTCAGCTTAGTGGGTTAATCACTCAGGGAGAGCAGCTGAATCACTGTGCTACTCGAGAGCCTGTACATTTTTACACAGAACATGATGCTTTGAATAGGAGAAATGTATGTCTGAGATGTTAACTGGGAAACATGCTTTTTTATGCTTCTCTTTCTTTCATTTCTGTTATTTTCAGGTCAAATATTGAACACGTATATTCAGGTCAAATATTGACATATATTCTGTGTTTTTTCTCATTCATTTTTTCATCAGATGAACTCCAGAGGAAATGCCAAAATCAACTCAAAGGTAGCCTGAAGAAGAAGTATGAATGTATATTTGAAGGGATTGCCAAGCAAGGAAGTCCTGCAGATTTCAATAAAATCTACACAGAACTCGACATAACAGAGGGTGAAAGTGAATGGGTCAGTAATAACCATGAGGTGAGACCAATTAAGATGACATCCAAAAAACCAGCCTCATCAGGGATGACAGTCAAATGCAAAGACATCTTGAAACCCTTACCCGGACAAGAGAAACACATCAGAACTGTGCTGACAAAGGGGATTTCTGGCATTGGAAAAACAGTCTCTGTTCAGAAGTTCATTCTTGACTGGGCAGAAGGAAAAGCCAGTCAGGATGTTGATTTCATATTTCCTCTACCTTTCCGGGAGCTGAATTTGATTAAGACTGAACAGTACAGTCTAACACAACTGCTTCACCATTTTTTCCCAGAAATCAAAGAGCTCGGATCCATTAAGAGAGATGGTAGCAGAGTTGTATTCATCTTTGATGGTCTGGATGAGTGTCGACTTCCTTTAGATTTCAAGAAGAATGAGACGTGGTGTGATGTAACAGAGCCAACATCAGTGGATGTGCTGCTGACAAACCTCATTAAGGGGAATCTGCTTCCCTCTGCTCTCCTCTGGATCACCACCCGACCAGCAGCAGCTAATCGGATCCTTGCTGAGTGCGTCCACCAGGTGACAGAGGTACGAGGGTTTAATAATCCACAGAAGGAGGAGTACTTCAGGAAGAGATTCAGTGATAAAAACCTGGCCGGCAGAACTATCTCACACATAAAGTCATTAAGGAGCCTCTCCTTCATGTGTGGCATACCAGTATTTTCTTGGACTGTAGCCACGGTTCTGGAGCAAATGATGGGTGAGGCAGACAGAGGAGAAATCCCTAAGACTGTGACTCAAATGTACACACACTTCCTTGTCCTTCAGATGAATACAATGAATCAGAAGTATCCCAGAGCACAAGACGCAGAACAAAAGTTGTTGGAATCAGACCAGGAATTCCTTCGGAAACTGGGCAAGCTGGCTTTCCACAAGCTAGAGAAGGGCAAAGATATGTTCACTGAAGGAGACCTGAGAGAGTTTGACATTGATGTCAGTGAAGCTTCTCTGTACTCTGGCGTGTGCACCGGAATCTTTAAAGAGGAGTTTGGGCCATATCAGGAGAAAACATACTGCTTTGTGTATCTGATCATTCAAGAATACCTTGCTGCATTGTACGTGTTTCTCTCCTACAGAAACAGGAACAGAAATGTTCTTGACAAAAGTGATATGAGGAGGTTTATCGGAGAAACATCTATAACTAAGCTGCACAAGATCGCAGTGGATCGGGCCTTGCAGAGTGAGAATGGACACCTGGACATTTTCCTCCGCTTCCTTCTTGGCCTCTCACTGGACTCCAGTCAGACCCTCTTACAAGGCCTGCTGACACAGAGAGGAAGCAGCTCACAGAGCATTGTGAAAACAGTGCAGTATATTAAAGAGAAGATCAAGGAGAATCCGTCTCCAGAGAGGACCATCAACCTGTTCCACTGTCTGAATGAACTGAATGACCATTCTCTGGTGGAGGAAATCCAGGGTTACCTGAGCTCAGGAAGTCTTTCAAACCTCTCACCTGCACAGTGGTCAGCTCTGGCCTTTGTGTTGCTGACATCAGAAGAGGAGCTGGATGTGTTTGACTTGAAGAAATACATCAGATCAGATGAAGGTCTTCTGAGGCTGCTGCCAGTGGTGAAGGCCTCCAGAACAGCTCTGTAAGAAGTGCTACATATCTGATCCAATGTTGCAAAGCCCTGAACACTATAACAGTAGCTTGACAGTCTGTTGTGTTTTGTCCCATTGTGAATGTGCAGATATCTTGCTTTTTTACAGAGATCAGGTGGCTTGCCAAAAAAAATTAAAAGTGATGACTAGGGTTGCAACAATAACTGCCATACCACGGTATTAGGAGGTGTACCGCGGTGTTGAGTCTGTCACCGCCATTACCGTCATAACAGCTTTTTTCCCCTTATCTGAGAGTGCTTCCATCCTCATGTAGCTTTTGGCTTGGTCTGTGGCCTTGTCTGCACGTATCCGGATATTTTCGAAAACTCACTTTTTTTCTATCAGTTTTGAAAAGGATCACGTCCATATTACATGTGTTTTTTTTTTTTTATCTCTCCACACGAGAACAAGAAAACGAATCTAAAACTCCCAGACCCCTGCACTGAGTATACACATAACAAGTGCATCATGTCATTGTAACCTTCTGGTCAACTGACCAATCAAATCAACCGAGAGGACTGACACTGAGGAGAAGCGGTTTGCGAGTCTGGTGTTGAAAACTAGTGAGCAACTGCAGCTGTCAACAAAAAATGTTATGGAGGAAAACATTCAATTTATGATAACCCCTGTCGATACCCATGTTTATTAATTATAACACGTAACAAAATTCACAAATTCAAATGTGTGTAATAACTATTTCTTCAGTTTTAAGTTGATCAACCAAATATTTAGCATTTTACATGGTGTTTGAAATACAACCCTTTCACATGTAATTTATTTTTATTCACATATATTGATTTTCATTTTTATGTAGCGCGTGTGTTACCTTACATGGTTCGTTATGTTTTCATTAGTGTTATTAAGCTTCTCATAGTTTTGAGTTAGCATTTGCTACATTTTTTAATGTTAAATCGCTGTTTCCTCAAAGCTAAAATTAGCTAGAATTTTTCCAGTCTCGTGTTCTAATTGCACTGGTTTTAGCATACGTCTTATATGGCAAATCACACCAATGTGACCGTATGTTGAAATTGAAATTGTTTCTTGTTGCCGCCTTTACCCTGACGCTCATTGCGCCATTTGAAGTTGTCGAAGTCCGCCGTTTGAAAGTGTATCGTATTAGGTGCCCTATAGGCTGTAATTGTACAAATCTGATAGTACTGCGTCCTCAAACAGACCTTGCTCTCAGCTGAGAACTGTCTCATTGTGGAACTGTACACATCCTGTCCCCGTACTGTCGCTGTACTTACTGTATGCACTTTTGTAAGTCGCTTTGGATAAAAGTGTCTGCTAAATAAATAAATGTAAATGTAAATGTATGTGCAAAAGGGTTTAAGGGACAAGTAATGTCAAATGAATGAATGAATAATTAAACATGGGGGGGGGGTTTGGTTGAGGTATTCTTTGAATACCACGGTAAAGAAATTTCTATACCATCTGCTGCAGCCTTAGTGATGACCCTTGTCCTTATGTATTGTGAGGGTCCAAGACAGATGTTTGGAACTGTCTGACATGACATGATTTCCTTACCAGGCTGAACAGCTGTAACCTCAGTGAGAAATGCTGTAAAGCTCTGGCCTCAGCTATCAGCTCAAACTCCTCCAGTCTGAGAGAGCTGGACCTGAGTGACAATGACCTGCAGGATTCAGGAGTGGAGCTGCTCTCTGCTGGACTGGGGAATCCACACTGTAAACTGAAGACACTGCGGTCAGTTCCTAGTGATTTGATGTATTGGCTAGATTGATGTGGTCATAAGAAAACAGTGATAATGTCTTAGTTTTAAGATATTTTGTAGTGATGTATATAAATAGTATTCATACTTCAGAATATTTACACATTTGGAAACAAATAATCATTCATTTTTGTCTGATATTATTGCTCTCTGCTGGACTGGGAAATCCACACTGTAAAGTAGAGACACTGAGGTCAGTTCTTGAAGAGCTTGATTTAGTCGCTAAATGATATACAGTATTTAGTGAAACGCACCTAACAGTATGCAAGTTTGTTCAGCTGTGTTGCTGGAGTGTTGATTCGTCAGTGGGAGCCCATCCAACATTTAATTAGTCACATAAATATTGTAAAATATTGTAGTATTTATATTGTAAGATTAGTCACTTTTCACTGATCTGTCCAGGGTTGGGAGAGTGAAGAACTTTTCTCTTTTGAGAAAAATTTGATTCCCCGTTTGATTCCCCGCTGGGGCACTGCTGCTGTACCCTTGGGAAAAGTACTTAACCCACAATCCCACAATTGCCTCATTAAATATCCAACTGTATAAATGGGTAAACATTGTAAAAGAAAACACAACCGATTTATATCTTATGCTCACACTCACTGGTCTGGGAGTTTTGTGAGCCTGGTCTGACACTGTTGCTGTTGCTTTAAATTGAATGGATACACTTGTGTTCTATTGTGACGGAAGTTGCTCTGGATAAGAGTGTCTGCTAAATGCATGTTATTGGGATCGTGATGTCCTTACAATGTAAACACTGTAAATGATAAAAATACTTAAATAATATTACTTAAATAATAATAATAACAATTCTTGCTTTTCATCGAATCCCGTGATCCCTTAATTGAATGTGTACTCACAAAGCAGTGAGACTGAATAGCTTTTCTCCTTCTCTCTGCAGGCTGTCAGGCTGTGGAGTCACAGAGAGAGGCTGTGTTTCTCTGGCTTCAGCTCTGCATTCAAACCCCTCCCACCTGAGAGAGCTGGATCTGAGCTACAACCACCCAGGAGACCCAGGAGTGAGAGCACTCTCTGCTGGACTGAAGGATCCCAACTGTAAACTGCAGAAACTTAAGTAAGTTCTTGGGTTACAGGTGGTGTACTATGGCCATGATCTTTAGTATTGAGTAAATAATTTAAGTATGTATGTTTATTTATGTTTTTGGACACTATTTTTGTATGTTCAGTCACTGCTGATCAGGAATTTAGTCCCCTCAAAATCAATCCAACCTTAAGATATGTGTGCTGTGTTCATCAGAATGTTGCTTTTAAACAGAACACAATTCATAATTGAATGATAGATTATGTAATTATCTCATCCAGACGACGTGAGAACTTCATGGGTTTTATTGAATAATGTTTTTCAACAGTCAGTTTTTCAACACTCAATCGCTGTCTGTTCCTCTGTGTCCTGCAGTGTGGCCCATGGCGGTGTGTGCAGGATCAAACCATCGCCAAGGAAGTGTACGTTTATTTGAACTAAATATTAAAGTATAAAAGAAATATCAAGAAATATTAGTTCACAGCCTCTTCAGTGTATTATTTTAGAAGTTCACATTAGCGGCAGTCGCTTTGAGTGCCAGCTGAGGCCGAGGGTAAAATTTTAACCTCCCCAGTTGTGCTCATCAGGGTTTGCTGAGGGTATGTGTATAGGTTGTGTTTTAGCTGTAGTTCTGAACATAAAAAAAAAAAAAAATGTTTTCCCCCCAACCCTTCTATTCTCATGTTTTTAGATGCCTACCAGATCACACTGGATCCCAACACAGCACACAGAGAGCTGTCTCTGTCTGAGGGGGACAGGAAAGTGACACAGGAGAGAAAGAAGCAGCCATATCCTGATCATCCAGAGAGATTTGAGTTCTGGTCCCAAGTGCTGTGCAGGGAGGGTCTGTCTGGGCGCTGCTACTGGGAGGCTGAGTGGAGTGGGAGGTGGGCCCGTATAGGAGTGGCATACAAAGGAATCAGCAGGAAAGGTGGGGGTGATGATAGTTTCCTTGGGCACAATGACAAGTCCTGGTGTTGGTCCTCCAGCAACTACTCTGTCTGGCACAATAAATTGGAATCTCCCATACCTGTCCCTCCATCCACCTCCTGCAGAGTAGGAGTGTACCTGGACTGGCCAGCCGGCACTCTGTCCTTCTACAGCGTCTCCTCTGACACAGTGACCCTCCTGCACACATTCCACACCACACTCACTGAGCCCCTTTATCCTGGGTTTTCTCTTGGGCCTGACTCCTCAGTGTCCCTGATCCAGCTGGAATAGACTCCTTTGTCCTGGAGGAACACCCGTCTCCTCAGTGTCCCTGATCCAGGTGGAATAGACTCCTGTGTCCTGGAGGAACACCCGTCTCCCCAGTGTCCCTGTGCCAGCTGGAATAGACTCCTGTGTCCTGGAGGAACACCTGTCTCCTCAGTGTCCCTGTGCCGGCTGGAATAGACTCCTGTGTCCTGGAGGAACACCTGCGTTCTTGTAGGAATTCATATTCTTGCCCAAGCTCACCTATGCTAGTGAACCAGCTCAACCTGTGACACAAATAGATGGTAAATGTGGGAGGGATACAGGGAGAGAAAGAGGGATACACAGAAAGTCAGAGAGGGTTAGAGAGAGAGGAACCATAAGATGGATGTGTATGAGATTATTGGATGGCAGAGAGGCCCTTGCACACGTGTGCGCACACACACACACACACACACACAGACACTCCGGCTGATGCGGGCCAGCCGGGAGTTGCAGCATTTTTGAGGGCGGGCAGTGCGTTGTGGTAGCAGTGGGAGGGCTAGTCCTGGCTAGTTTTAATCCATCTGAACTCACAATTCATTCCCTTTTATTGTGCTGTTACATCAGTAACATCAGACATCGGCGTTTCACCTACATCGCTCCCCAGTGGTGGAACGAACTCCCTGTCTCGCTACGGACAGCTTCTTCACCCCATTCCTTCAGACGGGGCCTGAAGACGCACCTTTTCAGACTCTACCTGGACTGACCCAGCACACAATTGCTGCCCCCCTGCCCATCAGTGCTGTTGTAAATTGCTGTGCTTTTTAAATTCTTTCTTGTTACCGCCTTTACCCTGACGCTCATTGCGCCGTTTGAAGTTGTTGAAGTTTGCCGTTTGAAAGTGATTCATTTAAGTTGCCCTATAGGCTGTAATTGTACAAATCTAATAGCACTGTGTCCTCAAGCAGACCTTGCTCTCAGCTAAGAACTGTCTCATTGTGGAACTGTACACATCCTGTCCCCGTACTGTCGCTATACTTGCTGTATGCACTTTTGTAAGTTGCTTTGGATAAAAGCGTCTGCTAAATAAATAAATGTAAATGTAAATGTACTCATCTGTGTTTGACTTCATGTAGTCAATAGCTGCTCTCTGTTGCTTGTAGGGATTATTGGCAATATGTTTTCTCTAACTATGCGTATGTGTTAGCTATTTCTATGAATTTTAGTTCCTTAAATAAATTAGTAACACAAGTAGGCTAATCATTGTATGTGATTAAGAGTCTTTGTTCAGTGGAGCCTATAATTGGGACAGCTGTACCAATTTTTTAAGAGGTATATTTTTGTAAAAAAATATCTTGCAAAAACAAGTTTCACTTTCTTTCACATTAGAACACATTTAAAACAGCAAATTTTGCTCACAGAGAATTTATATAAGAGTAAAGCTTGAGATTTAAATATGTGCATTTATTCAAATAAAGAGCAGTGCGACTGAACTGCTTCTGAACCCCACAGGACAGTGGAGACGCTTGATCAAACAGGGTCAATGTCTTGACGCATGTAAGCAATTGTACTTGTCTTTTCTTAAATAAACAGAATCCTAATGGAGATCTCCAGAGATCACGGTGTCTTACATGTTACTTGTGTGCAAATACAACAACCAAGGAGCATTAGAGCAATGTGCAGAGTCTTTCTTTTCTCAGGTCTGTCTTAATCCTCTAACATTAATGTAAGGATCTGCATGGATCATTTATTTCTTTGGGCAGCAGAGCGGAGTAGGGCTCATAACCAAAAGGTTGCTAGTTTGATTCCCTGGTGAAGGTACAACTTAACACAACTGCCTCAGTAAATATCCAGCTGTGGATATCATGTCAAAGGTGTAACCTATGGATAAGAGCATCTGCTACGACAATAATGTAATGTAAATCTTTATTTCCCTATGCTTCTATTTATTGTCATTATTATGTCATGTAGCTCAATTTTCAGTTCATCTGAAATTACTGTAACACAAAATAATGAAAGGTATTTTGAAAGAATATATTTATTCAAATGAAATCACAAGGAGTACAGTGACAAAAATAGACAAAACTAATCAACAGTGGACTAAAATTACAAAAACAATTATTCTTTGTCGAGGGTCACTAACATGAAGTTAAACCAAACAATGTTATCACAAGAAAAATATGAAAATTTAACTGGCAAAGTAACAGAAACAGACCAGGTTCCCTAGGTATATGTATATATACACACATATATATATATATATATATATTTTTTTTTTTTTTTCTTATTCCATTCATTTTTATTTATTTAAAATTCCACACCATTTGTATCAGTTCCATATAAACTCATGACCACAAAGGGGTAGAGTCTTCCTCCTCTTTCACACCACCCTTTAGGGCACAGTCACGGTAGGATTCAGTAAGAGAAGGTACTTGTATTTCCCTACAGAAGAGGGGAAATAGGTAGCGGTACTACACATGAAGTAAGCGTGAAGTAATACAAGTGTCAGGTGTTGGGGTGGGGATTGTGGTGAAACTGAAATGCAGTCTGGAGAGGTGGGTCTTCAGTCTGCGTCAGAAGATTCAGATTCAGATTCCGCTGTCCTGATCCCCAAGGGACGTTCATTCCACCACTGGTGGACCGGTACAGACGGGGATCGTGGCTGAGAGGAGTGACCCCATCAGTCTTCAAACTGTGTGTAACAGCCAGAAAAATAACTATGCTCCGGATCAAGCTGGGGGACAATTCTGTCGGTAGATCTTCATATTTAACAGGAGAGACACAGGTGAGGGTAGAAACACATGACTGTTAAAGCTATTAAGTTTACATTACATTATTACATTATTACATTACTGACGTTTAGCAGAAGCTCCTATCCAAAGCAGCTTACATAGGATACAACTTTTTACATGTAACCCATTTATACAGTGTCCTGCTGCTTACCACTATATTACACTGCCGCCCTTAACTAGATCATCTGCATGTGGCAGCTGAACAGAGTCCACGCAGAAGGCCGAAGGAGTCACAGACTTCTCTGCAGTAGAGGTGATGACACAAGAGCAAACTAGGCAAAGACGTCTTTTACATGAATCAGAAACCAAGTGTCAACATATCTTAGATGATTAGCTACATATTCAATTTTCATAGTAACTAACCAGCACTACCTTCAAAAGACTAGTAAGCATCTCTGCACAGGTGAGTAGAGTTAATGATAATTCAAACCATTATAAAAATATGGCAAAATGCCAGCATCACCTTTGTCGTGTATATTTGCCGTGTTATGCGTGGTGAAATGAAGGGAATCGTTGAAGGGAGATGCACGAAGACACCGTGGCTCCACCAGTTGGCGCCATAGAAAGGGCCATCTGGTGGTGAAGGAGCAAGACTTGTAACTGAAAGGTTGCCAGTTCGATTCCCCACTGGGGCACTGCTGCTGTACCCTTGAGCAAGGTACTTAACCCACAATTGCCTCAGTAAATATCCAGCTGTATAAATGGATAACATTGTAAAAAAACTGTAACTGATGTAAGTCGCCCTGGATAAGAGCATCTGCCAAATGCCTACAATGTAATGTAATGTAATGTAAAGACAGCACCAAAGCAAGGAGAAGCCTGAAATTACCTGCACATCTGGGAGTTCTGTCATCAAACCTCCGAACATAAGCTCTGCCATTCCACACCCTGGTGTGGAGGACCTGGGAGGTTAAGTGTGGAGGGAGTTTGTCTTATTTTTGCTGACCTGTTTTGTCAGAGGACCTGATCTGGAACCTGAACTATGCATGACTGAGAACTCAGCCTGGATTCTGAAGTGTGGAATTGGAAAAAGACCATGAATAAGGTTTGTTTGTCCGCCCCTGGTGAGTCGCTTAGCAACCCAGCTATAGGGAGGGAAATCTGAACCTTGCTCAAGGTAGACTCCCAAACTGGAGCTAGGGACTGTAATGACATTGTATTCAAATACATATACTTCAATATGGAGTTGGTCCCCCTTTTGCAGCTATAACAGCTTCCACTCTTCTTGGAAGGTTTTTTTGCAGTGTTTCTGTGGGAATTTGTGCCCATTCATTCTGTAGAGCATTTATGAGGTCAAGCACTGATGTTGGACGAGAAGGCCCGGCTCACAATCTCTGTTCCAGTTCATCCCAAAGGTGCTGGGGTTGAGGTCAGGGCTCTGTGCGGGCCAGTCAAGTTCTTCCACACCGAACTCATCAAACCATGTCTTTATAGTCCTTGCTTTGTGCACTGGGGCACAGTCATGTTGGAAAAGAAAAGGGCCTTCCCCAAACTGTTGCCACAAAGTTGGAAGCATAGCATTGACCAAAATGTCTTGGTATGCTGAAGCATTAAGATTGCTCTTCACTGGAGATAAGGGGCCTAGCCCAAACCCTGAAAAACAGGTGTGGCCACTTTTGTCCATATATATATGTTTATTTATTTTTTTAATTGTTGCCTGTGTGATAATTTTAAAACAATAACGATTTTCATAGCAGCTTCAATACTCTCCTGTCTGTCTGTTCTGCCTCTGATGCAGTGGAATGGGTCTGGGGGCCATCCACGCGGGGCCAGCCTGCGTAAGAAGATTTCACTGCATTAATAAAAAAAATACATCTGACATCTGATGCATTAGAGCAGATACAGCTATCATCATAGTCATTTTCATTTCCAATCCCTAGGAAAACATACAAAAAAGGTTTGATACAAAAAAGTAAAATAGAAAAGCCAATTCAAAAAAAAAAGCCATCCCAAAACAAAATCCATTACAACACATCAATGTATGACATAATGCAGTCAAAAAGGATATTGCTATTGTTATAGTGTTCAATAAGGTGAAAGAAGGCTGGGAGCGTGGATTTGTCTGGTTTCATTTCCAGCTCCCTGTTTTTAACCAGAGAGCACGCAGGCTTCCATATTCCCAGGACTTTCTCTGCTTCTGTCTGTATCCTTCATTGCATTACTGCTATCGTAAGGGTTTATCGAAGGGTAAATCGGGAGACAGTGTACAAAATGTAATTTCCTCAAATTTATGCTGATAGTCTGCACTTTAAGTCTAGGCAGCAGTGTAGCATAGTGGTAAGGAGCAGCGCTCATAAGCTGGTTCACTTCCCTACTGGGACACTGCTGCTGTACCCTTGGGCAAGGTACTTAACCCATAATTGCCTCAGTAAAATATCCAGCTGTATAAATGGATAACATGTAAAAACTAACCTATATCTTATCAAAGTTTCTTTGATAAGATATCAAAGAAACTTTGATATCTTATCAAAGAAGTGTGCATTGACAGCAAAGATCCGGGGTTTTTTTTTGGGAGGAGTTGCACAGGACTCCACAACTGCATTTAACTAATTTGTCGAGAGCAGCGAGAGGGAGTGGTTAGCTAAACAAACGCTGGGATTGGAGGCGAGAGCGGTCTCGTAGTATTAGTCTAGGAGCACTCCTTGTTGAGGCGGGTGTACTCTCGTTCTTTGCATTGTGGTGTTTGCGGTGTGTGAACGAGAGGGTGGGGACCAGAAAGCTACTGCTAAAGAAGAACCCGACGCGGATTGCTGGGACCGGGAGTGAGTGCGCGTTCGCAGGATCGCCGCCCGGCAATTCCAAAAGGAGTGCAGTGATTGTCGGTCCCATATCGGTGTGCGTTGGACGAGTGGTGTTTAGGCTGCTTGGCCTGAGACTGTGCACCGGGCGCAGCTGTGTACCTTTGGTCTGCGGGACAGGGCGCCCAGCTGCTTTCGCCAGGTTGTGAGTGAATTTCCATGTCCGTAAGCAGCAGTTTCTGTGCAAAGACTGCTGTGGTCAAATTCTGCGTCTTGCTCAAAGTTGGCTCGCTTTGTCAGATTGTTTCATATTACAATGTGTGGCGCTCATCCAAGGCAATCTATATGGTCTGCTGTGCTGTAAAATTCTGCACCTATAGTACACAGTAGTGCGTATTGAAAGAATATTTTTGTTTTTTTTTTTTAAATGCAAGTGCATACTTAGTAGAAGGACTCGCGGAAGTGGCGTTTTGTCGGGCTTTCAGGTGGAAGGATCCAAGCGCAGACCGTAATGTTGAATGCCAGGTATTTATTTGATAGCAAGCAAAAAAAAAAAAAAAAAAGTAGTCATAAAATAGTTCAAGTCAAAAAAAACTGAAAATCCAAAACCATAAGGCAAGGTCAAAGTCCCCAAAAAACAGGCAGAAAGCCAAAAGCCAGAGCAAGCAGATATAACCAGGCAGGCCTGAAACAGACAAATACAGTGAGATAAACTGGCAGAGAACAAATAAGATACACAGGCTGATAATGAGTTATCAGGGAACAGGTGAGCAGGACGGGCTTCAGGTGGTGGGTGTGGCAGAAGGGACGATAGGCTGGACTGGAGGCGGGGCAATGGAGCACACGGGCTGAAAACAAAAACAGAAGCACATGCACGCAAAAAACGGACAAAAGACACACGCATGCTGACCGACAGGAAGGCAGAAACGCCATACAAGCAAGACATCAAGCTAAAGCACTGACAGTGTTTAACAAAACCAAGACGCAGGCGGCCCAGACCATACAATCGCACAGTGCGCCGCACATAACATGTACCATAGATAATGCTACAAAATGGAATCTCAGACTCACAGGAAGAATGATCAGTAATAACTGACCAGGTGACATTCCATTCTTCAAGGTAAACAGCAAAACTTAAAGTAAAATTTCCAGTCTCCACAATGACACAGACAGAATCAGTATCAGCTCCATCCCGACTCAGAAGAACAAAATGTGGGCTGTTTAGTACCTGCATCCAGGTGAGTACAGTCTCTAAAATGGACTAGGAGAGGTTAATTGAAGATTGAGAGTCAGTGCTGTCTACCTACCCAGGTTACTATTCTGTGAGCAAACAAGAGAGTCTGATCAAACTGCTGGGTCCACCACAACACAGCAAATCGTATATACAGAAAATCCAGTGTGGTAAATACAGAAACAACTTAGAAGGCTTCATCTTTTCAGACAACCATAAATTATCAGAGAGTAATGAGAATAAGGAGTGAAACTCAAACTCAAACTCAAGAGAAACAGCAAATGAGGGGTTTTGATATTGTCTGTGTGATATGATTTTTGAAAGCATAATGATGATGATTTTCTTGATAGAATGTGTCTGCCTTCACCAAGTGTCAGTCTTGCTCAAAGGTATTCTGTATGTATTATCATTTCTAACTTAATGAATAGCAATACTGATTTTGCACAGTAATTTAATAAATATTTATAGTTTACTGATGTTAAAGGTTTGTAAACACACATGGTGTAACAGGTAAGGTTTTACTTTTTCATGATGCTGTAGCAATGAAAGTCTTAAAAACATAGGTAAAGTGTTTTACAAGAGCAGCTGGCAGATTCACAAGAATGATCGCCCATCTTTCAACTGGCTGGAAGGCATTCTCTGCTTCAGGTTTTACAGAGAGTGTGAGGGTAATGGAATGGATGGCAGTCAGCGGATTTGCCACATTTTAAAAACTGGCTAGACGGCGTTCTGTTCTTCAGGTTTGGATTAATTTACAGCACAACCTAGGAAGGGGTAGATGTAGAGGGAGGGGGGGCAGAGTGTGGGAGGGGGTAAATGTAGAGGGAGTGGGGGCAGAGTGTGGGAGGGGGTAAATGTAGAGGGAGTGGGGGCAGAGTGTGGGAGGGGGTAAATGTAGAGGGAGTGGGGGCAGAGTGTAGGAGGGGTAAATGTAGAGGGAGTGGGGGCAGAGTGTGGAAGGGGGTAAATGTAGAGGGAGTGGGGGTAGAGTGTGGGAGGGGTAAATGTAGAGGGAGTGGGGGCAGAGTGTGGAAGGGGGTAAATGTAGAGGGAGTGGGGGTAGAGTGTGGGAGGGGTAAATGTAGAGGGAGTGGGGACAGAGTGTGGGAGGAGGTAAATGTAGAGGGAGTGGGGGCAGAGTGTGGGAGGAGGTAAATGTAGAGGGGGGGGCAGAGTGTGGGAGGGGTAAATGTAGAGGGGGGTAGAGTGTGGGAGGGGGTAAATGTAGAGGGAAGTGGGGGCAGAGTGTGGGAGGGGGTAAATGTAGAGGGGGGGGGCAGAGTGTGGGAGGGGGTAAATGTAGAGGGAGGGGGGACAGAGTGTGGGAGGGGGTAAATGTAGAGGGAGTGGGGGCAGAGTGTGGGAGGGGTAAATATAGAGGGAGTGGGGGCAGAGTGTGGGAGGGGGTAAATGTAGAGGGAGTGGGGGCAGAGTGTGGGAGGGGTAAATATAGAGGGAGTGGGGACAGAGTGTGGGAGGAGGTAAATGTAGAGGGAGTGGGGGCAGAGTGTGGGAGGGGTAAATATAGAGGGAGTGGGGGCAGATTGTGGGAGAGGGTAAATGTAGAGGGAGTGGGGGCAGAGTGTGGGAGGGGGTAAATGTAGAGGGAGTGGGGACAGAGTGTGGGAGGAGGTAAATGTAGAGGGAGTGGGGGCAGAGTGTGGGAGGAGGTAAATGTAGAGGGAGTGGGGGCAGAGTGTGGGAGGGGTAAATGTAGAGGGAGTGGGGGCAGAGTGTGGGAGGGGGTAAATGTAGAGGGAGTGGGGGCAGAGTGTGGGAGGGGTAAATATAGAGGGAGTGGGGGCAGAGTGTGGGAGGGGGTAAATGTAGAGGGAGTGGGGGCAGAGTGTGGGAGGGGGTAAATGTAGAGGGAAGTAGGGGCAGATTGTGGGTATGGTATCGCTATAGCGTCTGTGGTTATGCTCTTTAATGTACATACAGTAATATGATAAGTGTATAGTATCTGTACATCTGTATAGTATCTGTGGATATGCTCTTTTTACTGTATGTATTGCAAGATGGTGTGTGTGGATATCGTATTTGTACATCCGTATAGTGTATGTGGTTATGCTCCTTGTAATGTATGTACTGTAAGATGGTGAGTAAGTGAGATGTTGTCTAGGAGGGGCTGTATATCTATTGATTAAGTTTTCTTATTGGTTATGTATCCATATTATTATCATGACTCTTGTGGGTACTTGACATTACCAGTTTTGGGAGCTTTTTTATTCACATGGGTTCTACCTTTCTAATTACTTCCTGCTGTGAGTATTCCACTTTTTGTTTGCCTGTCCTGTGGCTACATGTGGACAGGTTCTCAAGTGTTAGTGATGCCTATTACTATCATAATATCTATACCCATATACCAAACTGCATTTCTAAATGATTATGATTTTGTCATTCAAATCACAGTTGTAGCTCACTCCTAGAAAATCCCCTGCCCACAGCATGTCTATGACATACTAAAATTGAAATACTCATAGTTAATGTAATAAAAGTTGAATTTAGGTTTAGATGAAATAAGGATTATATATCAGTCTGCATTTGTGGTGCATTTACAGATCTGCTGATCTGGGTCAGAAGCCAGTCCTGGATTCACTTGGTCCTTCCCAATCCAGACACCTGAGGACGGGGCGTAGTCTTTGAAATGAGTCTCTCTGGGGAGTGTGAGACCCATGACAGACCTATGGACCCTGAGAGTAAGAGGTGAGAGGAGCCGTGTGTGTGTGTGTGTGTGTGTGTGTGTGTGTGTGTGTGTGTATGTGTGTGTATGTGGATGTGTGTGTGTGTTTGTGAATTACATCTACACATGCATGTCAAGCTCCTTTCCTTCATGCTAATCACATTTAGATTAAAGGTCTGTCTGTGCACTCTTAATAGGGTCCAGCATATTGTTGGGCTAACTCTAAGATTTTTTACATTTTTAAATGACATTTTTTAAGAACATCATGTTTATTTCATTTCCATAAATTTACCTTTTCATTTATTTTTTAGCTGGTGAGGATAACCGGACACACTTTAACCCACAGTGAGGGTCTGACTGTGAGCTGTAGAACAGTGAGGGGCATGATGGGAAGAGATGGTGAAGCTGGAGGGACAGAATAAGGGAATGTGGTCCAGGGGCAGCAATCCTGCTGCTGGGATGGCAGCCATTACAGAGGCTGTAGGTCCAATCATGGCCAAGTTAATTGGACTGGCATTTATCCAATGGCATCTAAATGAGCTGTTTTTTTTTCCTATGTCGTCTACATTAACCAGACTGGAAGCCATTGGTTCAGTCCTATTCCAGGTTACAGGCACCCCAATATGGTTGTGCTGGTTCCAAAAATGGCCTCATCCTTAGTCAGGGATGAGACTGTCAGTCTAGTTAATGGGGTCATTAGGTTTGTTTTTGTGCTTTTAATAGGATCCAGCTGGAGACAGCAGACACACCTGTACCCAGCCGTCTGTCGATGAAGAGTGACGATTCAATGGATCATCCAATTAATTTCAGAGGAGGAACTTCTCCCACTGATCAAACGTGAGTACAGAAGCAAATGATAAATTCCTAATGGTGCATTAATAACTGCTCATGCAAAGCATGGCAAAACAAAAGATCTCATTCTTATCACATACCTGCATTGGATTCACATCACAAACAACACTTCTAATCTGGTTTCCCCTGGAGGTCTCGCATCCAAGCACTAACCAAGCCCAGCCCTGCTTATCTTCAGCTTTCAGAGGAACAGAGAATGGTGTGGCTGCTGGAATCAATGCCCACAATTCTGTCAGCTTCTGATGTGGCTACCAGTGGAAAAATGTCATGTCTGTCTGTGGGCACGTGTTACTGCTAAAATCTAGTTTTAATAAATGTTCTGCATCCATAAACTGCAAAGGCACCACGTTGTCACTGTATATAACCTTAACCAACTTTATGTCAAGAAAATGATAACTTAATGCCGATATCTGATTATTGCAATATCATCATTGTAACCTTCAGTCACAGGGTTTGTATTTGTGCTGGCCTGTTATTCATTCCCTTCCCACAGCATTTCTACCCAGTGATACCTGTAAATAGGATCAGAATATGTTAAAGTATCCATACATAAAAACCATACATTTCTGAAGTAAGGTGATCTCTTAATCTGTGCTGTTGACAGAGTCCAGCTGGAGAGAGCAGACTCACCTGTACCCAGCTGTCTGTCTATGGAGAGTGACCGGTCAATGGAACCACCGCTCCATTTCAGAGAAGGAGACTTTCCTACTGATCAAATGTAAATACAGCATCTAATGATTTCACCTTTCTAAAGGTGCATTTGTGTCTGTAACGTAGGGATTCACAACCAAGGGAGCTCATAGAAAGGCTCAGGAGGCAGCAATGTAGCTCCCATAAGGTGTAATTTACTTATATGTGCAGGTCAAAAGGTCCTGTTGAATATTTGGATGACATGCTGAATGACTGCTCCCCTATGATCCAGTTACATCAGAGGAGTGGGTGGAGTTAATCTCCAAAACTAAGCATAACTGGCACGCCAGTGGCTGAATATGGTGTTAGCAGGGAAACCTAACCAATCAGGAACCAATATCAGAGCAACCACTGAAAGTAGGAGTCGTGTATGCTAATGCTATTCAATGATCACTAAAAGGTAAAGGGGCATTTATAATTGCACAACTGAAATGGCCTACTGTTCCAAATTTTAGAATGGGCAGTCCAGAATTGCACTGGCCTAAACACACAGGAGGAATTGGCTGATTCCCCCAACTAAAGAGAAATCAGCCAATCTGAAACAAAGTAGATTTTGCTTTGTTGTTTTGGCTGTCCCATTTTTTCAAGAAAACTGAACCACCTTCACCTTCACTTCACAAACTTAAGTGGAAACTCTTTTTGTGAGAACTGAGTAAATAATTTCATGACACTAAGTATAAATGGGCTAATGACACTAGATACTTTTTCTGTTCTACATCATAGTTCCAACTTTGAAATGTCTCATTTTCATCCCTCTTTCCCTCCCCCTCATCCCAACCTTTTTATTTTATTTTTATTTATTTAACCTTTTATTTCACCAGGTTTGGCCCATTGAGATTAAAATCTCATTTACAAGAGAGACCTGGCCAAGAAAAGCAGCACACCAAGTTTCAGACAAAACAAAAATTACATAAGCATTAAAAATACATAAAAAGACAGAAAGAAATTAAACATTTATAAACAGATTCCTAATGCAAATGATCGTAGTCTACGCTGATGAGCTTCTTCCCTTCATTTTGCATTGAGCAGAACAGCATTGCACGATGGTTGCAAGGATCCTGGCCAATCAATCGCATTTACTGCCACCGTCTGGATGCTTGTGTTAGAACAGCCACAGCTTAACGGTTTCGTGAGAGCAAGTTGTAAAGTTGCAAATCGTGTGAGTCGCGCTTCTGTCATTTTTGGCGCGCAGACTGGCGAGAGAAAACAGCCAAAAATCACGTGATAAAATTACGCTCCTGAGCTCTCAGACTGGAAGTTCAAATCCAGTGGTACAGTTTTGCGAGTATGGAATTACGATTGCAATTTGTTTTTTGAAGTTACGGAAGTTACAATCGCAAACTCAAAAATGTGGTTTCGCAAGTTGTGAATTACAATTGCGATTAGTGTGTCACTTTTTACAGAGAGCAGACTCTCCTGTACCCAGCTGTCTCTCTATGAAGAGTTCAATGACGTCTCCACTGCAGTTCAGAGAAGGAGGCCTTCCTATTGATAAAATGTGAGATCTGTCTATGGTGATTTGGTGGCACCTATTTCATGGCACTTCTGTTATTGCATATGCTTTATGTTTGCTTGTTTCTTGTATCCTTGTAACTTTTATCAGATTATAGAATCATACGGTGTCCTATTAAAATGGCAATGTAAGTTTGTTGTTACTTTTGTAATAATACTGCAGTGGTCTCATACTGGCAAAATCTTATGTTAGACTTACAAAATAACTTGAATCTCATACTGAATTCAAAAATCAATTATTTTTGCATCAGGGAAAGAGGTATTTTTTTAGTGTGCAAATATTTGTTAGTATTTGTCAGTATTTATGAGTAAAGCACACATTTAATTCATTTCAAAAAAGGAAACATTTTGGATTATTACCTGGGTGCTAAAGACCAATGCCATTTGGTCAGTCTCTTTGTTTGTGTTAAACTGGACATATTCATGGAGTACAAATTATGATGAGCGTGCAAAGTTATAAAGTCTTTCGAGAATGTTCTATGAGTTGTTTATAGAACTATTAAAGAAGTAAAATTTTATTATTATTACTGTTATTATAAATTACTATTTATACTTCATTGTTTTGCAATGAAGCTCTAAATAATCCTTCTGAAAAGTTTCTGAGAGGAAAAGTAAATGTTCCCTTTTACAATGAAGAGGTGTGCACAGTATGGTGTGTCTGCAAATGTTTTGCTCACAGAGTCCAGCAGGAGAGATCAGAGTCAGAAAAGCCCAGCAGTCAGTCTGCCCAGAGTCACCAGATGAATTTGTCTTCCATTTTCAAGGTGTGGTATCTAATGTTATGCTATATTTATCTCCATCATTAAAATGAAATATAATAATATGACATATTATTATGAGACAATATGACATAATTATTTTATGTAATTGTCATTTATCTAGAGCAACTTACATAGGTTACAACTGCACCTATTTAACCAACTGGATATTTACTGAGGCAATTGTGAGTTAAGTACCTCACCCAAGGGTACAACAGCAGTACCCCAATGGGGAATCAAACCGGTTACAAGCCCTGGCCCTTACCATTACAACACACTGCATGGCATTTTCCTTTCTTATTTTAGTTGCTTGAAGACATGCTTATCAAGCTGGTGCAGGACAAGCTGAAAAAGCTCCAGGGTGAGGTAAATCAGGATTACCCAGAATGCTTTGAGAGTCAGCTGGAGGATCCTAATGTCCTGAATGAAGTCTACAAGATGCTGGAGAGCTGTGTCAGAGAGGGGGCTGTGAAGGTCACAGTGCACATCCTGAGGAACATGAACCACAAGGATGCTGCTGACACACTGGAGAAAAGTAAGAGCTTCTGTCATTGTGTCACTTTGTTCTGGTGGAAAAGACTACTGAAATATGACTGAATGATATCTGTGTGCTGTGAAGTCAGCTTTCATGAATGTGTATCTGTTTTTGTATGGTTGCTGTGGGTATATCATGTATACTTGTGAATAATAAAAAGTTTACTACATTTTGAAGCGGTTTACTTTACATAAACTCTTAAATGCTCATGCTTCAACTCTTTTTGACTTTGGTATGATAAAGTGATTCATGTACCTTGACGCAGTCATTTAGACAAGGCCCACTGCTTGAGGCTACCTTTTAGCTCAGTAAGATCATTAGAAAAATCACGTACATCAAATCTTACATAAAATTTACTCTACCAACCCAATATCAGTTTTACATAATCAGTAAAAACTATTCTCCTTTCACCTTAATTCATGTAAACTTACAAAGCTGAACCTCAGTTTCCTCTGCTCAATTCAGAGGTACCAGGACAATTTAAAATTTAAAATTTAATTTAAAATTCTGTCTTAACATTGTGTTATGCTTCTCTGCTATGCTATCACCTTGTTAAAATGTTAATACGAACCTTTTTCGTATTAAGTGTAGTTGTTATGATGGTGTGTTCTGTACAGTTGATTGACAAGAGAAAAGCTCTGACAAAAACTTCAACAGAATATAAATTTTAGAATCCAGTCTTGCTAACACTGAATTTAGTCAACCAACCAAACCAGAATGTTCCTACATTGTAGACTCTCTCATGGTGTAAATTGTGTTATGGTTAGATACTCCCAAAGGGGCTTTGGTGATGGATTTATATATGTATGTTACATTATTATTGTCATTTAGCAGATGCTCTTATCCAGAGAAACTTAGGTCTGGGTTAAGTACCTTACTCAAGGGTACAGCAGCAGTGCCCCAGTAGGGAATTCAACCAACAACCTCTCGTTTATGAGCCCTGCTTATTAGCACTATGCTACACTGCCAAGCAGGAGTGTAAACATATATGTTCAACATAAATCTATGAATTCTATCATGTCAAGAAGGGCATGTGATATACTGATAAAAGTTATATAGGATTCTCCTGAAAGAGCAGTGATTGAGGTCACCTCTACATGGCATGCAGCTTCGAGAGGGATTTTGAAATCCTTGTATATCCAAAAAGACTGTGACTGAAGACTTTTCCACATTCACTTTCAGATGTATGTATACACAAACAATGGAAGAGAATCCTGAATTAAGCACAAGGGAAAAGTGGGCAGTTCATTGTCTGGGCAGTGAATTCTCCCTCTGATCCTTTGAAGCTCTTCTACCTTGCAAACTACCAAGGACTGCATATTAAATGGAAAGGGTATACAATCCCCCTTTTCCTTAATCAGCTGAATCAGCAGTTGTCACAGTGGTACTGCCATCTTTCAGAATAGCTGTTGAAAGGGTATTAGGAGTGTCGATCTGTGGGGCTGTCAGTGTGTGGATGCATTATTTTGTGGGAGGTATCAGTTTGTAGGTGCAACAAGCCACACAGGTAGAGTAGCAGTGTGCATAGAGGTAATGCTCCCATATGGCATACAGCGTACATCAAAGGTTACAGAGTACAACTAATAGTAGGATATTGGAGACAATATATAATATTTTGACTGGTAAACATAAATGGATACTTGCAACTTGAACATGTAACGCATGTTTCAAGTGTTAGATTGTTCACCTGAAACGTGTTACAGTACTATTTGTGCCTTGCATTAAATCCTTATCGCATTTTTAAGTCAAAGTAAAATGGCACAATTTTTTTGTTTTGTGTTTTTTTTTTGCCAGATGAAGTCCAGAGGCAATGTCAAGAGCAGCTCAAGTGCAGTCTGAAGAAGAGGTCTGAATGTGTATTTGAAGGGATTGCTAAGCAAGGCAGTCCAAAAGATCTCAATAAAATCTATACAGAACTCTACATCACAGAGGGTGGAAGTGGATGGGTCAGTAATGAACATGAGGTAAGACAGATTGAGAAAGCATCCAAGAAACCGCCTGCTCAAGAGACTGCAATCAAATGCAATGACATCTTCAAACCCTTACCTGGACAAGATAAAAACATAAGAACTGTGCTGACAAAGGGGATCGCTGGCATCGGAAAAACAGTCTCTGTGCAGAAGTTCATTCTTGACTGGGCAGAAGGAAAAGCCAATCAGGATGTTTATTTTATATTTCCTCTACCTTTCCGGGAGCTGAATCTGATTGAGATTAAAGAATACAGTCTGATGCAAATGATTCACCACTTCTTCCCAGAAGTCAAACAGCTTGGATCCATTGGGTGAGTGTCAGCTTACCTTAGATTTCAAGAACAATGAAATGTGGCGTGATGTAACAGAGCCAGCATCAGTGGACGTGCTGCTGACAAACCTCATTAAGGGGAATCTGCTTCCCTCTGCTCTCCTCTGGATCACCACCCGACCAGCAGCAGCCAATCAGATCCCTCCTGAGTGTGTCCACCAGGTGACAGAGGTACGAGGTTTTAATGATCCCCAGAAGGAGGAGTATTTCAACAAAAGATTCCGTGATCAGAACCTGGCCAGCAAAATTATCACACACATAAAATCATCAAGGAGCCTCTACATCATGTGCCACATACCAGTCTTCTGTTGGCTTGCAGCCACTGTTCTTGAGCAAGTGATGGGTGAGTCAGACAGTGGAGAAATCCCTAAGACTCTGACTCAAATGTACACACACTTCCTGCTCATTCAGATGAATATCAAGAATCTAAAATATTCTGAACAAGAGACAGAGCAACATAAGATGATGGAGGTCAGCAAAGAACTCATTCTGAACCTAGGCAAGCTGGCTTTCCACCACCTAGAGAGGGGAAATGTAATATTCTATGAAAAAGACCTGAGAGAGTTTGATATTGATATCAATGAAGCTTCTCTGTTCTCTGGACTATGTACAAAAATCTTCAAAGAGGAGTTTGGGCTGTATCAGGGGAAAGTGTACTGTTTTGTGCATCTGAGTGTTCAGGAGTATCTTGCTGCTCTGTATGTGTTTCTCTCGTACAGAAACAGCAGCACAAATATCCTTGACAAATCTGAGTCCTACTGCACAAAACTAATGAGTTTACTCATAGAAACACCTGTAGCAATTCTGCAGAATATTGCAGTAGATCAGGCCTTGCAGAGTGAGAATGGACACCTGGACCTTTTCCTCCGCTTCCTTCTTGGCCTCTCACTGGACTCCAATCAGACTCTCTTACAAGGCCTACTGACACAGACAGGAAGCAGCTCAGAGACCATTGAAGAAACAGTCCAGTATGTTAAAGAGAAGATCAAAGAGAATCTCTCCCCAGAGAGGACTGTCAACCTGTTCCACTGTCTGAATGAACTGAATGACCATTCTCTAGTCGAGGAAATCCAAAGTTACCTGAGCTCAGGAAGTCTTTCAAGAGAAGAGCTCTCACCTGCACAGTGGTCAGCTCTGGTCTTTGTGCTGCTAACATCAGAAGAGGAGCTGGATGTGTTTGACTTGAAGAAATACATCAGATCAGAGGAAGGTCTTCTGAGGCTGCTGCCAGTGGTGAAGGCCTCTAGAACAGCTCTGTAAGTCACAAAGCTCTGACAACTGGAATGATAATGAAAATAAACTATTCACTACGATTAAAATAACAGCTGTCAGAACAGCTGGTCACACCAGCTCTGCAAATTTCAGTATACTTTGGTCTAAATTGCAAACTGGACACAATAACAGCTTCAGTTCAGGTTATATTTAGATGCTTGGCGCATGTGCTTTTCCAAGCCTCTCATGTGAATATAAAGATTAATGGTGAATACAGGCAATGATTTCCTTTCCAGGCTGAACAGCTGTAACCTCAGTAAGGAATGCTGTGAAGCGCTGGCCTCAGCTATCAGCTCAAACTCCTCCAGTCTGAGAGAGCTGGACCTGAGTGACAATGACCTGCAGGATTCAGGAGTGGAGCTGCTCTCTGCTGGACTGGGGAATCCACACTGTAAACTGGAGACACTGAGGTCAGTGTTTATCAGATGCTCCAAATAAGGGCTAGACTACAGTATATTGATTACATATGTAGCAAACCATACAAATGTTGTTGTATTATTTGCTCGACAAGGAAAACAATAGGATCACAAGTCTTATCTTCAAAGCTCTGTAAGTTATGATATGCTTTAGTTCAAGTGTTGAAAACTACACTCTGAACACTACAGCACATTACAACATGACAGCAAGACAGTGTAGTAGTCATGTCACTTAGTGTCCAAGTCCAAGTCCCAGTCAAGAGTCAAAACACATCTTTTCAAGCTGTATCTCTAGTCTAACTTCCTCTCTATCTGTCTCTATCTATCCTATCTATCCCTATTTTCTTTACAAAAGCACTCTACACTAGTTTAGCACTTAACTCAGTATCTTACTGACCTCTTGTAGTACTTTTCGATAACTACTATTAGCACAGTAATGCACTTATTTGGAAGTTGTTCTGGGTCTGCTAAATGATGTAATGTAATGTGTCAAGTCACCAGTACTGAAGTTTGAGTCCAGAAGTGAGGAACTGAAAACAAATCTAATTTCACAGCTTTCACTATCATGATGAAAAGGTTAAATCAGAGACTACCAAAGGAGGGACAGAGGCACTGAATCCAAATTAAATATCTCTTTGTTGTGTGTATGATTAAGTACAAATCTGCATATGAATTTACTTGCAAAAGTCACTAAGTTATCATTATCATAATGTAATCCTTCATAAAACTGTAAAACTTTGAAATATTACAGTCTCTTTACTCAAGTCTTCTATGGTTGAAGCAAAACGGCTGCAATAAGTTGGTAATTTCTTTAAGATTATTTTATATTTATATTTATATAGATTACTTTATAAAACATCTACAAGGTGCACAGCTATCCACTAATGGCACATGATTTTTTTTAATCAATATTATTTATTATTTCCTATTGATTATTGATGCAGCTAATAACAACTTACTATATTTCTCTGCTCAGCAGCGACTTATTATGTTTATGCATTATTATATTATTATTATTATTATTATTATTATTATTATATTATGCAGCGGTTTATTATGTTGCATATAAGAGTCTGAACAACAGGGGGCGGGTATTGCAGTATATCACTGTTGCTCACTTGAAGAAGAACAAGTGTGAATGGTTAATTGTGTGTTTATTTCAGCAAAACTGTATTAAAGCAAGACTGAACTGGCGCTTCTCACTACTCCTCTTCGGCAAACTCATATTGAAAGAAAAAATAAAATAAAAATCAATCAATTAATCATCAGTTAAGCGTAGAAACGACATGAACAAGTAGACCTGTAAATAAAATAATAACAACAATTTTTTTTTTTTTTAGGTTGGGGGAGGGTTCTGGTTTTTGTGCATATTTACTTGCTAAGTTTCTCACATTACTCACCCTTATTACAGCTATAAACAATCTGTAACATTCATTTACAATAGTGATGAATTCCAACAATAACGTTTTATTGTAGACATATCTGTTAATATTCAGTCTTCCTTGTACTGGCTTGGACTTTCACAAGCTCAAGCATTTCCACTTGTAGTACAACGCTGGCCAGCCAGTTAGTACTAGCACACGTAGCAACCATTAGCACAACTTTCCCTCATACCCGAGTCCATTTCTACCTTAATGGTGGCTTAACAGCGATGTCGTTATAATACATCTATAAAATTCTTTCATTACTGTAATCATAACTGTAATTTGCTATGGTAAAATGGCATTTTGCGCTGGGTGATTGACCTATCTAGCATGATTGGCTACCTGGCGCAGCTTTATTGCTGATGGCATTGCAAATTATCAGCTGTCAACCTGAAATGGTAGCTAGCAAGTAAGCCATCAGGCTAGCCATGTTTACTATCTAGTTGAATGAGGGTATTGGGGAATGAATGAATAAATGAATGAATGAGTGAGTGAGTGAATGAGTGAGTGAATGAATGAATGAATGAGTGAATGAATGAATGAATTCTCAGGATGCATGTAGAACAGGTGGTGGACAAAATTTTTAGTTGTTCCACATTCTCTGTCTCTCTCTCTCACATTTTTCTGTTGAAGGTGGTGCACACTGCAGACACTTTATCACCGACAGCATAATAGAAAAATGCGATTTTGATTACTTTCGAAATTTTATAAAAATTTGTGTTCCTCGCTGGTTAAACTTTTGACGTCACTGCCGCTAACGCGTAGTAACAAGTTGATTGTGAAGGTGAAGGTAGCATTAGAAAAGATTTATTTCAATAATTTAGAATTTAAACTTTATTTTAACAGATATTCATTTTTACAATTAGCAGATTGTAAAAATGTATAATTAAATCTGTCGAAAACCGCAAGTCTGACTGAAGTCCAGGTCACTTGACGTCAAGTCCAAGTTCAAGTCCAACTCACAAATATTGAGAGAAATCAGGTGGTGGGTATGAATCAAAACAACTCTGTGGTGCTATTATGATGGCAGAAAAATGCACATTTTGAGTCTCATGAACACACCCAGTCACACTGGAGGAGTTGGCTGCAGAGAGCCACACTCAGCTCCTGTAGGTTGTATGGGAGCAGCAGCGTTGTGTGGTAATTGAAATAACAGCTGTCAAAATAGCTCTTAAGAGAATATAAATATTGATGGTTGAACACAATCAATTGTAACTAAGGGACAGATGGTAATTCTTGGGTCCTGAAGTTTGTGTGGGGCAGGGGGGTTGTGTGGAATTATCTGATTTGACATGATTTCCTTTCCAGGCTGAACAGGTGTAACCTCAGTAAGCAGTGCTGTGAAGCGCTGGCCTCAGCTATCAGCTCAAACTCCTCCAGTCTGAGAGAGCTGGACCTGAGTGACAATGACCTGCAGGATTCAGGAGTGGAGCTGATCTCTGCTGGACTGGGGAATCCACACTGTAAACTGGAGACACTGAGGTCAGCTTTTCAAGGGCTTTATAATGCATAATAATAATAATAATAATAATAATAATAATAAACTTTATTTGTATAGCACCTTTCATACAAGAAATGCAGCTTGAAGTGCTTTACAATAAAGAAATTGCATGCACCCAGTGCTTCACATGGAATGAACATCAAAACAGGGATAGAATGCCATAATTAATATAAAATAAGATAGAAATAAATATAATAATAAAAAGATAAAATAAAAGTGAAATTAGAATACATAAAATGCATAATAAAATAAAAATAAAGCTAAAAATTGAGTACATAGAATGCATAAAATCAAGTAAAATACAGGATTTTAAAAGAAGTACAGCAGTGCATAAGTGCAAAAAAGAATTTCAGCCCCGTATCAGGGAAGTCATAGCTAGTTAAAGGCTGAAGTGAAGAGATAAGTTTTTAAAAATATTTAGCGAGCTGGCTTCCCTGATATCTATAAGTAGTGTGCTCCATAGCTTTGGAGCGTAATTGACAAAGGCTGCATCTCCGATTTTCTTTCAGCTGTTGCTGAAAACTATCAATAAACCAGCAGCAGATGATCACAGCCTTCTTGAAGGCAAATAGTTGACAAGGGAGTTAGCAATGTAGCTTAGTCCATATTTATTCATAGTGCTAACAGGAAAAAAATTGCGTATAGGATCATATAGGATCATTTTATCGTAAGTTTATTTAGCAAAGAGAAGGGTCATTTTTCTTCCCATCCCTGTAGTTAGTATTTTATATATCCACTTCTGGCAAGGATTACACTTAAATTTAATGTAACCAGTCCAAAGAGCACTGTATATATTTTTCTAAAAATAGGTAAGGAAACTGCTGGTGATTATCAACATTTAATTAACTTTGTTCATATTTTCAGTCACACCACTGGATATTTTTAAACTTCACTTTAAAAATCTGAATAGAATCCAATCAAGCCCCTATTAGACATTATGAAACAGAAAAAAAAAATATGAAGATATGTTGACTTGTGTGGCCGATAAGGTTCAGAACATGTCTAATGTGTTCCACCTACTGTATGGACACCAATTAATCCAGCAAGTACAGCAGTCCTTACAGTGAAGTCCTAAAACCTAACCAAGCAGAATATGAATATATGATACAGGCAGCCTGACCTTACAACCACAGTAGGAGGGATAACAACAAAACAGCCACAGAAAAATTTATGTGATAGAAAGGCAAGGAAAGATCAATTGCAACTCATGGTATTGGTGATGAGCTCTCGGTGTAATGATCTCTATCATATAGTCAATGTTTGTTATTCCCTAATTCCCTTTGTCCATGTTATTTTCCTGTTGGAATACAGCTGACAGCTGCCTTGTCTTTTATTCCACTTATTTTATTCCACTTGGTCATTTCAGTAAACTGTGAAAAAAAAATTATAATATTCATAAAATTAATCATTATACTTTGAGCCTGCTATAAGCCGATCCAGACAGTATAAAGATCATTGGATCAGTAGTTTCCGGACAACTGTGATGCTCATGAACACATCCAGTCACAGCTGAGGAGTTGGCTGTGATTCTGACAGGAGAGCCACACCCAGCTGCTGTAGGTTGTGTGGGGGCAGGGGGATAGGGTGGAATTATCTGATGTGATATCATTTCTAGGCTGAACAGCTGTAACCTCAGTAATGAATGCTGTGAAGCGCTGGCCTCAGCTATCAGTTCAAGCTCCTCCAGTCTGAGAGAGCTGGACCTGAGTGACAATGAGCTGCAGGATTCAGGAGTGGAGCTTCTCTCTGCTGGACTGAGGAATCCACACTGTAAACTGGAGACACTGAGGTCAGTGATGTAAATACTTTCTTCAGGGCTATAATGTGAAGATTCAAGTAAAACTATATAAGTACAACACTGTACATTTTTCTGTGTTATCACATTCTAGCTCCTATTTAAATCAGGGTATTTATGAATATGCATGGAAATGTACATAACAGCTAATATTACTTAAAAGCTAAAATCTGAAAACAGTAGGATATCCAGGTTTTTCAAATGTTTTACTGGATTGCATATCGTTGTGTGTGCTACTTGCCTGAAAACGATTTTTTCAACAAAAAAAATAATCAAAAACCAAACCAGTCTCCTCCAACTCAACTGAGTTCTGTCTTGTAATCCTTAAATTATTAACGCAAACATTATAAAACAGTGAAAAAAATTCTTTCTGAATTGAGGTGTGTTTTTAGAATACAGGTAAAGATATTTTCTTCTTTCTGCAGAATGTCAGGCTGTCGAGTCACAGAGAGAGGCTGTGTTTCTCTGGCTTCAGCTCTGCGTTCAAACCCTTCATACCTGAGAGAGCTGGATCTGAGCTACAATCACCCAGGAGACTCAGGACTGAGAGCGCTCTCTGCTGCACTGGAGGACCCCAACTGTAAATTGGAAAAACTCAGGTAAGCTGTTACATCATGCTGATAATGGTCTTCAAACATGATTGATTATTTTCATCACATGACCAGCACCACCATATGCGAATGTCGCCTAGTTTAATCAATTAATATTTTTCACCACAACAAAGTATTTCTATCTGTGAGATGGACACTTTCGTAAAGACTGTGTCACTGTGAGAACAGGAAAGTGCTGACAGTGTGTGGAGCTCTCCCATTGTCACAGGGCTCTGAGTTTCCACACTGCACTTCATAAACAGGCTGTGTCACTCAATCACTGTCTGTTCTTCTGGTTTTCCTGCAGTGTGGACCGTGTTGGAGAAAGCAGTAGCAAGCAAAGATTGCTGAAACGTAAGTACATATGAATGAAATAATTAACGTGAACACATCAGGCCACCTTGTTTTTGAATTCTGGGTACCTGTTTGAATAATGAATATGAATTTGGCAGGTTACTTGTGGTACAGTTATATTATGAGCAAGAGAAATATTTCACAATAAGGTACAGTTCATGTGTGTTTGTCTGTGTGTGCTCTTTCCCCCTAAATGTCTGCAGATGCCTGCCAGCTCACACTGGATCCCAACACAGCACACAGAAACCTGTCTCTGTCTGAGGAGAACAGGAAGGTGACATTGGGGAGAGAGGAGCATCCTTATCCTGATCATCCAGAGAGATTTGATCACTGGCCCCAAGTGCTGTGCAGAGAGGGTCTGTCTGGGCGCTGTTACTGGGAGGCTGAGTGGAGTGGGAGACCTGTTTCTATAGGAGCTGTATATAAAGGAGTCAGCAGGAAAGGAAAGAACAGTCACCTTGGACATAATGATAAGTCCTGGTGTTTGTACATTGACCATATGAATTACACTGTCCAGCACAATAAACACAAAACTCCCATACTTTCTCCTGACTCCCCCTCCTGCAGAGTAGGAGTGTATCTGGACTGGCCGGCCGGCACTCTGTCCTTCTACAGCGTCTCCTCTGACACACTGACCCTCCTGCACACATTCCACACCACCTTCACTGAGCCCCTCTATCCTGGGTTTTGGGTTGGGTGTGTCTCCTCCGTGTCCCTGTGCCAGCTGGACTAGACTTCTGTGTCCTGGTAGATCACCTGTCTCCTAAATAGTCACATTCCTGATCTGGCTGTACTGTATTGATGATCCATGTAAACCTGTGAGAAAACATCCTAAATAATGTAAATAAAACCTAAATATGTATGTTTTACCACTTCTAAGACAACCAAGATGCCATTATTCACTGGTGTTACTGTGAATAAGACTTTGCACACACGCACGCACGCACGGGCACATACGCACACACACGCGCACACACACACACACACTCTGAAACCCCAGGAAGCCTGTCCCTCTCTTTGGTAGTTGCACAACGTGATCGAGTCCTCTGTCTCGTCTAGCCCTGATGTGGTGAAAGGAGCTTCCTGTAGTGGTAAGGGTGACATCTTCAGACTGCATTTTGGTTCCGTCTGTCCACCTGAAATTGAATCTTTCCTTTTAATGTGTGTTACTGTAAGGTATTTGGACATGTGCTGAAATGTACAATAGTATGTATATATGTATGTATAATATGTATATTCCCGTAAAACTTCCAATAATAGCCGAGTCTCGAATAAACGCAGGTCTCTTATAACCGCTGGTATGCGCGACCCTTTCAATTAAATAAACACCTGCCTCAAATAAACGCCAAGGAAAATTATATTTATTTTTCATGACTATAAAACGAAAGAGCAGCCTGTTAAAATGCTTAGTCCTATTTATTTTCTGTGGCTAAAAAAATGAAATAACACAAACAAATATTTTTTTCACATTAGGCTAAATGAGGTTGTTGTAGTGAATTCAATTTGCCCTATGCGCGTTCATCTGTTCACGAATTAGATTAAACATAAACGAACAAAACAAGCTGTTTTCGGATCATGGTAGCATAAATTCACAGTGATGCTGCTATTCTTACAGACTCTGCTCTCCCATCATCATGCAATGACAATGTTTAACTTACTTTATTAGTGATTCCTGTTTGAGTTGCTACCAAAGAGCGCTGTATATTTGTTAAGTAGGCTACTTGGGGGGAGAAAAAAAACATGGTGAATTTTCCTGGTCAGTTCAGCTACCAATAACTTGCAGAAGCCTGAGGTCTTTAGGTGAGGTCTCTTATTATCGCCGAGCCTCCAATAAACGCCGGTAAAGTTAAATAAGTTAAGACGCCTTGCCTTTTATTGGAAGTTTTACGGTATATATATATGCAGTATGCAAAAGTATTATTATCAAACTTGGCATATTTTACTGAAGTGTAATTAAGTGGGTTAACTATTGCAATAAAATATATTCCCGCCTACAGTTTTTTCTTCACGTATGTCATGAACACATAAACAACCTTATACAGTTTTATTGTGGAACTGAATAATATGACCAGTCCCCTTCCACTGTATCTCATCCAGATCCTCCAGTTCTAATAAAGTTGTGTGTTACTCTGCACAACAACAGTGACAATCAAAATCTGAGTATATTTTCCTCACTATTGAATATTGGAAATAACACAGTAAGATAGAACTATTAGTATTGGTTTCACCCTCTTAAGACAGAGGGAGTTAGAAACTCCAGCGCATGCCACAACATTTTGACTAAAAACCTTGTCCTCTCTGCCGCTACACTCGAATTTGCCTGAAAATGGGCATTAATGCATGTCAGCAAACCGAAGTATTCATCCAAATCTACAAAGAAATGGTTAACCGAGCACAAAATAAACATTCTCACCGCTCAAATTAAAAAAGCGATGCACACACTGTCTTCGTGCTTTTATGTGTTTACGCTCCTCAGGTGCTACAGAGTGGAAGTCGGCAAGTGACCTGGATCTTAGGAGTCAGAGGGAGGAATTTTTCAGGGTCTACAAAGGGCTCCCGGGTCCTGATGACCTCCGCGGCAAAACCACAACCACGATGTCACGGACGGCCCAAGAGGCACAGATGCATAATGATACATACATGCGGCCAACCCATAACCTTGGAGCTGCTCGCTCTATGTAGCCACTGAGCAGCACACTAACAGGAAGTAGCTTTCCTATTGGCTAAGTTTTGAACAGGCAGTGAGGGAAGGTCCAATGTTTGAGGTCCTTACCTTGCTGTAGCAGCGCTGCTGGCGTTCGGTGTGTGTGTGGGACGCGGATTTTTAAGGTAGGCGCCGTTTAAATTTAACTGTGTGTTTGGTAGAGCTTTTAGTTTAATCTGTCTGTATTTGTATATAGGATTGCCCTATCCCACATGGTGCGGCAGTCCCCGGGACTATATTGTGGTAACCGTTGTGTGCAGGTAAAGGATCGCGAATTCAGCGCAATCGGGGATGTAGACATACTGTTTGCTTTAAATTGATTCCCTTTTCCATCATTTTCCGGTCACAGAACTTGGAGAGTCGGACGGGAGTGTGCGTGCCGCACCGAGTTCTCTAGTTTCTGGCCGGAATGGTAATGTGGGTATTGCATGTGGACATTTTCGTTTAGTTGTTTGTGTATAATGGTGCAAATAATGTTTTTTTTTTTTTTTTTTTTTTGATCTTAGGCATGTGCATCGTCGAACGCTGTTCCTCTGATGTACTAATTTGTAAGTTGTTTCCAGCTAGCCAGCAGCCCCGCTGAGCGCGTTTATTGTGTAGCGCTCTATCCTTTTGCTATGCTTTGATGTAGAGTTTCGGCAGGCTGGTTAGCTGGATCAGCTGTTTTTTTTTGCCTAACCATTTCCCACGTTGTCATTACTAGCTAACCCGCTCTGCGGCTTGTGCATGCGGCTATAGAAAAAGGGGGGTTTACCTTACTGCGGTTTATTTGCATGGCCTCCACATTCTGCTTGCGTGCAGTTTGTTTCACTTGCAGTGTGCTGTACCATTATACACGTGTGACGAGCGACTTGTCCCCTTTTCTAGCAGCAGCACCACGCAGAGGTATGACATCTTGGGGCTAGCTTAGCTCTGAGCAGTGTGGGAAGTATAGTGTGCAAGGGAGTGTGGATGATTTTTATTGCTCTCTCCCTATCCTTTAGGATTGTACTAATAAAGTATTGTTTTTGTATTTACGACTTCAGCCTCTTCATTAATAATAAAAGGGGCCACGGAGCTCCCTCTTCTCCTGGTGTTCGAGAGGGTTGCGTAGCGGCTTTACTCTGAAGGGTGTTACACGCTCTAGATGAAAGTCAAGCTAAACCTACACAGCTGCCCACACGGCCTGATGGCTGGATCCAGCCCCTGGTGGGGGTAGTTAGCACTCAATACTGTTCCACCCCTCCTACACTCTCTGTTCAAGGATAAGTTACCAGCTCTCGACAAACACTGATAGAAGTGGTTGAGCCTGTGAGACCGTCAGAGCCATGTAGGGTAAACCGTGATCAAGACACCTGTGTTTAACTTCCTCATATTTTTCCTATCTCTCATGCTAGAGAAGACGTGCTGTTTTTCCATATCTGCTGTTCTCTCTTACCTCTGACATAAGTGAGGGCTATAATGTTGTGCCCTATTATTGCTAATTCTAGCTTGTGTTTTCTCACCTCTTCTTCCATAGCTAATGAGATGCTATGAGTAGCATGTTAATTTTCCTCAATGCTGGGGGAAAAAATGTTATATGACCCTCATCTCTAGCACTGTAAAAGGTAGCATTCACACTGATTTCTGCCACCATATTGTCTGAAAGTATTATGCTTTTACACTTGGGGTCATAAGTAACGATGCCTCGAAAATGTCTTTCTGGGACTCTGGGGCTTTGACCCCATTGCTGTTTTGGATTATTCTCAGAAGTACGGAGAGAAATTTACACCATGTATTGAATGTAAGCAAAAGTACTTCTATTTTGGGTGCCATTGTAGTGCTAGTGTTTCTCACAAAATGTAGAATTTTCAGCCAGTAATCTGTAGCAAAAGCTTGTGACCATTTTATCTTTCTCTGATTTTGGTAGCTCCTGCAAGTGTGTTGCTCCTTGGTGCTGTTGAAGTAAACGCATCTCAAACAAATTGTCTGTTAAGGATAAGTATTTCATGGCACAAATGTATGAGTGTTGTTGCTGTATTTTGCAGGTGGGGTTCACTGCACAGACAGTAAGCTCACAAACTGGACTATGATTTCACTGACAATAAGTACGGTGAATGGGAGGAGAGTGAGGAAATTTCAGCGAGGTATGAAATCTTAAAGTTTAAAGTTCAGTTAACTTTATGCAGTACCATTAGTGTATGAATTCAGTCAAAATATGAAGCTGGTCCTGTGGTTCCCAGTGTTTTTGTAGCTATCCGTCATTAAATTCTATACAGGCAGCAGCGCGGACAGTACCTGACATTCTCATTGTCTACAGGCTGGCATTCAAGGTAGCACTGACAGTGACTTCCTAGGGCAAAGACGGTGGTGGCACAGGCAAGTGCTAGCTAAGTATTTCTGGACCCGTTTCATAAAGTACTGTCTGGCCAGCCTGCAAACCTGGCAGAAATGGGAAAGGACACTAAGGACCTTGAAGTGGGTACTGTGATGATGATCGTGGACCCAGAGCCTCCCAGAGTACTTTGGCCCGTTGGCCATGTGGTCACCGTTGGAGCTGGCAGAGATAGACAGGTCCGGAATGCAGAGGTACAGGTGAGGGAAAAGAACTACACCTGCGCAGTTGCTTGACTGATTGATTGTGCTCCCAGCCATGCCTGATTACACAACCAAGAGCCATCAGAGTGCATGTCACTGTGCTTTGGCAGTTTGAAATTTGGGAGTGGCTGTTAAAAACAGCCACATTCCTATGTTTGTTTCAGCATGTGCACACCCCCTCTCGCATATCTTCATATGTTAACCAGCTCAAACCTGGGTTACATGAGGGGAAACTTCATGCAGCACCAGCTTCTCTGATTTCACAGTAAAACATGTTTGCCAGAAGTGCTCTTCTCTATAACCGCAGCTCAGGGAAAAAAGGGGACTCAGAGAGACAGAGAGGGAAGCATACTCCCATGGTCACACACCTAGATACAGTAGGACCTGTTTTAATAGAATGTAAACCGACATTGCATAGCACTTTGTTTTACTCACTGAGATTATCAGGCATGTAATTCAGTGAGGTGTACACAACTCTAAATGATTCATTTATTTAATTTTTCAGAGGGTGGTTTGATGGACATGCACATTATAAAAAGAATATTGGATTATTTTTCATTAATTTAGTTGACAGTTACTTGCAGTTGTTTGATCTGAAAGTCGGGGTGATTTGTAGAGCTCACATTCCCTTCATTATCCCGTATTATTTATTTTGACAGCCGGATACTTACTGAAGTGATTCAAGTGAAACAACAGCAGAAGCAGCGTCCCACCTTTGGGTTCAAATCTCAGTCCTTAAACAAGACACCAGAGGTGGGAAACCCTGGCTTCAGAAGGTAAAATTCCTGCCACGTATTTGTTCCACCCATGCACCACACCAGCTAGATTTAATTAGCACAACTCTTCAGCCAGGTAGAGGAGCTGATTAGTGAAATCACCTTGTTTAGTGAATGGCTAGAACAAATACATGGTAGGACTTTTACTTTCTGAAGCCAGGTTTCCCACCTCTGCAAGACACCCCATTGCCCCCTACAAATCTCAGTCCTGAATCAAAGACTTGAAATGTATGTTAAGGCATGAATATGTTCAGTTTTTTCATGGGCATATGCTAGGAGGTTTTGTCTGTCATGGATTGATGGTACTTTTTAATGGGACTTGGTACCTCCTTATTAATTATTAATGCATTTATCACATGATATATGTCAGGGAAAATGGTTTAAGAAGAGATGGGAAATCTGATGTTATATATAATTTTGCATATGGGGTTCGCTGCACAGACAGTAAGCGCACAAAGCGGACTATGATTTCACTGACAGTAAGTGCGGTGAATGGGAGGAGAGTGAGGAAATTTCAGCGAAATTTACCTTCAGTTTTGGAGCCTCAAATCAATTGTATGAGGAGCACTACTGATTTGATGATTGTGTGATGTTTATCTGCAAACTCAGCAAAAATGGACAAGGACACTAAGGACCTTGAAGTGGGTACTGTGGTGATGATTGTGGACCCAGAGCCTCCCAGAGTACTTTGGCCCGTTGGCCATGTGGTCACCGTTGGAGCCGGCAGAGATAGACAGGTCCGGAATGCAGAGGAACAGGTGAAGGAAAAGAACTACACCTGCGCAGTTCCTCAACTGATTGTGCTCCCAGCCATGCCAGATTACACAACTGAGAGCCGTCAGCATGCAGCAGCGAATAAATAATAAAGAAATAAGGGGGCAGTTGTTGAAAATGCCAACATTCATATGTTTGTTTCAGCATGTGCACACCACCCCCACCTTTCACAAACCGTTGTTCATGAATCAGCTCATACCAAGCATGCAAGTACAAGACTCACCTCCACACACACACACAAATTATTGTGTGTTGCTTCATTTCATTAGGTCTTTTGATACCTTTTGAGGAATTGTGCTGGCTCACAGTTTAAACCCATTCAAGTTAAACTAGCAATAGTGTCAAGCCAGGTTAATAACACTCCCAGACCAGTGAGTGCGAGCGTAAGAGTATTCAAGCCCTTCCACAAGTTAATTTGTGCACTCTGACAAAACCCAAGGATCCTATGAAACAATAATCCCTAGAACACAAATTCATGATGCATCATAATACTGAACATAAAGTTAAAATCGAATGCAAGAAGAAGCAGTTTTTAGGAGGTGGGGTTAGAAGAGTAACTCGGATGCAGTCTGAAGAGGTGGGTCTTCAGTCTGCATCAGAAGATGGCCAGTTATTCCATAGTCCTAAGCCCCATGGGTTAATAATACACACTATGCACTGTGCTAAGACCTGAAAGCTTTTTATTTCACATTTTCCTCACTCTTTTTCCTACATCTGGATGTATTCATGTTTGGAGAAAGCCAAAGGAATCCTTCAACCAACACTACCTGCTCTTAGCTGTTAAACATGGGGGTGGATCCATTATAGTATGGGTCTCCACCTTGCCAGAGTCATTGGGTCTCATTACAACTCTGTGTGGTAAAATTACAGCCAGGGAATACAATGCTATTTTAGGTGACCAGGTGCATCCCAGAGCGCAAAAAATTGTTTCCTCATTAGCATCCTGTGAATTGTCAAATAACCTTCTTTATATTGGGGCAATGAGGAAAGAAAGAAGAGGGGTATTTATGGGAACTCTTCCCTTGCCTGGAAAAAATGACTGTTGTCAAAAATGTCTTCATGCTTTTATGTGTTTACGCTCCTCAGGTGTTGCAGAGTGGAAGTCGGCAAGTGACCTGGGTCTTTGGAGTCAGAGGGAGGAATTTGTCAGGGTCTACAAAGGGCTCCCGGGTCCTGATGACCTCCGCGGCAAAACCACAACCATGATGTCACGGACGGCCTAAGAGGCACAGATGCATAATGTACATACATGTGGCCAACCCATAACCTTGGAGCTGCTCGCTCTAGATGAAAGTCAAGCCAAACATACACCGCTGCCCACACGGCCTGATGGCTGGATCCAGCCCCTGGTGGGGGTAGTTAGCACTCAATACTGTTCCACCCCTCCTACACTCTCTGTTCAAGGATAAGTTACCAGCTCTCGACAAACACTGATAGAAGTGGTTGAGCCTGTGAGACCGTCAGAGCCATGTAGGGTAAACCGTGATCAAGACACCTGTGTTTAACTTCCTCATTTTTTCCTATCTCTCATGCTAGAGAAGATGTGCTGTTTTTCCATATCTGCTGTTCTCTCTTACCTCTGACATAAGTGAGGGCTATAATGTTGTGCCCTATTACTGCTAATTCTAGCTTGTGTTTTCTCACCTCCTCTTCCATAGTTAATGAGATGCTATGAGTAGCATGTTGTTAATTTTCCTCAATGCTGGGGGAAAAAATGTTATGTGACCCTCATCTCTAGCACTGTAAAAGGTAGCATTCACACTGATTTCTGCCACCATATTGTCTGAAAGTATTATGCTTTTACACTTGGGGTCATAAGTAACGATGCCTCGAAAATGTCTTTCTGGGCCTCTGGGGCTTTGACCCCATTGCTGTTTTGGATTATTCCCAGAAGTAGGGACAGAAATTTACACCATATAAAATCAGGTATAAAATCAAAAAAAGCTTTGCCTTGAGCTTTGGAGCCTCAAATCAATTGTATGAGCAGAACTACTAATTTGATCACTATGTGATGGCTACCTGCAAACCTGGCAGAAATGGACAAGGACACTAAGGAACTTGAAGTGGGTACTGTGGTGATGATTGTGGACCCACAGCCGCCCAGAGTACTTTGGCCCATTGGCCGTGTGGTCACCGTTGGAGCTGGCAGAGATAGACAGGTCGGGAATGCAGAGGTACAGGTGAAGGAAAAGAACTACACCTGTGCAGTTGCTCAACTGATTGTGCTCCCAGCCATGCCTGATTACACAACTGAGAGCCATCAGTGTGCTTGATATGGTGCTTTGGAAATTTCAAATATCCAAAGAATTATGGGGGTGGCAACAGCCACAGGCCTTTCTTTTTTCTGCATGTGCACACCACCCCACTTCTCACAAACCTTTGTCCATAAATCAGCTCATAACAAGCATGCAAGTACAAGACTCACCGCCACACACACAATAAAGCAACACATTATTGTGTTGCTTTATTTCATTCAGTCACTTGATACCTCGAGAGGAATTGTGCTGGCTCACAATTTACACCCATTCAATCAAGACCAGGCTAACAACACTTCCAGACCAGTGAGTGTGGGCAAGATACTATTCAAGCCCTACCACAAGTTAGCTTGTGTACTCTCACAAAATCCAAGTATACTATGAAACAAAAATCCCTAGAACACAAATTCATGATACATCATAATGCTACACATGAAGTTAAAATCGAATGCTAGAAGTAGCAGTTGTTAGGGGGTGGGGATAGAAGCAGAACTGAGATGCAGTCTGAAACGGTGGGTCTTCAGCCTGCATCGGAACATGGCCAGTTATTCCACAGTCCTAACCCCCGTGGGTTAATAATACACACTATGCACTGTACCAAGGCCTGAAGGTTTTTTATTTCACATTTTCCTCATCTTTTACTCGGTTTCCCCACACCTGGATGCATTTATGTTTGGAGAAAGCATTGCCCGTTACTAACTGTTAAACATGGGGGTGGATCCATTATAGTATGGGTCTCCATCTTGCGGGGGTCATTGGCTCTCATTATTACTCTGTGTTACAGCCAGGGGATATGAAGCCATTTTAGGTTACCAGGTGCGCCCTCGGGCGCAAACATTGTTTCCTCAAGATCGTCCCAGATTTCAAGACAATAACTCACCCCATACGCACTGCTATGCAGAGTTGTATGGTTTCATGGACACCAGGATGAAGTCAAATCTGTTCCTTTCCCTCCCCAATCACCCGATCTAAACATCATTGAATCTTCATGGGACATTCTGGAACACAGGGGGGATTCCCACTTTATCTCTCAGAGAACTGGAGCTTTCCATCATAGAGAATGGTTCAATATCCTACAGGAAACAGTTTAAAACTTGTATGACAGCATTCTGAAGACAAACAAGACTGAAGCTGTTTGGAAGGCAAAGGCCAGCCCCCCCCCCCTCTTTAATGATTAATAAATATTCAGGTATTGTGTGGTGTTTCCATTATTTGGTCTACAGTATCTCAGCCCCCTTAGAATTGAGGACATCCCACTTTCATCTGTATAAAAAGAGAGCCTGAGAAGTGTTCACTGCACCTTTGACAGAGAACAGCACTCACAGGTAAGAAAGGCTCCTGCAGTTTCCCATCGCTGTACTGCATTCTCACGTTTCTTTCACACTGTACTGCATTTCCGAGTTGCCTTCAAACTCAGATAATGTACATTAGAAACACTTTGTGTATTTTTTCGGTTGATGCACTGTCATGCCATTTAATGTAAATTTACATCAGTAGAATGGTACTGAATGCATATTCAGTCTGTGAGATCATAAAACATATTTCAGTCATTTTAGTGCCTGTAAAATAAGCAGCAGTGTAATGCAAGTCTTTCATGTTCATCCATTTCATTTTGATAGTTCAGTAACTAAATTACTGGGCACATCATGACCTGATAATGCTGTCTGTCTTTTTTGTGAATATAGATAACTGATAACCAGCTAACCTGCACGCTTCTCCAAGCTTGTGAAACCATGTCCAACAGTAAAGGTATAAACCCAGTTTAGATGTCCTTCATATCGGGGTGTAGTTGATGTATACATGCTTTTGATTATCATGGAGGTGTCTATAGATTCACCCTGTGTCACCCTATGTTGCCATTATATTTTGCTGAACAGATGCTCTTAATCAGAGCACCTTGTATAGCTTACTTTCACATGTTATCCATTCATACATGTAAATATTTACTGAGGTAATCTGGGTTAAATTCCCTGCCCTAGGGTACAACAGCAATAATCCATCTGTGAGTAATGCAATGTTGGGATTACAAAGATTTCTCATTACCTCTATGTGACAGATAAATGTAATTTTGGCTCAAATGAGTTTGGCAAAATGTTTCCCAAGTTCTCCTGGCAGGGCCAGTGCCTGCTGGCTTATCACCAGTAACTCTACTGAACACCTGATGCTAACAGGGGGAATGTTTTATGGGAATTAACAAGACATTTTTTTTCTGTCATGGTTTTTAACATCACTAGTCTTGGTGCAGAATTACAGAGAAAGGGAAATGTGTTTAGTACATTTCTGAAATGAGTCTCCATTGAGTCTATATTTCAAAAAATAAAATTCCATTATGACACCATACCTCAAAAACAGAAATGAAGAATTGGCAGAACAACACAATTTAAGTTGCTGTTGTGCAATTTGATCACTGTTTGTGCTGCAGTTTAGATGTACAGAAAGAAATACAAGTCACTAGCACTGTGTGCTGTGTGTAGATTTAACCAGTAAACTGGATTGTTATAATTATTATTATTATTATTATTATTATCAGCATTACTGATTTTGTGACATTATCACATTAGTAGAAATTGTGCATGGACACTCCTGTGGAACAGTCTATTTTTACCTGTAAAAGAGTTGAATTACATTGTTCTTCATGAAAGATCAAACTGAGAACAGATGTAAAATTTGTTTCATTCATTTCAGAAGTGAGTCTTCATACAATGAGTCTGCATTTCAAAGGATAAAATGATATAATCACAAAATACTTCGAACATACAACAGCTCAATTTAAGTATGTCATTGTGCAATCTGAATTTTTTTGCTCCTAAGATGTTGGGTCTGAGTGAATCACCAGTGCTGTGAACTGCACATAAATACATCAATGCACTTGAGTTAGACACTTTGGGGTGGCAGTATAGTGTTGTGGTTCAGGAGCAGGACTCATAACCGAAAGGTTACCAGTTAGATCCCCCACTGGGGCACTGCTGCTGGACAAGGTGCTTTACCCACAATTGTCTCAGTAAATATCCAGCTGTATAAATGGCTAACATTGTAAAAACCTGTAACTGATGTAAGTTGCTCTGGATAAGAGTTACATGCCAGTAATGTAATGTTATATTTTCTCAGAGGTGGTTCCTATCAGCAGTGGCATGGAGCTTTCAGTCCCCGTGTCAGACTTGCTGCCTGCTGCTAAGAAGACAGCCCTGCTGTTCCATGTATCTTACCTGTGTATGGCCAACTTCCCAGCGCTGGAGAGGGAACTGCGGGCCAAGGCTACTGACGCACAGCTGCTGTTCAGCTCTTCTGCGTCTCTGCTTCTTCAGGTATTTTAATACCCCCCGTCTTTCATTGTACACCCCTGCAGGTGTGCTAATGGATTTGTGTATTTCTCTTTGTTATGTCCTGTTATCGTTGACCAAATTTGATATTAACTTATTGATATTGTTCATTTTCATAAAAGAATCATAGGTTTTTCAGCTGACACAATATTCTGGTGTCAGAAGAAGAATCATCAGCATGGTAATTTCAAACAAATTGTGAATTTAATGGTTATTCATATTGAGCAAGCTCTACTGAATTTGAGAACGTTGTTCACTTAATTTTGTCTTTGTTCAGAGTGTTGTTCAGAGTTTTATAGAGCTGTATATTTACTGATGCTACACCTTTCCAAGGATATGACAGGAGTTCATGCCACGCTCTCACCCAGGAACCATCTGGACAGTTGCCTGCTCCCTGTTAACGTACCATAGCACCACAGAAAGAGCAGTCAGCAGCTTGTACAGCTGATTAGACCTTTACTTGTACCAATAACTGCCCCAGACACAGCAAGGTGTGTTCCCATCACATAGCCATACCTATACATTTTCCGTCCGTACCTGTATGTGCATGACCTGTTGTATGTTCTGCAAAGAGCAATCACTGGATAACAGACCTCAATATTTCCACAAACCTCTCTGAGGCTGCTGTTCATTCAGAACATTAATATGTGCACTGCCATTTACATTTGCTGTGCATCATATTCAGCTTGTGGAAGGAACCATTAGTGTTTCATTGTGTAACAATTCATTCTTTTATTTTCCTATCACATCCCACTGTCAAAGTGTGCCAGCACCAGTGAAAACATGATCAACACACTGATTCCAATGCTCAAAGCTGCAGTTGAAAAGAATAAGCCCCTGGTAGCTGTGAAGTACTTGGAGAAAGCAAAGAGATGGATTGAGGGCCTCATCAATGATGTTCTGGATACTGTGGAAAGGTACACCCCTTTTGTTGCCATGGTTACATGTCCTCAAGAAGTCTACCTAGAACAATCCTTTGCTGTGTGAAGTAATCTTCAGTCATAAATGACCATGAATGAGATTCTCCCAGGCTGAGCTGAGCTCTCTGGTTGTGTGGTGTTCCTCTAGTTACTCGGCTCTGAACAGAAATGTTGGGAGCACTGCCAGTGATGTTATTTCGACGAAGGTCGAAACGGAGAAGAAAAAAGAAACTCTATCCAAGGAAGCTGAGGGAATGCAGAAAATGGTGGATGAGTACAGCAAAAGGCTGAATGATGTCAAAGCAGAGCTTCAGAAGAAGGAGGATGAAATTAATGCTGGAAATGCTGAATTGCAGAGCCTTGTCAACAGTATTGCTGAGAGGAACCGGAAGTTTGGCATTGCAGCTGCAGTGGTACCTTTTATTGGTGCCATCATTAATGCAGCACAGAAAGCCGTCAATGATCCTGGTGACAAGGCTGCTCTTGAATCCTATAAGATCAAGCTGAATCAACTGAACAAGGACAAGCGTCTTCTTGTTCAAAAGGAGTGGAAGTTGGAGGCAGAGCTGATAAACACAGAGATGACACTTTCCAGAGCAACTATGGATTTAGGTATGAATGTATGAATGTAAATGATATCAGCTAATTACTTAATGTCCATCTCATGACAGCACAGGCTATACCATTATGAGAGACAGAGAGAGATATGGGTATATAATTTTACAGTGCATTAGAAAAAAGCATGACATTTGCTATAATCACCACAAAATGACAGAAAAATGCTAAAAGGGTAGTCTAAATCCAATGTAACGATCCATTAAATATATTTGTTGAAGCCAGTGTTTAAATCCCTTAATTAAAAAATGTCACCAAATGGATGAAATGAAACAATTAATATAGACAAAATAAATTCTTCTCACTACGCATTTCCTGGAATAAGAACCAGCACTACTTGTGTATCTTTCATAGATTCAATTCCTAGCCCGACTCACCTGGCTGAAGTCCAGAAGTATCTGACCAAAATTCAGAAAATCCTGCTTAGCCTGAAAGAATTCTGGGACGGAGTACACGTGATGCTGGATTCCCTCAGTAAGAAAACCTTTGCTGGAGAGGATATGATTGAATATCTGGACATTCTCAAGAGTGACTTTTTGGCCTCCCTGGACACAGCTCAAAAGGTAATTGAACGCGCAGTGAACATGCAATGCCTCTGCTGGAGCGATGAGGCAATTTCTAACATTCACATGCATTATTATTTCTGTTTCCATTTTCTGACATGGAACTGCAAACAATTACACTTTTTGGCACTGAGATGAATGGATTAAGTGGTCATTACATATACTGATATAGATTAGAAAGAAAGAACTCTTATCAATAAATGGAAACATGAAAGCACCATCTTTGCTGACATCATTTTCATTTGGACTAAGGTTTATTTCATCACATGTCTCGGCATCTGTTTACTAACCTCTGCTTTCAGAGTATTTAAACAGCATTTTCAATAATTAAAATTTATGTATGTTTTTACGATTAGAAGCATTTTACTCTGCATTTGTTTGCAACTCACGTATCTTTTTATTTTGACCCACAGTACTGGGCAAGCTTTGGTGCCATTTGCCTGAAAGTAAAAGGCACATTTAGTGTTGAGTCCAAAGACGCCTACAAATTCCTGGAGGTCAACCCTTCCTCTCTGTCAAAGGAAGAGTGGCAGAAGCAGTATGACTCTGTGCAACAGCAGCTGGAGGAATTCTATGGATCTGGACCTGCAGCCATTGAAGAAAACTCAGAGGTTCCAGCCGTTGAGGAGGCCGAATAATCAGAAAATGCCTGCAATATTAACATAGTGATACAGCCAGAAAGCGCCAAGTCAATTTGATTTAGAATCAGTATAAGAGGGAGATTAATTGCTGATTAGAGGTTGCTTTGGGCTGTTTCCTCATCTGCCAAAAAGCAATCTACTAATGATGTGATTTCTTTGGTTCTTTACCTCTTTTCATCACGGTGTCTGTCACCCTGATTCATAATTGAATTAATCAATAAATTGCTTCTAAAATAAGCATTAAAGCTCTTTGGTTGTGATTGTACTTGTTGTTGTGAATTTTTAGATATAAAAAATCAATGTGGAGTCAATATAAAATAGCAAAGTGTCATGAACACCTCTGTATCACTGTCTTTCAGACATGACAGACACACACTAGGTCATACATTGATACCATGAAAATAGATGATATTGCCTTATAATACTTTTCCAGGAGTTTCTTGATCTCCGGGAGACAATTTTCCATTTTTGTCTCAACTGGCCCTGGGATTTGCCTTTTGTGTGACCCCCTTTGAAAAGTGCACTTTGCTCCATGTTCAGCGTATTGTGGCTGATTTCTGTATGAAGTACATGCAATGAAAAAGTGTTATACGCAAACATACTGAACTGTCATTGTGTAGCATGGTCCTTAGCGTTCAGAAAGGCAATGGAATGTGTGTATTTACCTGTGAAGGTGGCTCTGTGGACACTGAGTGATAGACGTCACACATGCACACATTTTAGTTGTTTTGGTGCTTACCACTGACATCATCACATCAGCTGGAGACAGCGTTCCTTTCAGTTAAAATGTAAAACCTCTGACAGGAATAGAAGGAGACGAACATTGATGGTGGCAAACTTGAACCCAAGGGAGAGGTGATGTAGGTGTCCGTTGAATTGATGCAGTTTGAGTCAGTCAGCATTTGGGGTGTGATCTGCCCTGCATATTGTAGTTTGGACTCTGGCAGACAGTGTTTATTTGAGCCTACAGCGACAGGAAGCATCAGGTGAGTTTGTTGACATGTTTCACTGGGAGTCACCTGCCCTCTGTCAGATTCCTGAAGCAGATTTTGTCCCTTTGTGCTTCCAGCCTGGGTTCAGTGCGGGATTTACATGTTACATTACATTACATAAGATCATAAGATCATAGATCATAAGATTATTTTTTGTGTTGTGCTTTGCATTTGGCGCCCCCTAGCTCTGCTCCTGTAAGAGTAACTAACGACTTCTGGCCGCTTTGTCACTTATTGTCACTGCCAGCGTGAGCGCAGGGTAACGCATACAGGAATCAGCAGAAAAGGCCTGACAGCTGCTCTTGCCCAATGACCATTCCTGATGTTTGACCTTCTATGGCGGTAGTTACAGTAGCTACAGTACAAGACAAAATATTGCATAACCACTCACCCTCACACTGAGGAGTGTATCTGGACTGACCGGCTGGCACTCTGTCCTTCTACAGCATCTCCTCTGACACACTGACCCTCCTGCACACGTTCACTAAGCCCCTCTATCCTGGGTTCGGGTTTGAGTCCTCAGTGTCCCTGTGCCAGCTGGCATAGACTCCTGTGTCCTGGAGGAACACAGAAAAGCCCAGTTAAAGGGCACCCAGGGGTCTCTGACAAGTTTAACCCAGGGAAAGTGTTTAGCTGGACATGACCTATGAATTTTACTTATGAATCTCTGATTTTTAACCTTCTAAGGCATGCATTTTAATTAAAACAGGCCCAGAGAACTACAAACAGTCTTATTATATGAAACGACACAATTTTAACTCGCCTCAAATCAAATCAAACTTTTTACCTATATCCATCTTACAGCTGGATGGATACAGGTAAAAAGTCCTATGATTTTTTTCCCCTCACTGGGGAGTTTCTGTGTCCACTAAGGACTCTCCAAGACAGAGATGGGTTTACTAAGGTCCTGGTCAGGAACTACAAATCACCCACTAGAGGACACTATAGACTTAACACTTGGAGATCATTGATTCCTTCTATGACACACTTGACTGACACACACGTTAGGAAAGTGAACATGAAATTATTTTTAAAATTCAATGGAATAGGGATTTGCTGGGCTTTTACCCATGAAATGATATGTAATGGAATATAAAACATTAAATTAATTTAATTAATATAGAGCGTGTGACAGGTAACAGCCCCAGCAGAATCTTCAGCTGAACCCGATCACTCACTACAGCATAATAATACTGAATATTATCAAACTGTAATCAGTAATAGAGCGTGTGTGCTGATAATCAATCAGAGACATTCCTTACAGTCCAAAAACACTGATAATCACACAGTAGAAGAGTACTAATGTTAATATTCAAACAGACCTCCATTATGGAGTACTAAGGCTTATATTCACATTTTCATTATAGAGTACTATTGCTAATATTCAGAGACTTCTGAGTATCAATGCTGGTATTGTGTGAATGGTGGCAAGTTTCAAACGAGCAAGTGGTTTTCCTCCAAGGAAGAGGAGGATACGAGCTTGATCACCTCATGGGCACGGAGCCGATTGAATATATGAGCTAGCGCTAAAATAATTTCAAGTATATGCGCATTTTGCTGTTGGAATAAGAATAATGACGGCATGCCATTGAACAACACTGCGTCAGATAATAATAATAATAATAATCTTCAATGTCCATCCCTGTTTCTGTTGCGTGGATAATTCTTCACATTATTTACAGACCCAACCATCAAAATTTATATACATCCTGTTGAAATACATGTATATATGTCATATCATACAGCAATATAAAATGCAGCATAAAGTGACCCCTGTTCTAGTTAGATCATGGTTCCCTAGCAAAAACTTGCTATAACAGCAAAGTATCTGTTGAAAATGTTATATGAAATATTTTCTCAAAAATATATCCACATGAATGCTTGTGCTGTAGTGACTAGACACCTCAACATTATACACTAAAATTATACACTGCTTGACATGAGACAGTGCATGGAACATGTAGCCTCTCTGGAAAAAACTCACCTTTGCTGGCTCTCAGCCCAGACTTATCTAGCGAGGTCATAATCAGTTAGTCCCAAGAAACTGATGTCAGAGGGAGCATGTGATTTGCTGGAGTATCTGATCCAATGCCTTCTGCCCTTATTTCTGGAACAGCAGATATAACAAAGATAAGGCCACTGCACCTGAAGAGATCACTATGATTCTGATTTTCAGGAACTTCCTGGAAGGCTCAGCTTTAAACTGGCTTATCCCAGATCGGTCTTTGAGAAGCATTCCCCTCCCTTCAGTCAGGCAAAGATGTCTTCACTTTCAGGAAGTGGACACTGATCATTGTGAAGTTCCGGCTTCACTTTACACACACACACACAAACACACACTCACACACACACATACTTTTATGCCAATAGGCCTTATGTCATTACAGTCTCAAAGTGTTTCCAGGATGGACTGTACATGTTGAGGTACTCGAAATCCCTCAAAAAATGAACACATACAGGACAGTGGGGAAATGAGTATTCTGAGTTTCATATTTCATATTTTCAAGTCTTCAATCAACTCGACCCTCTCAATTTGACTCCCTTTTAATATAGAAAAACACAATTAGGTAAATCAACAGCGCAACCAAGCAGCAACAGGTGGTGTGGTTGAAACAAAAGGATAGTAAAGAGGTGAGATGACACTAAAAGAGATTAAAGACATAACAAATCCACAATAAAGTATTAGCTCACTCCTCTTAACACCCCATCACCACCCTGACACACTGCCACACATAATACCGTCCATGTATACTGCTGGATGTTTACTGAGGTTACTCAAGTTTAGCACTTTGGCCAAGGGCACAGCAGCAGTGCCCTGACCTGGATTCAATCACACCCTTCTGGTCGTAAATGTTCCCAAAAATAATCAGGCACGCTGTCACCCAGCATGTCTCATCTTGACAAAGACACAACAGGAAGACATCACACACAGCTGCAATGCTAGACCTCTGGCTTAACAGCTGGTCTCATATGGGGGTTCATATTCCCTTGTGTTCCGCGGTGGATTCTGACCCTCTGGCTTTGAGTTCATCGTTGACACTTTCCGCCTGAAGCCTTTTTGAAGGTCTTTAAATGAAGTTACACTATAGCTGCAGCTGAAAAAAGAGCTGCCTAGACAAACACTACACTACAATTTCAGAAGTCAATATGCCAATTATTCAGTGAAGTCAGACCATGCAGTAAGTACCTGTGTACAGCTAAGCACGGTGTATACAATGTGAAGTGAAGTCAGATCAGTTAGTACCTGTATACAGGTGAATACAGTCTGTACAATATGATGTCAGACCAGTAAGTACCTGTGTACAGGTGAGCACAGTCTGTGGATTATGAAGTGGGAAGGGGTAAATGAGGAGGGGGTTTAGGGTCGGTGCTGCTTGGTCCTGTGATACTACTCAATGAAGACAAGAGAAAGTCTGATCAAACTGCTGCTGGGTCCCCTGCAAACACAGGCAATGGCAGAAAGAATAAATCTACTGTCATAAATACTAAATCATCTCAGTATACAGTAAGACTGTAAGTCTTATTACAGTAAGTGGGTGAATGAAATGTGGTCCGGATGGTGCCGTACATCTATTCAGTTACTTTAAGCTGGTAAGGATGAGGAAGTAGACCAGGGAGAACTAGATACTATCCCACAGAACAAGTTTTACAACCTTTTTCCGAGAGGGACAATATTAATAGAGTAGTTATGATTGCACGTCTTCACACAAAGTGAGTGATTTATCATGAGGAGTTGTGTTACAAACAACATCGTAGTTATGAGACATGGATAGTCATTACTTCAACATCTAAGCAATTACGCAGACCTCAAACCATCCATACAAGCATTTCCTCATGGTTTGTGTCATTCACAATTGAAAATCAAGGGGAAAATGCCCAACATGAACCATGACAGAGTGTGTGTGTGTGTGTGTGCCGTTCTGTAGAATGATAATAAAGAAACTTGTTTGTCTCACTGGGTTTCTAATTGAAATGGAACACAAGGAAGGCACTTCCTTAGAGCCATGAGGCCAGTGATGTCTGTGAAGTCATTTAAAAAAAAAGAGTCTTCCCACATTACATGATTATCATTTAGCAGATGCTCTTATCCAGAGTGACTTAAATAGGTTACAGTTTTTACATGTTATCCATTTGTACAGCTGGGTATTTACTAAGGCAATTCTGGGTTAAGTCTCTTGCCCAAGGGTTACAGCAGCAGCAGTGCTCCCAGGGGGACACTGAACCAGCAACCCTTTGGTTACAAGCCCTGCTCCTTACCTCTACTCCACACTGCCACCCCCATTAGGTCAATGTCTACTAGAGTTTCAACTCTGGAAAACTGTCCAGCTTCTATTATTCATTCTATTGGATATACAATGCCTGTTTATCTCACAGACTCCACTGATGGAGCCTTACATTAATCATGTTCCAGGTCCCAATCCACCCTCTGTACATGTGCACACAGTGGGACAGAACTGGAGCAGAAGTCAATGGCATGTACCTGGGTATGGTGAAACAATTCATATGAAGTCTTTATGAAACTAAACTGTGTAAGTGTAGTTTAGTTTTTTAAAGTATGTAGAACACCCAGCCACCAGGTGTGTATAAAAACAAGGAAAAAGAAGAAGGAAGTAGTTTTGTATTTTTGCAAACCGTATGAGTCTCTGGGAAAGCCATCCATAACTGGGCAGATTACATTCCGGCCTTAAACCTGAAACAGTTTTCACTGTGACACAGCAGGAAGAGTCAGAGGAATGAGCACTGAGAATCAGCCCAGAGACTGAGTACCGGTGAGTTCTGTTTATATAATATTAATTTAGGTTAGAACAGTAAGTACCTGTGCATAGTTGTGTACAGTCTATATAATATGAAGTCATGTCAGACCAGCAAGTACCTATGTACAGGTAAGTATAATCTGTATAATATGAGGTGAAGCCAGACCAGTTAGTGCCTGTCTACAGCTGAGTACAGTCTGTATAATATGAAGTGAAATCAAGCCAGAAAGTACTTTTGTTAAGGTGAGTACAGTCTGTATAATACAGAGTGAAATCTGATCAGTAATTACCTGTGTACATTCTGTAGAATACAAAGTGAAGTTAGACCAGTAAGTACCTGTGTACAAGAGAGCAGAGTCTTCATAATTTTAAGTGTACAGGCTGTATAATATGAAGGTAAATGAGGTTTAGTCTAGCACAAGACAGGCAATAACAGATACTGAACATATTGAACCAGCTATGATGACCAAGACCATATAGAGGAATGACTGTAAGGAATATGTCAGAAAAAGCAGGTGAGAGGTTCAGAGTCATGATTCATAATTGTTTCAGTTGTATCTTTACATTGCCAAAATGTCATAGAACTTCTGACAAAAAAAGAAAAAAGCAGAGGAATTTTAGAATTATCAGATAGATGTTTTAAAGCTGAGATCTGTGAAGCTCTCAGTCTGTGCTGAAGCACATGACAGACATATTGAAATCCCAAACACGTTCTTTCCACGGTTTTCCTCCATTTACATTTAGAGATTTGGAATCACTCAAAAATGTAGCAATCAGTAGAGCTTCTCTTTAATGCTTTGCTTGGTGTTCATATTCTAACAAAGAGAAGATTGTAAGTCTCAGATCTAATGAATAGTAGCTAGTTAGCTAATTACATAGCCAGGCAGATAGATGGGTGCACTACATTATTGGCATTTAGCAGATGTTCTTATCCAGAGCGATTTACATCAGTTACAGGTTTTTTACAATGATACCCCTTTATACAGCTGGGTATTTACTGAGGCAATTGTGGGTTAAGTACCTTGCCCAAGGGTACAGCGGCAGTGTCCCCATGAGGAATCGAACCAACAACCTTTCGGTCCTGCTCCTTAACTGCTATGCTACTCTGATAGACACACAAACATACACAAAACAGTATGACAACTCAAAACAAATAATAATAATAATAATAATAATAAAAACGCAGAAGAATAGAGAAACCCTGGAATACAAGACTAAAAAGATAGTACAGTATACAATGACAGAGGAACCATAAAGGAATTTAACCATAGGAATAGCTACTTAGAGTAACTACCAGTCATCGCATGGATGTTACTTGTATCACCATTCGAACATTGAACATTTTTCCTGTAGAAAGGCCTGTATCACTGGACTATCTGTTCAAGTCCTATTCACCCCATCAATGTCACAGAATTACTGTAACAGAAAATATAATTGCTTCAACAAAATCAGACAGTGTACGAACAAGTAATATATCTGTGATCAGTGGATACTGCAGGCCTGAGTGCACTCAGCAGTGCACTTGCGGTTGTGTAAAAGCTCTCTTAATAGGAGCCAAAATGACCTGTGATTGCGAGTGTTTTGTTATTTCACTTTTTTATTGTTACTGTGTAACAAAGAGTATTGAAAACATTTAACACTTTAATGCAGCATCCTATATGATATCCACGGGTCATTTCATAACCATATTCACATGGAGGTTGAATTGGTCACAGCATGTTCAACGTGTTTTAAATTGCTTCTGTTACACAAAAAGGTCCCTAAATGAATGCCAGAGATATGTAAGCACTGAAGAACATTCAGAGACAGCGTTTTCAGCTTCAACACCCCTGATTCCCCTGCTATCATGCTCACATGGCAATGCTCACATATCACGATCCAGTGCATGTTACATCTACGGTTAATAATCCTCGATTCCCCAGTCAATTTGTGCGCCACTCACGATCCTGTTCAAACTGATGCCGCACTAGGCTTTGCACGTCGGCTATGTAGAGTAATGTGATCATCTGCTGGCAGAGAGGGCACAAAACAACAGGAGTTCCACAGCTGTACAAACAGTTACACGATCAGCAGGAAATGCCTGACCTTTAAAACTGGGCAGGCTTGGTGAAAATATCATATCGTCCGCAATGGGCTAAAGCCACATTTCTCATTCAAGCTCCCACTTAGCATGTGTCCAACCAACGTCTGTGTTGTGTGTTTACAGGTCTGTTGATCTGGATCTGAGGTCTGTTCTGTAATCTTCTGGTGTGACATGGTCAAGACTCCTGAGGAGGGGGGCGTGGCCTCTGAAATAAGTCTCTCTGGGGAGTGTAAGGAGGGGGGCGTGGCCCCCGAAATAAGTCTCTCTGGGGAGTGTAAGGAGGGGGGCGTGGCCCCGAAATAAGTCTCTCTGGGGAGTGTGAGGAGGGGGGCGTGGCCCTGAAATAAGTCTCTCTGGGGAGTGTGAGGAGGGGGGCGTGGCCCCTGAAATGAGTCTCTCTGTGGAGAGTGAGGAGGGGGGTGAGGCCCCTGAAATAAGTCTCTCTGTGGAGAGTGAGGAGGGGGGTGTGGCATCTGAAATGAGTCTCTCTGGGGAGTGTAAGGAGGGGGGCGTAGCCCCTGAAACGGGTCTTTCTGGGAAGTATAAGACCCATGATGGAGTCATGAACCCTGAGAGTAAGAGGTGAGAGGAGCTCTGTGTGTGTGTGTGTGTGAGAGAGAGAGAGAGAGAGAGAATATGATAAATAATAAACACATTGCTCTACTTGTAGCTCAAATCCTATTTGTCATTTTAAACACATTTAGATTAGAAGGTCAGTCTGTTGACAGAGTCCAGCTGCAGAGAGCAGGCTCACCTGTACCCACCTGTCTGTCTGTGAAGAGTGACGAGTCAATGGAACTTCCACTACATCTCAAAGCAGGACCTTTTCCTATTCTTCTAAGGTGAGATCTACAGTTTATTATGCAGATTTAATAAAACAGCACATTGATTAGCACATTCTTTCAAGAGTAATTATAAATGCTATTCTTCTTCATCCTCCCCTTTTCATATAGATTTCTTTATGTCATACTGTTAACTTTGTCTGTTGTGATGAGTACCTAAGCCTGCTAACACACACACACACACACACACACACACACACACACACACACACTCACATAATCTGAAACTTAACACAGTACTTTGTCACATCACACCACAGTAAATGTTATCTTAACTGAGACATTACTGTATACCTGAAATCCAGTTGTGCATAAGGGTGAACAGCAGGGCCTGTCTGTTTTGTGTTTTGTTCACAGAGACCAGGTGAAGAGATCAGACTCACATGTACCATCGATTATGAGTGATTCATCAATGGATCCTCCATATCACTTCAAAGAAAGAACCTTTCCTATTGGTCAGAGGTCAGATCCAGTATATATTATGGAAAATTAATTCAAACACTATTCCTCTTCTGTTCTTCTTCATCATTCTCACCACACAGATAGAGCCAAAATGAAGGATGTTAAATACATCTGACACGCATGATACATACACAGAATCGTCTGGAAAGAAGCTGCGGGTCTCCCTTAGTTCTGCATGGAAATAAGAATGGCTTGCTTTCCCTAGTGACATGAATTATATTCTCTGCATGTGTGTGTATGGTTAACGCATATCTCAAACTCTCAACCTTATTATTTTCCCCTTGTTTGTCAAATTTTCTCAGTTTTAAGGTGAGATTAAAGGTGTATCTGCTTTTCACAGGATTGAGATGGAGAGGGCAGACTCACCTGTACCCAGCTGTGTGTCTATGAAGAGTGAGCGGTCAATGGATCATCCACTCAAATTTGGGGGAGACACAAACACTGATCAGAGGTGAGGTCATCATGTTAAAATGAAATATGCCAAAGATATTCTCATCTGTCGGGAGTTTTTATACTTTCCTACAAAGTAAACTACTCTTCTGAGATCATGTGGTGTCTAAATTATAATTTTGACATCCAACCCAGTATAAATAGTGATTTTTATAGTAAAACTGACTATACAGGGTGAAAGATGAAAATATTTTTTTCAGTCCAAGCTTGTAAAAATCCAGTCGATTATGAGTTTATTTTTGACTTGATATCACATATTGTTAAAAGCACCAGTCTGACAGATTCGCGCAGTGTCAGAATGTCCTGTTGTTTACTTGAAGGTAATTAACCTTCCAAGTAATATAACTTGTATTTCACTACAGTACGACTATGTAACTGCCATTATTTGTTTTAAAGGCACAGTATAGGAATTTCATGTAGTTGGGAGAAAACAGAAGCTATAATATGCAATCTTCGCTAGCAGCTGTTTCTCTATGACAAATAACTGATAAGCTCAATACTCAATACTTACTTTTAATTTAGTCATTTAATTTTATAAAATGTAAAATTTATTTTTTAAAAAAAAGTATGATTACAGGTATTGTAATCATATTGTAAGGTACCCTCTTTAGAGGGTCATTATTTTTTCTTCATTTTAAGTTTGTTGATTTTTTTACTGACGAAAACACAGACAGATAATCAACTAAAACCACCCTTTACTGATCTCTTTACTGATCTCCATGAGTTTGCTTGGAGTGCACCCATGTGCTGGCCCAGGAGAAAATACAGAGGGGTGCAATTGCAGTCCATGGGGGAGGACACAAAAAGTCATAAGTACTGTGTTGACATAGGGATATAAGGACACAACTGGGGGTGCACTGAGGTCCGTCTGGGGGTGCAATGCGCCCCTAAGCACCCCCATAGCACTGGGCCTGCCCATGTGCAGTTCCCAGTACCACCATTCAGCCCTGTCATGCAGTACAGCCAGGGAGTCTGTTCACCCAAAGTGCAGGAGATGTGCAAATGCTGACTGTACTGAACAGTCACTAGCGAGCGCTGCCTCCCCACTGTCATGTTTCCTTACACGTTTTCCTTTATCAGTCACCTTACACATGTCTTCCTTCACTTTTTAGTCATGCACAGGGTTGAACACTAATGTTTTCTGTTTTACTCACAGAGTTCAGCTGGAGATATCAGAGACAGTGATGCCCAGCGGTCAGTCTGGCCAGAGCCACCAGATGAATTTGTCATCCATATTCAAGGTGGGGTCTCTTGTGATGTGCCTCATTTATCATATATCATGTGTAATAAATGTGCTTAATAATTACCCTTTCTTTACAGTTGAGCCCATGTCTACACTGCACATGTTTGACCTTTCACAGTTGACCCCTCACCCTGGCTACATTTCATATCAGGCTTTTAACATAAATAGAGGGAAGTGGTCTTATCTGGTGATCCGATTTCCCTGGTGTAACTCCCTTCATCTGAATAAGCTTTAACCCCTCAAAAAATATCAATTTACCTTTTTCACTTTTATTTTAGTTGCTTGAAGAAATGCTTATCCAGCTGGTGCAGAACAAGCTGAAAAAGCTCCAGGGTGATCTGAGTCAAGATTACCCAGAATGCTTTGAGAGTCAGCTGGAGGATCCTAATGTCCTGGATGAAGTCTACAAGATGCTGGAGAGCTGTGTCAGAGAGGGGGCAGGGAAGGTCATAGTGCACATCCTGAGGAACATGAACCACAAGGATGCTTCTGACACACTGGAGAGAAGTAAGTTTCATTGTGTACTGGCATCCAATGTTTGGCAAGTTATTAACTGAACGTGCACCTTTATTTGGAACGTCTACATTTAATCTGCAATACATTCTTTGTGAACAAATTGTGCTGTTGGAGGTGTGCTTGTCCTGATGTAAAGATACTTAATATTTGTAAAAATAGAGGTATATTAATATTTCAGTATATTAATATTGCCTCTGCTTCATTTAAACTTATTGAGTCCATCAGTTAGCAACTTGATCAAATTACAATCACAGACAGAGTTTTTTTTTTCAGTAAACTATTCCATACTGTAATTGTTTCCATTTGCTAATGATCTTTTCCGGTATTTTTTTTCCAAATGAGCAAATCCCATACAATGTACCTGTTATATTTTTCACATTTCACATTCCAAAAAAAAAAACATTCACATTTTTCACACAGTATTCACATCACAAAGTGTCTTGCAGTGGGGGTGACTGATAAATTTGTGTGACCAATAATTTTTCCATAGTTGTTTAGGCTCCTTGACTGTGACCAATGATTGATGAACCTAATATACATACATGGTTTTGGTCAAGCATAAAAATGGCCATTTTGATTTCTCATAAGTTTTGTTTCTGTTTAGACATGAATTGGGTCAGTTAGTTGAAAATGCCTTTAAAGGGCCAACTGAGTTTAACCCTTTATCAGCCAATTGCGTGAGTGTTAACAAAAATATTTTTCCATTTTCTTATTCATTCTTTTAAGGGAACCTTCTGGGCACATACCAAAATCAGCTCAAATGCAGTCTGAAAAAGAAGTTTGAATGTGTATTTGAAGGCATCGCAAATCAAGGACACACTTCAGATCTTAAAAAAATTTACACAGACCTCCATATAACACAAGGGGGGCATGGAGATGTTAATAGTGAACGCAAGGTGGAACAGACTGAAGAAACATTGAAGAAACCAATTACCCAAGTGACCCAAATTGAATGCAATGACATCTTTAAAGCATTACCTGGACAAGACAAACAAGTCAGAACTGTGCTGACAAAAGGGATTGCTGGCATTGGAAAAACTGTTTCTGTGCAAAAGTTCATCCTTGACTGGGCAGAAGGAAAAGCCAATCAGGATGTTGATTTCATGTTTCCTCTACCTTTCCGAGAGCTGAATTTGATCAGGACAAAACAGTACAGTTTGATACAAGTGCTTCACCACTTCTTCCCAGACATCAAAGAGTTTGGATCCCTTACAAGTGGTTGTTACAAAGTTGTGCTCATCTTTGATGGTCTGGATGAGTGTCGACTTCCCTTAGATTTCCAGAACAATGAGATATGGTCTGATGTGACAGAACCAACATCAGTGGACATGCTTCTGACAAACCTCATTAAGGGGAATCTGCTTCCCTCTGCTCTTCTCTGGATCACCACCCAACCAGCAGCAGCCAATCAGATCCCTCCTGAGTGTGTCCACCAGGTGACAGAGGTACGAGGGTTTAATGATCCACAGAAGGAGGAGTACTTCAGCAAGAGGTTCAGTGATCAGAACCTGGCCAGCAGAATTATCACACACATAAAGTCATCAAGGAGCCTCTACATCATGTGTCACATACCAGTCTTCTGTTGGCTTGCAGCCACCGTGCTCGAACAAAACATTAGCGAGTCAGACAGTGGAGAAATCCCTAAGACTCTGACTCAAATGTACACATACTTCCTGCTTATTCAGATTAAGATGAAGAATCAGAAGTATCTCACTGAGCAAGAGAGAGAAAAAGATAAGTTGTCAGACTCAGACAAAGATGTTGTTCTGAAACTGGGAAAGCTGGCTTTCCACAACCTGGAAGAGGGCAAACTCATCTTCAGTGAGGAAGACCTGAGACAAGTTGATATTGATGTCAGTGAGGCTTCACTGTTCTCTGGAGTGTGCACAAAAATCTTCAAAGAGGAGTTTGGGCTGTATCAGAGTAAAGTGTATAGCTTTGTGCATCTGAGTGTTCAGGATTATCTTGCTGCTCTGTATGTGTTTCTCTCATGTGGAACACACAACAAAAATGCAATGGACAAAGATAAATTCTGTTCACCAAAAAGTCAAAAGTTATTCAGAGAAATGTCTTTAACTGAATTGCACAAATGTGCTGTGAAACAAGCTTTACAATCTGAGAATGGACACTTGGACCTTTTCCTCCGCTTTCTTCTTGGCCTCTCACTGGAATCCAATCAGTCTCTCTTGCAAGGGCTACTGATGCAGCCAAGAAAATGCTCAAAGAACATTAAGAAAACAGTCCATTACATCAAAAAGAAGATCAGGAAGAGTGTCTCCCCAGAGAGGACCATCAATCTGTTCCACTGTCTGAATGAACTGAATGACCATTCTCTGGTGGAGGAAATCCAAAGTTACCTGAGCTCAGGAAGTCTTTCAAGAGAAGACCTCTCACCTGCACAGTGGTCAGCTCTAGCCTTTGTTTTGCTGACATCAAAAGAGGAGCTGGATGTGTTTGACTTGAAGAAATATGTCAGATCAGATGAAGCTCTTCTGAGGCTGCTGCCAGTGGTCAAGGCCTCTCAAACAGCTCTGTAAGTCACAAAGCTCTGACTACAGGAATGATAAAGAAAATAAACTGCTAACTAAACTATTATATGAACTAATCCTTAATTAAAACAGCAGCTGTCAAAATTAAGCATCAATCTATATAAAGATAAATATTGACTAAGTATGAAAATCACTGACTTTGCATAGGAGTAACTTGCATAGTTTTGACCAAATTTATATATTTGCAGAACTGTCTGATATAATATGACTTCCTTTCCAGGCTGGACAGCTGTAACCTCAGTAATGAATGCTGTGAAGCACTGGCCTCAGCTATCAGCTCAAACTCCTCCAGTCTGAGAGAGCTGGACCTGAGTGACAATGACCTGCAGGATTCAGGAGTGAAGCTGCTCTCTACTGGACTGGAGAATCCACACTGTAAACTGGAGACCCTGAGGTCAGTTCTTCAGGGCTTGACATATGCTATATGTTGATATCCCATACTTAGGTTTGCCTAACGGGTGAAAGAACAGTAGTGTATGAACTGCTATATTTATATTTATATTTATATACCCAATACAAGGTTTGATCTTACAGGCCACCATACCTTTCGACCCATACATAGACCTGCCTTGCTCGTATGAGGGGTACATGTTGACATAATGATACAAGATAGAATGTTCAAGGTACCAAAGTAACTATCCAATAATCAAGTTTCAGTATAAACATTGCTCATGTTTTTAATCATTCAGCATTAATTACTTTCCACAAATGAAGGACCCTTGCTTTCCTACATTTCATTTAACTTTTAAGGCAGCATTGCTTTATTTCCCATGTTTGGTTTTTATTATATTTTTATTAACTGATTAATGCCTAACCTTTATTTTTTTCAATGTAGTACAATGAGATAAGTAAAACATTGTTTAAGAGATACTTTGCTCAGTGACAAAGTGCAAACATGGGTAAACCAGCCATACAATGACTACTGGCTTGGAGTGAAATTAGCACATCCATCTACAAATCTGAGCTTTCACTTTTTTTCTCAGAAAAGTTCAAATTAATGTCTAATTCAGACTGATGAAGGTTTTGCATAAAAGTAAATAATTAAAATAAAATCTCTGCAGTTTCTGTGTAGTTCTAAAACTCCAAAAGTGTAAAAACTTTCACCGAGACACACCAAATGGGTTTGCATCAGTTCTGACGGGAGAGTCAATCCCAGCTCCTGTACATTGTGTGGGTGCAATGTGTGGAATTATCTGATGTGACATGATTTCCTTTCCAGGCTGAACAGGTGTAACCTCAGTGAAAAATGCTCTGAAGAGCTGGCCACAGCTATCAGCTCAAGCTCCTCCAGTCTGAGAGAGCTGGACCTGAGTGACAATGACCTACAGGATTCAGGAGTGATTCTGCTCTCTGCTGGACTGGGGAATCCACACTGTAAACTGGAGACACTGAGGTCTGTTTATCAGAGGCTTGACATATGGTATACATTGATACCTTTGTAGCTTTGCCGAATAGCTGACCAGCACTGTATGACCAGTTATATTTATTGAGTAGTTTTGCAATAATTGTGAATGATATTCTATGACATAAATTAATAAAATGAGTTTCATGAAGACCAAAGAATACAGTTTTATGATGAATTATGAATACTTTTGTCACCTGTGTCAGTGGCTGAGAGTGGATATACACCACTGCTCTGTGTATAATTGTAAAATAAGAAAGTGATGGAATACCCAGTGCAAGAATTAATCTTACAGGCTACCACACTTTCAGACCTACTGGAATATCCTCCATGCTATGTTAATTTTCTACCGATATGTAGGCCCCCTAAATATATTGGAATTATCTGATATGACACAATTCATTTTTAGGCTGAACAGGTGTAACCTCAGTAAGAAATGCTGTGAAATACTGGCCTCAGCTGTCAGCTCCTCCAGTCTGAGAGAGCTGGACCTGAGTGACAATGACCTGCAGGATTCAGGAGTGGAGCTGCTCTGTGTTGGACTGGGGAAACCACAGTGTAAACTGGAGACACTGAGGTCAGTTATTAGATTATGCTGATAAAGAATTATATTACATTGATCTGTGTTGACCTTGGGGTTAAATTCTGACACATCAGTATGTTCTAGTTTTGATGATCATGATGCCCCAAACTACTTTGGTTTACACATCTAGCCGAACCAATCTTTAAACTCATTGGTCGATTGTTGCTCTGTTCCTTTTTCCTACAGTAACAGTACTGAGTACATGAGTCAACACAGCAGTTTAAACAGATATTAATGACTTAATTATGGAAGTCTTAGTTATTAATTCTAGAAATGTTTTCTGATATTTACCTGAGCAATAACACTGTAGGGAGGCTGCATTTAATATCAAACATTATTGTCGACTCACATATCTACGTATCGAAGATTTACAACCCATTTTTTTAAAAAAGAAATGCCAAATATCAAAATCTCACACCCCATGGGTCTAGCTGCTGGGTCTGCCCCAGCAGTCTGTGGTTGCCCAAGTAGGACAGGAGAGATGGACAGGCATGAAAAGAGATGTCTGACAGACTCATGGCCCTGTGTAGGATAGGAATTAAACTTTTTTTTTTTTGAGTGTTTTGCTGCAGTGTTCATTAGGTAACTGGAGAACATGTCTTCCCTGACAATGCCTTCCCTTTTTGGGGCCAAGATACTGCATTGCCATGGTGGCAGTTGGAGAACAGGGCTACACTAATGGTTGCCAGTCTAGATATTTTACTTGTAAACTGTTCACAACAACAGAGACTTCACCAGAGACTGCACTTCTCATTGTCTGCTGTAGTAGCAACACTAGAAATTGTCTTTGGAGACCACAGTAATATTTATAACAAGAATAATTTCAAATTACCAGTTATCTCGTAAAAAATATATTTCCAGAAAACCAATTACACTCATAGATAACAACGTCCTTTCATGCATCGCAATCTTTCCAAAGTGCTGAACCCCAAAGTGGCCAGAAAATGTCAGAGTAATAAATTATTATTCTGAGCAAAAGGTGCTTGTCTCAGTTGGGTAATGAGGTAGTGTCACATTAAACAGTTTTGTGTCATACTACAGCTAGTATTTAGTATCAGTCAATTACAAAAAAGAAAAATACTGAATATTCAGGCATTTGTTGTCTTACTTTTAAAAAATATATATATATATATTTTAGACATGTTCATGTCATCTAAGAAATACTACTAGTTAGTCAGCTTTAAAACTATTTGGGGATTTTAATTATCTACATAACTGGACAGACTAGTGAAATACAATCCAGGATGAAATCTATCTTGCCTATGTGTCTAGAGCTGGGAGAGTGAAGAGCTTTTCTCCTTCAATCCACAGACTGTCAGGATGTCAAATCACAGAGAGAGGCTGTGGTTATCTGGCCTCAGTTCTGCATTCAAACCCCTCACACCTGAGAGAGCTGGATCTGAGCTACAATCACCCAGGAGACTCAGGAGTGAGAGCGCTCTCTGCTGGACTGGATGATCCCAACTGTAAGCTGGAAAAACTGAGGTGAATAATTAGTTTTAAAACAAAATCAAATCTAATTACAAATCTAATCCAGTCATGGTTGTTGTTTGATTGTTACCAAATGCTTTTCAATCCAGCCCAAGGGCTTTAGTTTTAATGAATGTCTTTAAACTAGAACAAAGCTCTGGGATATCTCCTTCTGTGAGGTGGACATTAACATAAACTAAAATGATAAACACCAAACTCACAGATGAAATTATCAGGTAAGATGGACAATAACATCAGATATGTCACTGTTAGAACAGTGTGTGACACTCTCCATTCGCTCATGTCACGTGGCTGCCATTTTGAATATTTTATGCGCAAAAACGAGGCTGAGGTTGTAGGAACAAGGAAGATTGTCGGAAAGTTGCAGTGAGTGAATCGAGTGATTGACAAGCCATGGCTTACTGCTGTGTGCCAGGCTGCCATTCTTACCAAAGATGCAATCCAGAGCTGTCTTTTTATCGTTTCCCAAAAGACAAGGACACCTGTCAGCAGTGGATTGTCAAAATCAGGCGTGATGTTGGACCATATTTACAAAGTAATGCAACGAGATAAGCTAGCGTTAACTTTCAGTGTTGGCTAATGTGTGGGGTCGATAGATGCCGAAGCACCATCGAGTGCAACAAAGTTAGTTATAACGTTAGCTAACGTGGAAAGTTACCTTTGCAAGTAAATTAATAAAATAAAGTGAACTATTTTACGTGTTAATACTGATAATACATCTCTCATCTCAGATTACGGACAACACAAGAGTGTGCTCCAAACACTTTACTGATGACTGTAGAGTCAGGTCGCTCACCGGTTTAAAGAAACTTAAGAGTGGGAGTGTGCCGACTGTGTTTTCATGGTGTCACCTGAAAAAAAAAAAACCTGTTAACGATAACCTTGTCACAAACACATTAAAACACAATGTTATGTTACATAAAACATAGGCCTACATCATATTTCGTGTCTTCACTTTAGTGAGAAGTATATATTAGGCTACGACAGAAGTTAGCTCTTCACGCTATCAGTATTTTGATGTTTGCTAAGGTAGCGCACCGATTGTTTACTTACCTTCTATATCAGTGATGTAGCCCTCTATCCAGTTGCTGTAACCTTTCAGTAATACTGATCTTGGGATACGATCACCTTCTTCAGCCCACTTCTCAACATCAGTCATTGTGAATGATGGTAGAGACTCGTTGTCCAAGCCATCTTTACGTTGTTTACACTGAAACTGTACGGTTGCATTGCACTCCATGCAATGTAACAGAACGTGACGTCACAGCTAACGCCTCTGCCTCATTCTCGCTGCAGCGTGACATGAGCGAATTACATAAACTTCATTTATTAGACGCCTTTATTCAAAATGGCCAACATAGGGTACAATTTTATCCATTTATACAACTGGATCTTTACTGAGGCAACTGCAAGTTAAGCTGAGAACTGAACCAACAACCTCTTGGTTACAAGACCTGCTCCCTTACTGAAATGCCACACCGCTGCCACACACTACCGTGTTCCTTCTGAGTTTCCACACTGCACTTCGTAGATAGGCTGTGTGTCACTCAATCACTGTCTGTTCCTCTGGTTTTCCTGCAGTGTGGAGCATGGTGGTGAGTGCAGGATCAAACCAGGTCCGAGGAAATGTAAGTTTACTTGAATTCAATAATCATCAGTAAAAACTACTGTTAAGGAGAAGAGTGAAATTTAATACCATTCTGCAGTTCAGAAGGTTTTTACCCAACTTCCTCCTTGTCTGTAGATGCCTGTCAGCTGACACTGGACCCCAACACAGCCCACAGAAAGCTGGCACTCTCTAACAGGTGCAGGAAGCTGACACGAACAGGAAACGAGCGGCCTTATCCTTACCGGCAAGAGAGATTTGATCACTGGCCCCAAGTGCTGTGCAGAGAGGGTCTGTCTGGGCGCTGCTACTGGGAGGTTGAGTGGAGTGGGGCTTCAGTTCGTATAGGAGTGGCATGTAAAGGAGTCAGCAGGAAAGGATGGAAGAATAGCATGCTTGGGTGCAGTGAGAAGTCCTGGTGTTTGTACTCTACCCGCGACAGTTATGCTTTCTGGCACAACAAGAAGACAACTACCACACTTTTCTTCACCTCCCCCGCCCACAGAGTAGGAGTGTATCTGGACTGGGCGGCCGGCACTCTGTCCTTCTACAGCGTCTCCTCTGACACACTGACCCTCCTGCACACATTCCACACAAAATTCACTGAGCCCCTCTATCCTGGGTTTAATGTTGGGTTTGACTCCTCAGTGTTACTGCGCCAGCTGGAATAGACTCCTGTGTCCTGGAGGAATACCTGCCTCCCCAGTGTCCCTGATCCAGCTGGAATAGATTCCTGTGTCCTGGAGGAACACCTGCATGCTTTGGGACGTCACACCCCTGCTTAAGCTCAGCTGTGTGAGGAAATACAGATGAATGGAAAAAATGGCATCTGGGCACCTACTAGCAGCTAACCAGCTTGCTAGCTAAATGTTTGGACATTTTTTTCAAATCTTCAAATCTGAATATCCACCTGCATTATATTAAGTAATCTTAACCTGTCTTGTGTGTGTTCACCCATGTCTAGCTAATGAGCTAGTAATGACAACAAATGTCTGTCCAGCACATTTTCAGTGTTTTCTTTTAAAATGTCTATATGCAGGAGACTCAATTATTTGTATGGCATATGACAATATTGTATAAACACTCATCTTTCTGCCAAATGTGCCCTGGCTACATTCAGAATTAGGTAATCAACCATACCTGAAGCTAGAGGTCTTTACATGATCTGCGCCCAAACGGGTTTTGGGACTGAATGTTTCAATGGGTTGATTGAATCAAGGTTGAATCTGAAAAGCACAATGTGACAAGCACATACACCATATGGACAAAAGTATTTGGCCACACGTGATTTTCAGGGTTTGGGCTAGGCCCCTTATCTCCAGTGAAGGACAATCTTAATGCTTCAGCATACCAAGACATTTTGGACAATGCTATGCTTCCAGCTTTGTGGCAACAGTTTGGGGAGGCCCTTTTCTATTCCAACATGACTGTGCCCCAGTGCACAAAGCAAGGACTATAAAGACATGGTTTGTTGAGTTCGGTGTGGAAGAACGTGACTGGCCCGCACAGAGCCCTGATCTCAACCCCATTGAGCACCTTTGGGATGAACTGGAATGGAGATTGCGAGCCAGGCCTTCTCGTCCAACATCAGTGCCTGACCTCATAAATGCTCTACAGAATGAATGGGCACAAATTCCCACAGAAACACTCCAAAATCTTGTGGAAAGCCTTCCAAGAGAATGGAAGCTGTTATAGCTGCAAAAGGGGGACCAACTCAATATTAAAGCATATGTATTTCAATACTATGTCATTACAATGTAATGGTCAGGCGTCCGAATACTTTTGTCCATATCGTGTATGTACCCTGCAGTCTAAAAAAACTGATAAAAAAATGAAAATAGCATGTCAATATGATACAGAAAAAGACAGAACAAGAAAACTGACTTGATTTTTACATCCATCCTTGATGGAGATTAAAGAAGTTGGCACAACTGAATTGATTCAGTCTGTGAACCTTGGCTTTGGCCAAGACAATGACATCATTTCATTCATCTTATTATGATATAATGTCTTATTCTAGGTTTCCTATTAAATTATTTCAACTTATTTTTCTGACATAATTCCACTTTCTGTAGGATGATTTTCTGTCGTTATTTTTAATCATGTGTTTTTGTACTTATTTAAATAAATAGCTGTCTGCACCCTTTGGATTACCTGAAAAATTATTTGGCCAGATTTGACCAACTCAGAATTAGATTTCAAAACATAGTTCATAGTTTAAATAAATTAGGAAAATATTACTGATTTTGACCATACAGTTCTGAGTTTGAGTACATTTTTATGGTGTTATTGATTTTAAGTTACTTTACGGTTAGCGGGATGTGTGGGTCTGCTTCTTGACACACAACTTGTTGAATCTTGGTTTTTCTTCATCTGAGCTCTTAAGCGCACAACTTAAAAGGCATTTTTTTTGTTTGCGCTTCAGGTAAAGTGGATTGGAAGGTACCATTTCATAAAAGTAGGTCGAAAAGAAGCGCACCAATTTTTCTCATGCTATGAGAGACAGTCCAGGGTAGTCTTTTTGAATGGATTTCCAGAACTGTCAGAAGGAGAAGCTTCCCCTTCAGGGTATTTTTTTTAAAACTGTGCCACCAGCAACATCAGTCAGACTCTCTTTTAGGCTTACAGTAACATTAGCTGTCTTGAAGTCATCTGAAAATAAACTTCGGGCCCAGACAAATTCTTGGCATTCTCTCATCCCTCTCTTTCTCTCTCTCCTGAATGTACAGTGATTGTTTGGTGACAGTGGTGTATTATCACTAGAGCCCGACCGATATAAGATTTTTAAGACCGATACCGATTTTGATTTTTGAGGATTTAAAAATCCGATAATGATATATTGGCCGATATTCTCTCTTTTTTTTTTTTCTTTTGTACAGAAACACTTAACATAAACAAAGATTTTCCCTAACATTTGTTATGTGTAGTTATTTGATGAGTCCTCACCAAGATAACATGACGTAATGCATTTTAGAAATAAACTTGTTTTATTGTCATAAATAGTACTTTGAACAAAAGTACAACAAAATATATTGAAGTTTGGATAAATAAGAGTCAAATGTATAAAAATACAAAAAAGTTTAAAAAATATCATGCCATCTTAAATGTGTAAACTGATACAGTGACCTAGAGTAAACGCTATTGTTGAATGCATGTAATACTACATGACTGTCTGCAACGAGGACTTGCAACTTTGGGATTTCACACTACACGTTTGAAAGAGAAGCTAGATAACTTTGTTTGGCTACCAAGTCACGTTAGAGACTTGTTCAGCTCACGTTTATTTACGTGTCCCCTCTGGTTTAACCCTTTGGCACGTAACTTATTTTTTATGCTATGTAGCGCATGGTTCGTTATGTTTTCATTAGCGTTTTTAAGCTTCTCATAGTTTTCAGTTAGCATTTGCATTTTTAGAGATAAATTGCTGTTTCCTCGAAGCTAAAATTAGCTAGAATTTCTCCAATCTAGTGTTCTAATCGCACCGGTTTTAGCATACACAAAACCAGGCATGGCTGACAGGAACGTTGTCAGGCTTATTTAGGCTAAAAGGAGACGTGATGGGGATATTTATTATTATTTAAGTAAAGTAATTCACGTGGCAATTATCAATTTACCATGAACACAGATCATCTCCGTCGTGGGCTACTCTGCTCGACTCTGCTTGGGTCAGCCAATTGTTGTGATTTGCGGTGGAAGGGACCAGTACTACTTTAGGCACAATGAAGAAGAAATTTCCACACTTGCTCCCCCCTCCCCCCTGGACTGGTCAGCTGGTACTTTGTCCTTCTACAGCATCTCCTCTGATACACTGACCCTCCTGCATATATTCAACGCCACATTCACTGAGCCGCTCTATCCGGGGTTTTGGGTAGGGCTTGCTGTTGTACCCAGGCAAGGTACAGAATCCGCAATTTCGCAAATTTATAAAGTATCCAGCTGTATAAATGGATGAAACTGTAACCTACGCAAGACACTCTGGATAACAGCATCTGCTAAATAACAACAATGTAATGCAAATGCATATTCCCTATATTTCCACTTGCATAATTTTTTTGTAAATATGGCGTTTGTTAATGTTATTTTTGTTTATAAAACATGTTGTCTATTCAGTGAGTTGTCTCTTCACTCTACAAATTTTTTGTCTTCTCCCTTAAGATACCATTTTTTTTAAGTGAGAAATTGTTTGTAATTCATAATAGACTATTTACATTCATAAGAAAAATATTAACTACATTAATTGGTGCCAAATTTTAGTGTAGCTATATCCACTACATTAATTGGTGCCTTGTGTGAGGCCAACTATATCCACTTCATGATTGTGTCTTTGCTTCCCTGACAAAACAGAGGGCTGTAAGGAAAAGTGAGAGTGAAAGCTGTTTTCTTCAATGGACTTTCTTGCTATGTCCTTGACAGCTTTTTCAGGGAAGTACCCTGCCCTGCCCTGTGCAATGTGTCATGTTGAAAGTGAAAGTGAGATAATGGATAGCTATATAAGAGAGGATAAAAGGCACAGCAGAAAAATGCACACAAGCAGTATTGTTTTCTCCATGCAAGGTTTCATTGTTTCAGAATAAATCAGGATAAAATCCACTGACTGCAGCACAGTGACATTTTTTTTTACAAAATAAGTTAATGTGCTGAAGTGAGAACGGAACGCAGAGATAGAGACAACAACCTTGGTAAGTATTGTTGAATGAGGGTCAATGCTGTAAAACAAGCATCCGTTGTATTTACTGCTACAATATCTTTAGTTAATTGAAAATAGCTTTTATCACAACAAATGCTCTTGATGAAGAATGTTCAGTAAAATTTTAAGATATGAAGTGAAGCAACCCAGTTAATACTTGTGTACAGATGATTACAGGCTGTGTAATCTGTGTAATAACAAGGAAAGCCAGACCAGGTATACCTGTGAACAGGAGAATACAGTCTTTGTAACATGAAGTTACACCCATGCTTATCTGTTCTGTCTGTTCAAACAGTCTAATTTCAGTTCAGACAGCATTCCAGAGATTATTAGTTTCCAGCTCAGTACATTCACATTTCTCCCAACTGTCTCATCTCTTGATAATTGTGAACATTATTAAGTACAGTGACAGTGTAGCACTTGTAACAGACAGGTTGCTGGTTCAATTCCTTGCTGGGACACTGCTGTACTTACACAATTGCCTCAGTAAATGTCCAGCTGTATAAAGGGTTACATGTGAAAACTTTACCCTATGTAAGCTGCTCTGGATGAGTGTCTGCTAAATGACAATAATGTAACTTAGTTACTGAATTCTTCCACTGGACATGCTCAAGACTAAATAGGCAAAATCTATGACCGCAGTAGAGTAGATCTTAAAACGACCTCAGTCAATGTAATATCAGCGCGCCTATTGCAGTGGTTGCAGCAAAGTAGCAAACATAGCTAGACGCATAATATACAAAGCGGGCTGTAATGATTTTAACCCCCTGCTCTCCAAAGTGCTCCTAAGTCTCCCAAGTGTTGGTTAATCCTAATAGGAATGCAAATTAAAAGGTTAATAAAGATAGCATCATGATAATACACCATCTCTCAGCACCAACTGTCAAAGCACCTGTCAAAAGCTAGCGCAGGCTACTGAAGGGGGAGAGGACATGGGAACAAGTTTTGCATTATTAACAACATTACAGGGGGGCACAAAAAATTATACTTTCCACATAGGAATTATAAATGGATTTGTTCAGTACTAACGATTGTATTATCAAAACATGAATCTGTTAAATTCATACAGTAGGCTGATCCATATAAAATATATGTAGTGGAATATATTTATATATATATATATATATATATAAATAGTATATAAATATAAATAATAGTATATGAATATATAATATAAATAATGGAAAAGGTGTGGGAAGATGCCTGTAGCAAAGGGCGAGAGCAGTCACCCCACCTGGCCTTGAACCCGGGTCTACAGGGTACCAACCATGCGACTTTGACCGCGACGCCAAAGAGCCAGGCTCATTGGTATGGCAGTCAGAGCACATACTTAACCATGGTGACAGCACTCCGTCACACTGCCCTCCCCTTCGGGAAGCGCGCCCATGCGCTTCACACACCATGGCGTCCCTCACGCATTCTTTTGCCATACTTCTCCCATCCCAGGGTGCCCCACTCACCAGTGCTTCACCCATCTCTGGGGTCCCTCACACCGTGCTTCACCCATCTCTAGGGTCCTTCACACCGGGGTCAACCTAACCTGGGGGTCCCTCATACAGCTCACACACCGGGCACGCCTCCGATGGCCTCGCAGCCAGCCATCCCACTTCTCACACCACATGTGACGGGACGGCGAGCGGCAAACAGGTGACGACAACAGAGATTGGGGTGAACGAAGACAAGACGTTTAATTGTGCTATACAATAAACAAAAGCTAAACTATTTACAATAATAAACAAACAACACCAGGCAATTTTTCCCAGGTGCCTCCTTCCTTCATAGGCTCACAGAGTTTATACTCTCCTACAGCCTTCTTCCCCAAATGACAGAACTCGGGTGCTTAAATAGCCTGAGCCCCGCCCTGGACTAACCCATTACCTGGGTCAAAATATTAAAATCAATTTACAGAAATAAAATGACAAAGTTATAACAACAATTCATTCCACAATGAAATACACACATTCCATTGACAAACCCACATGTTTTGTTCCAATTAAACAGATTGCTGCATAAAATTTACATTGGCAGCACATTCTCCCCCTTCCACGTTTCAACACATGGGAACGACGCTACCCATAAGACTATATAATTCCCCTGCTCCGTGTACGCACTCCTTTAGCCTGTTCCCGGTAGCAGCTCTAACCCACAGGTGAGTCATTTCAAACTTAATTGCATTTATCCCATTCGTTCCAGTGACAATTATAATTGCTGTCTGTCAAATTAGCAAACCCGATCGCCTGTTTCGTGTGCACCCGAAACAACGCTTGTGTTCGCTACCTTAAAGTTAACAAATCCAAACACCAAACAACAATCCAAACATATATGGCTGTAGCCATCCTGTATATAATGGTAAGTCTTCTTTCCTCTTGCAGGACCGAGCACATCTCACTAGCTGCAGAAATAAACTGAATCCATTTAAACCGAGTCCGTGTATATTTAAACATTGCACAAAACACATGTATTGTCGCAGCCCCCCGCTTCCTCATAGCGAGGCGGATGCGCCCGTTTGTGCGGAGAATTCTTTCTCCGTCACAATGCCTATGGACTTGATGGAGTAAGGTTTTGAGTTCCAGCTTGTCCTGTTGTGTACTGTCCTTACTTGCTGTGTACCTTTGTTGTCATGAAATGATAAATATTATGCAGTTACATATAAATACCCCAAGGCCTATATGATGTACACACGACTACCCTTTTGTTATAGAGCCAGTGTAGCCCTCAGCAGAAACACTTCATTTGAAGTTCATTTTCATACACTGACATAACACTGCCCTAAGTATAACTTACGTTGTGACATGGCCTTTCATTACACTTTATGTAAGCTGACATACGCTAACGTTATCCAAGATATTTATCATAAAGCCAGATGCACAAAAACTTGGTAATATGATATCACAAACTTTATATGAGATCACACCACACAGTGAAGAAACATTGTTTTATTTTGGAGATATCATGAACTACCTGCCAATGCTGTCTTTCTCTTTTATGAATATAGATAACTGATAACCAGCTGCACACTTCCCCAGGCTTCTGAAACCATGTCTGACAATACAGGTATGTATAAACATAAAACTCATAGTTAAGGGTCACATTAAAGGAGTTCAAAATGATTAAAAACAAAAACAATCAAATCAGAAGTTTTGCATCCAAAAATCTTCTTTTCTTTTTTTAGATATCTCAATCCATGATGTGGTAGATATATTTTGAGCGAAATGGGGGTTTGGTAGGTCAAATACCTGTTGGCTCAACATCAGTAACTCCACTTAATAACTGATGTTAACAGCAAACTGAATCAAGGAGGCTAAAAGTGAACTCAGGATTAGCCTTGGACCTATTTTAGTAACTTATTTACTTTAACTGTGCTGGTCTTTACATAAAACACAGGGAATGGAAATTTTGTTTAATACCTTTCTCAAGTGCATGTTGTAGTTTGGACTCTGGCAGACAGTGTTTATTTGAGCCTACAGCGACAGGAAGCATCAGGTGAGTTTGTTGACATGTTTCACTGGGAGTCACCTGCCCTCTGTCAGATTCCTGAAGCAGATTTTGTCGTTTTGTGTTTCCAGCCTGGGTTCAGTGCGGGACTTTGCAGTCTTGCGCGTTACATTACATTACATTACATTTAATATGTATTGTTGAAATCCAGATTTAATATTTAAGTGCTATTGACAATAAAATACAAGACCGTGCGGACCGTGCGGTGGGAAAAACAGTACATATACCGAGGCATTTGAAGGTGCACCAACCAGAAATATATGATAGGGTTAAGTTCTATAGCTATCAAAATCAACTTAAAGGCTTGACTGTTAAGCTAAAAGCAGATCGCTATCTTTTCTTGTTCGACTTGTTAACATTAATTGTGCATATCGGTAGGTAAGTGTTTTGGGTGTAAGTTAACATTACATGAACGACCTACTAAGTCAATGTTCCTTGTATTATCTAGCTAGCTGGACTGCTCCTTAATTCGGACTGCCTCTTACTTCCCCACTCTACAGCATAGATACAAACAGCGCTCACTCTCGCTCTTGCCATTCGGTATTGGCAAGTTAGCAAGCTTATAACTAGGATATCCAGCAATGCTAGTGTCGTTGTGAGCTAGGTCATACACTGTAAGACAAAGTCAGTGGAAATATTGTCATTTTTCTTAAATATTATGCTAGTTAGGTTTTATTACTGTGTCCGCTTTCACTCACCCTAATCCTAGTGTGAATGTAGTAACCGCAAGTGAGAAGCAGCGCTCTGATAATAGCCTGAGTTTTGCTCGACTCAGTTCTGGGTTGAGACTAGTGCTAATGCTATGTTCCAGATGCACAGTGACAATGCCCATATCATTCATTCTCGTGTCCCTTATTTGTCCAGCACTATAGTATGTCCGTGATGGTCATTTGCACTACTATTCCAAACATACAAGTAACTTAATTATACTATATTAGCACTGACTTTGTCTTACATTGTGGGTAGTTTATATGCCCTGAGTATACTGTACTTCATTGTAGTTGTTTTTTTCTCATTTGCACTGCAATGATAAACAACCGAGTGTAAAAGAATATTTTTAAATTAAATAAATGACAGATTTATTTGACAAACAGCCAAAGAATAAGTCATATTCCTTCCACAGTGCAAAAGACACATATTACATCTTTATACAGCATACAATGCATGACACAACCTTTCTGGATGTTACTGTATTATTAAATGTGTCAAGTTTAGGTTACAGCTAGGAGTCCCTGGCCCAGAGAAGAAAACCTGAGGAATGTAGCTGGCTTAAGAACATCTGTGTGCTTGATGAAAGGTCACTGTAATGATTTAATAAAAAAAATGTAAATTGACTAAAATGTGACAAAAATGCATTTGCCTAAAATTAGACTTAATCTTCTATAGTTTTCGTCAACTAAAACTAATAATTTAAAAGACTAAAATGTGACAAAAACTAATATGCATTTAAGTCAAAAGACTAAGATTAAGACTAAATCAAAATCAGTTGCCAAAATTAACTGGAATATAGTCTTATGATATGACTTGACTCTTACAGTTTTAACTCACATCAAATCAGATCAAATTCAAACAAATTCATCCTACAGCTGGATGGATATAGGTAAAAAGTAATACTCACTATAGTTTATTCTGGGGAGATTCTGTGTCCACTAAGGACTCTCCAAGATCTTGGTCAGGAACTGTAAAATGTACCACTAGAGGTCACTATAGTCTCAACCCTTAGAGATTATTAATTCCTACTATAACCGACACATACGTGCCAAGAAAGTAAATATGAAATTCTTTTTTTGAAACTCATTGTAATAGAGATTTTTCTCAGTTTTATCCATGAAATGATATTTAATATACATAAAACATTTTCTAATTTAATTTAATATAATTGATTAATTAATTAAATTAATTCAGAGGTTCTGTGTGTGACAGGTAACAGCTCCAGCAGAATCTTCAGATGAACCCGATAACTTACAGCATAATTTACAGCATAATAATATTGAATAATATCAGACTGTATTTGCTGATAATCAAACAGAGACATTCATTATAGTCCAAAAACGCTGATAATTCCACAGTAATATAGTAATATAGTAATAACTGTTGACATTCAAACAGACTTTCATGATAGAGTACTAAGGCTGATATTCCGATTTTCATTATAGAGTACTATTGCTAATATTCTGAGTCTTCTGAGTATCAATGTTGGTAATCACACAAAGACATAAGTATTAGGGTATAACTAGTTAAAATCAAACAAGAGGGCCAAAGAACAGAATAAAATAGATTGATTTTATGAGCTGTAAACCTACTATTATTCAATGCAATACTGCATATGAGTTTTTAAAAACAACAATACCCCCATATCTCAGAGATAAATAAGTCTATATTGTTCAGTTTTTAATGTATTTGCACCACACATGTCTGTGTCTAGGAAAAGTTGTCAGGGTACTTGGAACCTGAGCTGTAGAATAAGTTATCAACTTGTGCAAATCCTTGAAATTTCAAAGTCAGAAGTCGAGAGCAGCATCCTGTGAATTGTCAAATAAACCTTCTTTATATTGGGGCAATGAGGAAAGAAAGAAGAGGGGTATTTATGGGAACTCTTCCCTTGCCTGGAAAAAATGACTGTTGTCAAAAATGTCTTCATGCTTTTATGTGTTTACGCTCCTCAGGTGCTACAGAGTGGAAGTTGGCAAGTGACCTGGGTCTTTGGAGTCAGAGGGAGGAATTTTTCAGGGTCAACAAAAGTCTCCTGGGTCCTGATGACCTCTGCGGCAAAACCACAACCTTGATGTCACGGACGGCCTAAGAGGCGCAGACGCATAATGTACATACATGTGGCCCACTCATAACCTTGGAGCTGCTCGCTCTAGATGAACGTCTAGCCAAACATACACAGCTACCCACACTGCCTGATGGCTGGATCCAGCCCCTGGTGGGGGTAGCTTGCACTGAATACTCTTCCACCCTTCCTACACTCTCTGTTCAAGGATAAGTTACCTGCTCTCGACAAACACTGATAGAAGAGATCATGGCATGTGAGGCCGTCAGAGCCATGCAGGACGAACAATGATCAAGACACCTGTGTTTAACTTCCACATATTTTTCCTATCTCTCATGCTAGAGAAGACCTGCTGTTTTTCCATATCTGCTGTTCTCTCCTGCCTCTGACTTAAGTTAGGAGTCTAAAGTTGCCCCCTGATTTTGCTAATTGTAGGTTGTGTTTTCTCACCTCCTCCTTAATGCTGGGGAAAAAAATTATATTACCTTCATCTCTAGCATTGTAAAAGGTAACATTCACACTGGTTTCCGCCACCATATTGTATGAAAGTATTATGCTTTTACGCTTGGGGTTATAAGTAAGGAAGCTTCAAAAATGTCTTTCTGGGTCTCTGGGGCTTTGACCCCTTCGCTGTTTTGGATTATTCCCAGAAGGAGGGACAGAAATTTACACCATGTATTGAAAGTAAGAGAAGGTAGGTATACTTGGGTGCGCTGCACAGACAGTGAGCACACAGACTGGACTCTGATTTCACTGACAATAACTGACTGTGTGGTGACTGGGAGGAGAGTGAGGAAATTTCAGTGAGGTATAAAATCTTAAAGCTTTGCCTTGAGCTTTGGAGCCTCAAATCAATTGTATGAGGAGAACTACTAATTTGATCACTATGTGATGGCTATCTGCAAACCTGGCAGAAATGGACAAGGACACTAAGGACGTTGAAGTGGGTACTGTGGTGATGATTGTGGACCCACAACCGCCCAGAGTACTTTGGCCCATTGGCCGTGTGGTCACCGTTGGAGCTGGCAGAGATAGACAGGTCCGGAATGCAGAGGAACAGGTGAAGGAAAAGAACTACACCTGTGCAGTTGCTCAACTGATTGTGCTCCCAGCCATGCCTGATTACACAACTGAGAGCCATCAGTGTGCTTGATGTGGTGCTTTGGAAATTTCAAATTTCCAAAGAATTATGGGGGTGGCAACAGCCACAGGCCTTTCTTTTTTCCGCATGTGCACACCACCCCACTTCTCACAAACCTTTGTCCATAAATCAGCTCATAACACGCATGCAAGTACAAGACTCACCGCCACACACACACATTATTGTGTGTTGCTTTATTTCATTCAGTCACTTGATACCTCGAGAGGAATTGTGCTGGCTCACAATTTACACCCATTCAATTAAACGAGCAACAGTGTCAGACCAGGCTAACAACACTTCCAGACCAGTGAGTGTGGGCAAGAGACTATTCAAGCCCTACCACAAGTTAGCTTGTGTACTCTCACAAAATCCAAGTATACTATGAAACAAAAATCCCTAGAACACAAATTCATGATACATCATAATGCTACACATAAAGTTAAAATCGAATGCCAGAAGTAGCAGTTGTTAGGGGGTGGGGATAGAAGTGGAACTGAGATGCAGTCTGAAACAGTGGGTCTTCAGTCTGCATCGGAACATGGCCAGTTATTCCACAGTCCTAAGCCCCATGGGTTAATAATACACACTATGCACAGTACCAAGGCCTGAAGGTTTTTTATTTCACATTTTCCTCATCTTTTACTCGGTTTCCCTACACCTGGATGCATTTATGTTTGGAGAAAGCTAAAGGAAACCTGCGACCAGCATTGCCCGTTACTAACTGTTAAACATGTGGGTGGATCCATTATAGTATGGGTCTCCATCTTGCGGGGGTCATTGGCTCTCATTATTACTCTGTGTTACAGCCAGGGGATATGAAGCCATTTTAGGTTACCAGGTGCGCCCTCGGGCGCAAACATTGTTTCCCCAAGATCGTCCCAGATTTCAAGACAATAACTCACCCCATACGCACTGCTATGCAGAGTTGTATGGTTTCATGGACACCAGGATGAAGTCAAATCTGTTCCTTTCCCTCCCCAATCACCCGATCTAAACATCATTGAATCTTCATGGGACATTCTGGAACACGGGGGATTCCCACTTTATCTCTCAGAGAACTGGAGCTTTCCATCATAGAGAATGGTTCAATATCCTACAGGAAACAGTTTAAAACTTGTATGACAGCATTCCAAGAAGGACTGAAGCTGTTTGGAAGGCAAAGGCCAGCCCCTCCCTCTTTAATGATTAATAAATATTCAGGTATTGTGTGGTGTTTCTATTATTTTGTCTACAGTATCTCAGCCCCCTTAGAATTGAGGACATCCCAGTTTCATCTGTATAAAAAGAGAGCCTGAGAAGTGCTCACTGCACCTTTGACAGAGAACAGCACTCACAGGTAAGAAAGGCTCCTGCAGTTTCCCATCGCTGTACTGCATTCTCACGTTTCTTTCACACTGTACTGCATTTCCGAGTTGCCTTCAAACTCAAATAATGTACATTAGAAACACTTTTTCGGTATTTTTCGGTTGATGCACTGTCATGCCATTTAATGTAAATTTACATCAGTAGAATGGTACTGAATGCATATTCAGTCTGTGAGATCATAAAACATATTTCAGTCATTTTAGTGCCTGTAAAATAAGCAGCAGTGTAATGCAAGTCTTTCGTGTTCATCCATTTCATTTTGATAGTTCAGTAACTAAATTACTGGGCACATCATGACCTACCTGATAACGCTGTCTTTCTTTTTTGTGAATGTAGATAACTGATAAGCAGCTAACCTGCACGCTTCCCCAAGCTTGTGAAACCATGTCCCACAGTAAAGGTATAAACCCAGTTTAGATGCCCTTCATATAGGGGTGTATTTGATGTATAAATTTGATTATCATGGCGGTGTCTATAGATTCACCGTGTTGCCATTATATTTTGATGAGCAGATTCTCTTAATTGGAGTACCTTATATAGCTTACTTTCACAGTTTACCCATTCATACATGTAGATATTTACTGAGGTAATTTGGGTTAAATTCTTTGCCTCAGGGTACAACAGCAATAACCCATCTGTGAGTAATGCCACACATATGAATGTAGTTTTGGTGCAAATGAGTTTTGAAAAAATGTTTCCCAAGTTCTCCTGGCAGGGCCAGTACCTGCTGGCTTGTCACCAGTAACTCCACTAAACACTTCATGCTAGCCTGAGGAATGTTTTATGAGAAGTAACAGAACTTTTTCCTTTTTTACTGTCATGGTTTTCAACACCACTAGTCTTGGTGTAGAAATAGAGAGAATGGAAAATGTGTTTAGTACATTTCTGAAGCGAGTGTCCATTGAGAAGATGTATAAGTCACTAACTGTGTGTGCTGTGTATCCTAGCCACTTAGGAAAATCTGATGCAATCTGATGTACCATTATCTGTTTTTCCTCAGACAGCTTCGATTCAAGCAAAAAAACTGGAATATATTTTATTGCTTTATTATTATCAACAGCACTGAATTATTGACATTATCAGTAGGAACTGTTCGTGGACACTAACAGACTGCTCTCCTGTTGAACAGTCTTGGGTCAATTTTTACCTGTAAGAGAGCTGAACTACATTGTTCTTTATGAAAGATCACACTGAGAATAGAGGATGTAAAATGTGTTTCATGCATTTCAGAAGCGAGTCTTCATACAATGAGTCTGCATTTCGAAGGATAAAATGATAGTCGCACAATACCTCGAACATACCTCAAGCACAGAATTCGAGTATGTGTAGAAACATTCATTTGAAGTATGCCACTGTGCTATTTGAATTGTTGTGCTTCTAAGATGTTGTGCATCTAAGATCGGTGTGAATAACCAGTGCTGTGAACTCATAACTAACTCAAGTGCATCTATATTTTCTCAGAGATGGTTCCTATCAGCAATGACATGGAGCTTTCAGTCCCCGTGTCAGACTTGCTGCTGGCTGCTAAGAAGACAGCCCTGCTGTTCCATATGTCTTACCTGTGTATGGCCAACTTCCCAGCACTGGAGAGGGAACTGCGGGCCAAGGCTACAGACGCACAGCTGCTGTTCAGCTCTTCTGCATCTCTGCTTATAGAGGTATTTTAATGCATCCCGTCCTTCAATACATACCCCTGCAGGTATGCTAATGGATTTGTGCATTTCTCTGTGAATATTTTCTTATTTTTACTATCATCTGTCATATACATTTGCTATCTGTCATATCGTGATTGTGCAAGAGTCCGTCAGGGCTTCGCTGGCTAACCATTCTTTTTTTTAAATTCTTTTTTCTTGGTTTTTTTTGTTTTGTTTTTTTCCCCTACCATCGCACCCCATCCTCAAAGTGTGCCAGCACCAGTGAAAACATGGTCAACATATTACTCCCAATTCTCAGACATGCAGCTGAGAAGTACAAGCCCCTGATAGCCGTGAAGTACTTGGAGAAAGCGAAGAGGTGGATTCATGGCCTCGTCGATGATGTTGACGAGAAAGTACAAATGTAAATACCCTTGGTCGCATAGGTCGCTCCAGAACACGTACCCAGCACTGAAACCTTTGTTATGTGAGGTTCTCTTCAATTTCTAAAAAAAAAGAAAGCATTATTCATCAGTGGCCATGGACGAGGTCTTTCTCTTTTCTCTCGTTTGCACTGTTCCTGTAGGTACGGGACGCTGGACAAAGACGTGGGGAGCACTGCCAGTGATGTTGTTTCGACCAAGATCAAAACTGAGGAGAAGATAAAACACCAAACCAAAGAAATTAAAGACCTGCAGAAAGTGGTGGACACGTACAAGGACAGGCAGAAAGACATTAACGCAGAATACGACCACATGAGGGAAATTGTGAAGGATGTCGCCAGCAGGAACCGGAAGTTTGCCATCGTGGCTGCAGTGGTTCCCATACTTGGTCCACTCATTAATGAAATTCAGCACGGAGTGCACGATGCTCAAGACCAAGCTGCCGTGAAATCCGCTAAGATCACCTTGCAGCAGCTGAATGAGAAAAAGGCTGGTCTCAGTCAACAGGAAGCAAAGCTGGAGGGAGAGCTGATGACTTCTCAGATGTCACTTGCTACGGCAAATATTGATCTCGGTATGAATGTGTATGATTTCTGCTTATTGCTTATTTCATATTATCTGGGAAAAACTTCAGATGTAAATTCATGAGTAAGAGGGGAAGGCATAGATAGGAAGCTGTACAATGCATCCAAATAAAAACAAAACAAAACATTTGCTTCATTCAGGCTTAAATGACTGTACAGTGCAAAAAGGATGTCCTCGGTCCCATTAAATCCACAATTAAAATCCAGTGGATAACTATTTTTGTTACCGGATTAAACGAAACAAAGTTCCTAAACACATTCATCTTACTGCACATATCTTTTTTGTCTGTCTTTCAAAGGTTCAGTTCCTGACCCTACCAATCTGAACGAGGTTCAGATGTGCCTGAGCAGAGTTCAGCAAATCCTGCTCAAGCTGAGAGCATTCTGGGAGGGGATAACTGTGATGCTGGATAACCTCCGCCAAAGAACCTTGGCTGGCAGTGAAATTACTGAAGATCTGAAAGAGTTTTTGGACTCCCTTGACATTGCTGGAAAGGTAAGTAATCCTACACTGCCAAAACGTAACACCTCTTCTGGAGCGATGAGGTGGTGTTTTCAATTCATATTCATAACTCGTCACGGACCTGCCGATTCCTCCTCCACAACATCAGGAGGATTCGCCCGTTCCTAACCACATACGCGACGCAGCTCCTTATCCAGGCCACAGTTCTCCCTCGACTGGACTACTGCAATGCTCTCCTTGCAGGCCTCCCAGCATGCACCACCCACCCTCTCCAGCTCATCCAGAATGCAGCTGCCCGACTGATCTTCAACCTCCCCAAATTCTCCCATGTTACTCCCCTGCTGAAATCCCTCCACTGGCTTCCTGTCGCTGCCAGGATCAGATTCAAGACCCTGACCCTCGCCTTCTCTGCAGTCAACAGGACAGCCCCTGCCTACCTCCAAGAACTCATCCAGCCCTACACACCAGCCCGACCCCTACGCTCAGCAGCAACTGGACGCCTTGCTCCCTGCATGGTCAAGGCAGGAGGTGCTCGTTCTGCCAGACATCGGCGTTTCGCCTACATCGCTCCCCAGTGGTGGAACGAACTCCCGATCTCGCTACGGACAGCTCCTTCACCCCAGGCCTTCAGACGGGGCCTGAAGACGCACCTCTTCAGACTCTACCTGGACTGACCCAGCACACAATTGCTGCCCCCCCCCCCCCCCCCATCAGTGCTGTCGTAAATTGCTGTGCTTCTTAAATTGTGCTTTTAAATTTTGTCTCTTGTTGCCGCCTTTACTCTGACGCTCATTGCGCCGTTTGAAGTTGTTGAAGTTTGCCGTTCGAAAGTATATCGTACTAGTTGCCCTTTAGGCTGTAATTGTAAAAATCTGATAGTACTGCGTCCTCAAACAGACCTTGCTCTCAGCTGAGAACTGTTTCATTGTGGAACTGTACACACCCTGTCCCCGTACTGTCGCTGTACCTACTGTATGCACTTTTGTAAGTCGCTTTGGATAAAAGCGTCTGCTAAATAAATAAATGTAAATGTAAATAACTGTATCCATTTACACATACCAGACTGCAACCTTTCAGGTTCATTTCACGTTCCTTTATGCATTGTGTTGAGATTAGTGGATCAGTGCAAATTATTAATTATGCTAATTGGTCAATTAATTATACCACTATTAACTACTTACACAAACTCAGCAAAACTGCAGAATCTGTAGAGGTCTTTTTGATTTGATTTCAGATTTTTTTCACACCATATCCAGGAAATTGTATGTAAACCTCTGCTTTCAGCATTCAAAATACATTTTCAGTGACCTACATGCATATTTGCTTTGTTATATTTGGATGAATTTTACTGTGTGTGCGACTGAAGCTCAGGTATCTTTGTATTTTGCCCCACAGTGCTGGAAGACTTCTGGTGACCTTTGCCTCAGTGTGAGAGGCACATTCAGTGCTCAGTCCAAAGACACCTACAAATTCCTGGAGGTCAGCCCTTCCTCTCTGTCAAAGGAAGAGTGGTGCGAGCAGTACAACTCTCTGCAAAAGCAGCTGCAGGAATTCTATGGATCTGGACCTGCAGCCATTGAAGCAAAAAATGGTTCCAGCCATTAAAGAGGCTGAATGATCAGCAAATGCCTGCAATATCGACACAGTGATGCAGCCAGAAAGTGCAATCCTTTTGTCAAGGCATGTTATGTTTGTCAAATTGCTTTAAAATAAATATATGGGGTGTTTCAAGCGTGGATTAATCCCTGATTAGAGGTTGCTTTGGGCTACTTCCTCAGTTATCAAATGATGTGATTCCTTGGGTCCTTTTCTGCTTTTCATTAAGGTGTCTGTCACCCTGATTCATAACTGTAATAAACAACCAATTCTATATAAACATTGAAGCAGTCTGGATTTGACTTAGTCCTGTTTTTACAGATACAAAATTTCAAAGCAAAATCTATACAAAACAGCAAAATTATAAATGCAACATTATGACGCCTTCAGACATTATCTGAGAAGTGAAGAGAAATTTGTCATTACCATTACTTATTTCGTTCATAATAACAGGTCACTCTGTGGTAGCAAAAACATGTTGCGATAATGACACTTTTTTGTTTTTATTTTGATAGGCCTTAAGGTCTGCTATGTCAGTTTTAGCAGCTAACATATAGCACACATCAATCACACAACATAAAAACATTTTTAATCAAACCCAACCAGCTGGGATTGTGGTCTTTTTGGTCTTCCTTTATATTTCTGTGATTTGGAGATTTAAACAAAAAAAAAACAAAAAACAAAAATTGAATATCCCTCCTGGACCTCCATGTTCTCCACTGTCACTTTGTGTTTCCCAGGCAACCAAATGTATCAAGTTTTGAAAAAACTTTATTGTGCAGCAATTTGTTCATGTGATGACTGTCAGTGCTCCTGCCCCCTAGTTGTTGTGTTCATGTTTTTCCCCTCCGTCATTCTGGTCCATGTGCTTCTGTTTACTGTTTTTCCTTGTGTTCCAGCCCTGCCCCGCCCTCCGCCCTGTCTCCACCCGCCTGATTGCCTGTTGGTCTTCACCTGCCTGCCTGCACACCTGCTTCCCATATCCTTGTCAGCCCTGCCCTATATCTTCCCTGAGTGTCTCTGTTCCATTGCTAGCTTGTTGCAGTGTTTCGTCCCTGCTGGGTTTTCTGCCTGTGAGCTCCCGTTTTCGACCCTGCTTGTGCCCCGACCTCATTCCTGCCTGCCTCATTCCTGCCTGCCCAATTCCCTGATTGCCTGCCTGCCTGGTTCCTGACCCTGGTTTTGCCCATAGACTGCCTTCCTGGTCTCGACCCTGCCTGTTTTTGATTCGCGATTTTGTCTGACGATTACAATAAATCCGTTTGGAACCCGAAGCTCCTGAGGGCCGCGTCCGAGTCCTTGCCTGAGCCGTGACAGATGGTAATGATGGTGATACCATGGAGCAGACACATTTTGTAAAAAAAATCTAATATAAATGAATTTTGCAGAGCAAATATTGCAAATATTGGATTCTTTTGATGGTCATTCAGTCAGCTCATTTTTCAGCTTTTTCACGTCACAAAATACATTTGAATATAAAAACCTCAGGAATTGGAAAAGTGAATAACAGCAGAAGTCATTCATATAATGCTCAAAAAAGGGAAAAAAACAGGACTGAGAGAAGGTGACGAAGTTCAGATACAACAATGGTATGAACTTACTACTGGTAAAGACAAGAAACAAACATTACCATTTTGTCATAAAAAATCTGTCCCTGGGACCTTAAAGTTGCTAGACTTAAAGCTGGAACTTTAGCCTTGTTTTATTGTTACAAATATTGGTTGATGTTAATTAAAAAGGCGGAACATTGATCACTTTTCACAAAATCGATGAAGAACAGACCAATGGGAAGAAGTATTTTAATGATGTAGCATGGCAGAAAACTTATGACTGAGGAGCAGAGCATATTAAAAATGCCCAAGTTTTGACATTTATTCTATGCCTGTGTGAGAGTGTAACCAACTTATGCTTGTTGGAATGGTAATGCATCGTTGTAATTTCTGTCGTAAACCCCAAGAAAGGTGTAACTGACTGTGCTGTATAGACATATATGGGGTAGGGCCCACTAACCACCAAAATTTTTACGTTTGAATATCTTTGACCGTTTCTTGCTGAAAGGGTTTTGGTTATTCATAAGATGTGCATTACCAAGCAAGTAACTGTCAGGTCCAGTGGTGCAAACTACCCAGTATAACAAAGGCATTTCATGGGAAAAATGACACATATCCCTAAAATGGCCTCTGTTGAAAGAGCAGATGTGATGCAAGGATTCATTTGCAGAAGTGACTCTCCCTTGCACAACTGTTTGTGTACGTGACAGGTGGGAGGTCAAAGAACCAGAGACACAGAAAAGCCACATCTGCCCTCAACATCAAAAACAGAGAGAGAAAAGAAAAACAACAAAATATGTGTCTCATTTTATGATGGTGATACCATGGGTCAGATACATTTTGTAAAAAATCTAATATAAATAACTTAGGCACCAAATATTGGATTTGATCATTCAATCAGGTCATTTTAGACTCAAGACAAAGTTAGATTTTTCAGCCATTTTTGTTTTTTTTTTAGCCATTTATACAGCTGTGTATTTACTGTGGCAATTCAGGGTTAAGTACCTTGCCCAAGGGTACAGCAGACTCTTAAATAACTCTGGAATGTCAGTCTTTTCTCTTTTTTTACGTCTGATGTTTAAATCCTTCGCTTTAAAATCTCTACCGTCCTACAATTTTTTAACTCCATGAACTGCCCGCTTTTGGCAAAATACTATATAGTAATAACTGTCAGATGGAGCTGGAAGAAAACCTCTCATATAAACCAAAACCTCTCTCCTGTTGTTCTTATTTTTCTTAAAAAATGGTCTTAAAGTAACCTTAGATCTTTATGTAGAATTTCTTTGTGGCACTGGCTTCATACAACATTATACTGTAGGCCAGCGTTTCTCAAACCTCTCCTGGAGTACCCCCTGCCCTGCAGGTTTTAGATCTCTCCCTGCTCCAACACAGCTGATTCAAATGATCAGTTTGTTATTAAGCAGCTTCAGGAGTTCATAACGAGTGGATCATTTGAATCAGCTGTGTTGGAGCAGGGAGAGATCTAAAACATGCAGGGCAGGGGGTACTCCAGGAGAGGTTTGAGAAACGCTGCTGTAGGCTACTCGAAATCTGAGCAGAATGCATAGGTGGGACCAGGTAACAGAAAAGCTGTAACTGGGTCAAAAATGAAACATACATTTGGTCAGTCATGTTCTGAAACTGTAATGAGGAACCTGTTGGTAGAGCTTGTTTCCTCTTCCAGAATGTTCCTGTTGATGAGCTGCAACGCATCAGTCTGACAGCAAAGAAGAAAACCGAAATGGCGGAAAATGAACACCTCATTTCCTTGTTATATTTAAACTGAAAAAAGTTTTTTTTTTTTTCACAAATATTAGTAAGACCCATTATCTCGGCTTTTAAATGATGGAAATCTGCATTTCCAGTGTTGTACAGTGATTTGATATTCAAGTGAAGATAACTATTTGACAAAAAGAGAGGAGAGGGATTACCAGAAACTAAAATGGAGACAAAAATTTTGTGAGTATGAGATATTAGAGAGCAATATGTTTCTTATGGAATGTCCATTTTGCAGTCCAACTACTAATTTCAGCTCTTTCATGTTTGTCCTTTCCCAGCAAAATGTCTATAATAGTGCTTACACAGTACTATTTCCAAAAATCATGCATTAACCTAAGACTAAAACTGTTTTCAGTGCAAAAAATTTGGAAAAACTTATCAGCATGCCTGTAAAGTAAATATGAACATTTTTGTATTATTGAATTAAAAAAAAGAAGAATAGAGGTTTTTGTTGATTGGTTGATTGGCTTTATTGGCTTGATTTTTTTTTTGTTGATTGGCTTCGCTTGTTGGCTTATATTGATCCAGACAAGAGCTCATGGTAGAGACTTTTATATAATGGAACTGGAATTTGTGTTTATGAATCACAATGTTTTAATTATGCAACAAAGACACCCTGCAGCGCTCAGTATAAACCGCAACAGTTGAAGGTGGATTAGTCTGACCGCGCAGATGAGCCCTCTGTCTCATGTTCATTGAACATGAGGAAGGTGATTCTCTGAACGTGACCCAGCATTAAGGTGGTAGGTTTGTGCTGGGGAAGTTCTGTCTAACGTCAAAGTGAGAACATTATATTTTCCCTCTGAGGAATCATTACAATTATTGTATGTCTCCACATACAATAGATCAGTGTTTCTCAATCCTCTCCTGGAGTACCCCCTGCCCTGCATGTTTTAGATCTCTCCCTGCTCCAACACAGCTGATTCAAATGATCAGTTTGTTATTAAGCAGCTTCAGGAGTTCATAACGAGCTGATCATTTGAATCAGCTGTGTTGGAGCAGGGAGAGATCTAAAACATGCAGGGCAGGGGGTACTCCAGGAGAGGTTTGAGAAACACTGCAATAGATTATTGTATATATTATTGTATATTGTATTTTGTATATGTCAAAGGTTCTCATATATGTCTGAATTATGACTGAAAATTTACTGAAGGTTTGTTGTTTTTTCATGCCATATGATGTTCTTTCTGTCACGTGATGTGCTCTGTCTGTCACGTGATGTTCTACAGCATGAGATTCAAGGTCGGCTTTATTTGAGGTCTTCCTGTTTGGTTTCTGAGAAGGCCTGCATATTTTATTTTACTTCTTTATTTTAACCTATTAAGAAGATTTGCTGGCAGTTAATTAAATCATCATATCATTGAGGCAGTGCATGTCCCATGTTCAGTGAGGCTGGAGAATCTGACTTGGTAGTATGGTCTCCCACTAAGGGTGACATACTAAGAGTTCTACTGAGAGTGACGTCAGCATCATTAGTTCATTTGGGTGTTTTCAGAAACAATGATGCCATAATGCTGATTATATTTCATTTCAATGAGTTAATGCTGGTTAAGGCAGGTATTAATTTCAACTAGATTCCCTCATTGTTACTGAATGTGGCTGGTTCAGCTGCTAATTTGTAAAGAGGTTGATTTTGTAGTCAAACTCAGAAAAACTCTCATAGAGGTGAATATGTCCATGTGCCGTTTTTCATTCCTGTGAATGGTTTGATTAGCAGAATTCTGATAAGTGAAATGTAGTAATTGATCAATCTGCATAGTTAAGCAATGCGTTACAGCCCATATCAGTGTCATTGTCAAAAAGGTGGTCTGCTGTGCCTCAGGTCTCGTGATTGGCAGATTAGGACAGATCCAGCACAGATGAACCCAGGTGCAGCCTAAAGAGGTGCATCTCCCCAAGGAAACTGAAGGTGGTGAGTGGAGTTTATATCATTTACTGGGATCTGACAAGTCCCCCATTATTGTTTCATTGCTATTATTTTTCAATCTCAGGATTTTAAGAAATAATATTTTAATGCACCTACTGGAGGCAAAGAGGCAACCGACTAGTCTTTGCTGTCTGAAGCCCCTGAGTTGCAGTTTCATTATTTTTGGACATTGTCATGTTAATGAATAGAGTGCAAAGTGAAGGCTGGTGAAATTAAACTACTTTTTAATACCTCAAGGGGAAAGCTGAAGCTGTAGGTGGCTCTGTCGATTTACATGGGGTAACATGCAAAATAAGAAATCAGCTGTAACAGAAAAAGGACTTTGAATTTGATATAATCTGGTTTTGCACATGAATAACACTTTTAATTCAATAACACTTTTAATCCAATAGGTAAAATAACCTGCTGTGAAAAGTATACTTTTGCTACAGATTTAGTTTCGAAATTTAATTTTGAAATCTGTCACAGAAATAAATTTCAGTTGCATATTTACTGAGGCTGTAAAGGTTGTAAAGGTTGCCAGTTTAATTCCTTACTGGGGTACTGCTTTTGTACCCTTGGGAAAGGTACCTAACCCGGCCTCAGTAAATATCCAGGAGTCCAGGGCCAGTTGAAAATAATGCTTACCCCACCTTAGTCAGTATGGGTGGCAGTGTAGCATAGTGGTAGTGAGAAGGACCGGCACCCAATAAGTTGCCGGTTTAATTCCCCACTGGGGCACTGCTTTTGTACCCTTGGGAAAGGTACCTAACCCAGCCTCCGTAAATATCCAGCTGTATAAACGGATCAAATCGTAACTTCTGTAAATCGCTGTGGATAAGACCGTGTGCTAAATAACATTAAGGTAATGTAACATATAATGAAGGGTCCCCATGTAAAACACCAACAGAGGTCCTTCAGTGCTGTGGTCTGATTTTAATCATTTTGGATGCCTGAATTATGGTCTGAAACATGAGAAATTTGAGAAACTTTTTTTTTGGTTTGTTTTTTTTTTTTTTTTTTTTTTTTTGGGGGGGGGGGGGTGGGGGGGTGGGAATTGGGCATTTGTTTATGTCTTCTCTCCATGTCCCTTTGGTCCTCCAGCCGCAGAATGTCCAATCCACCAATCAAGACCTCAACATTCCAACAACTTGGTGAGCTGACACACCCACATCATTGGAATGAGTCAGTCGCACAAAAAAGTCTAAATCATCCTTAAGGAGACAATGACTGAATTACACCAGAGTCTAAATCACTTAATCTGAGTCACTCAGAGACCAGAATATAATTGTGGCAGTGAGTCACTGACACATCAGCGACAAAATCACTGACACGCCCGATTCTAAAGCACTTGTGTGCATCACTCACACACCACCATGTATCTCTAGAGTGAGTAACTCACACCAGAGTCTATATCACTAGAGTGAGTCACTTATGCAGAATTCCCCTTTTAGACGACTAGAGTGAGTTACTCAGACAACAGAGCCTACATTACTAGAATGATTCAGACACCAGACACTGAATTTCTAGAGCAGGCCAAACACAGTTGTAGTCACTCGAGTTAATCACTCACAAATTAGAGTCTACATAGCAAGAGTGAATCAGACACATCACAGTTTAAATTACTTGGGAGTCACTTAAACATCAGAGACTACAAATCAGAGTCTAAATCATAAGAGAGAGACACTCACACACCTAAGACTAAATCTCTAGGGTGAGTTACTCACACAAGAGTCTAAGTCACTTAACTGAGTCACTCAGAGACCAGAATATAATTATGGCAGTGAGTCACTGACACATCAGCGACAAAATCACTGACACGCCTGATTCTTAAACAATTGTGTGCATCACTCACACACCACCATGTATCTCTAGAGTGAGTAACTCACACCAGAGTCTAAATCACTAGAGTGAGTCACTTATGCAGAATTCCCCTTTTGGACGACTTCTCCTCTGTTTTCTGCCCAGCAGAAGAGGACCACGTTGCACCACCACCTCTTCCAAAGAGGGTGCCTTATAGTGACAATGCTGGGCTACCTCAGGCTGATGGTGGTGATTTTGCAGGTGAGTTAATCTAAAAAAACTGGCAGGGTATGACTTCATGTTGAAAGACACAGTCTGATTTTATTCATTTTGGATGCCTGAATTATACAAATTCTCACAGTGAAACTGTTTATTGTTGGGACATCCACTTTTGTTTGGGTCCACCTGGTCCTCCAATATCCCACACAATGTCCGCCCCACAAATCAGGACATCTGGAGCACAGTTGTCAGGATCGGAGATCGGGACACAAACGCGGACCACAGGGTATACGGTTCTAAGCGTTTAATCGTAATCGGTAGGCAGTTCGTGGTACAGGGACAGGCAGGGTTCAAAAACACGGGGAAGCAGTCCGGGGGCAGATCCAGAAACGGTATTCGAGGCAGGCAGAGTGGCGTCAAACAAATCCGAATCGGCAGGCAGAAAATGAAGTCAGGAATCAGGCAGGAACGGCGACAGCAAGCAAATCACGGAAACTAATGCGGGGACGAGACAGGAAAAATCACTGAAACGAACTAGCAACAAGACAGAGACACTCAGGGAAGATATAGGGCTGGGGTGACACGGCAATGGGATGCAGGTGAGCAGGCAGGCAGGTGCAGGTAATGAGGAGATCAGGTGGGCGTAGACCAGGCAGGGAGCGGGGCGGGGCTGGAACACAAGGAAAACAAAAGCACAGGGACGGGGAAAAACAAAAACACCGTGGCTTAAGGGGGCGGAGCCCTGACAACAGCACCCAGTTGAGCTGACAGCCAGAACAAAAACACTAGCATCCATTATCAGCAGAGTGAATCACTCTAATATTCCAGTTAATTCATGAGAGCAAATCACTCACAAGCCAGAATCCACACAGCTAGAGTGAATCCCTGTCATGTCACAGTCTGAATCACTACACTGTGTTACTTAGACACCAAAGTGTACATCACAAGAGTGAGTCACTCACAAATCAAAATCTACATTACTACAGTGAATCACAATCAAAACCAGAGCACATCACCAGAGTGAGCCACTCACACAACAGAGTACAAATAACTAGAGGGAGTTACTCAGACAACAGAGCCTACATTACTAGAATGATTCAGACACCAGACACTGAATTTCTAGAGCAGGCCAAACACACATCACAGTCGTAGTCACTCGAGTTAATCACTCGCAAATTAGAGTCTACATAGCAAGGGTGAATCAGACACATCACAGTTTAAATTACTTGGGAGTCACTTAAACATCAGAGACTACAAATCAGAGTCTAAATCACAAGAGAGAGACACTCACACACCTAAGTCTAAATCTCTAGAGTGAGTAACTCACACCAGAGTCTAAATCACTAGAGTGAGTCACTTATGCAGAATTCCCCTTTTGGACGACTTATCCTCTGTTTTCTGCCCAGTAGAAGAGGACCATGTTGCACCACCACCTCTTCCAAAGAGGGTGCCTTATAGTGACAATGCTGGGCTACCTCAGGCTGATGGTGGTGATTTTGCAGGTGAGTTAATCTAAAAAACTGGCAGGGTCTGACTTCATGTTTCAAAGACACAGTCTGATTTTATTCATTTTGGATGCCTGAATTATACAAATTCTCACAGTGAAACTGTTTATTGTTGGGACATCCACTTTTGTTTGGGTCCACCTGGTCCTCCAATATCCCACACAATGTCCGCCCCACAAATCAGGACATCTGGAGCACAGCACCCAGTTGAGCTGACAGCCAGAACAAAAACACTAGCATCAATTATCAGCAGAGTGAATCACTCTAATATTCCAGTTAATTCATGAGAGCAAATCACTCACAAGCCAGAATCCACACAGCTAGAGTGAATCCCTGTCATGTCACAGTCTGAATCACTACACTGTGTTACTTAGACACCAAAGTGTACATCACAAGAGTGAGTCACTCACAAATCAAAATCTACATTACTACAGTGAATCACAATCAAAACCAGAGCACATCACCAGAGTGAGTCATGCACAAATTAGAATCACTTTGCATTGTTTTTCCTCCGCCTTCTGTCCAGCAGGAGAGGAAGATGTTAAACAACCTCCTCGTCCAAAGAGAGCAACTTCTCTTCATCCCTCCATCACAGCACAGACTGGAGGCACTGCTGTGCTACCACAGGTTGATGGATGTAATATTCTGGGTGATTTTACTGTCAATATAACCGTTGGCTCTGATAACAAAGGTGAGAAGGGTTGCATTGTTCTACAGTAACTCTCAACTGTCCTCACACAAGGACCAGTTCTTCTCCTCCCTGACCTAAATCGTTTCAGGGGAATGGATTGCTTTGTGTGTGTGTGTGTTTGTGTGTGTGTTTGTGTGAGTGTGTTGTTAAAAACATTTTTAATCCTTTTTTTCTTTGTTGAAAAGATTTTTTAGTGGTTGGTTAGTACTACCACCAGAGTGTGGCATGGCATTTGTAAAATTAACCAAAAGCCCATTCTATATTAATGACATTTTTTTTTTTTAACTGGTTGAACTTCATATACGTCTAAACACCATTTTCCCTTCCCTTCATCCTTTGTAGCCTCCCACACTCAAACCAAGAGGGAGTCAAAGGTCACAGATCCATCCATGGAAACACCTGGAGTTCCTGGTAAGTAGATTGTTCACAGGTCAGCAACACTCCTTCTGAACCCTGAGAATGACCAGAAAAAATAACCATAAGTGAGGGCAGAAATATAGGTTACAACACCACTCTGCACTATTTTAAAAAACCTACATAACTATTCTCTACAGGTGATCTTCTTGCAACATTTTCTATGGAAGTGAAAGATATCCTGGAAAAGAAATATAAATGCATATGCGAGGGTCTGGCTGAGCAAGGAAACCATATCTTTCTGAATAAGATCTACACAGAGCTCTACATCACAGAGGGTGGAAGTGGATGGGTCAATAATGAACATGAGGTGAGACAGATTGAGATGATATCCAACAAACCCATCACACAAGAGACTCCAATCAAATGCAATGACATCTTCAAAACTCTACCTGGACAAGACAAACTTATCAGAACTGTCATGACAAAGGGAGTTGCTGGCATTGGAAAAACTGTCTCTGTGCAGAAGTTCATTCTTGACTGGGCAGAAGAAAAAGCCAATCAGGATGTTCATTTCATATTTCCTCTACCTTTCCGAGAGCTGAATTTGATGAAGAATGACAAATGCACTTTAATGCAGCTGCTTCACCCCTTTTTACCGGGAATCAAAGAGTCTGGATCCTTTAAAATTGAGCGTAAGAAGGTTGTGTTCATCTTTGATGGTCTGGATGAGTGTCGATTTCCCTTAGATTTCAAAAATAATGAGAGCTGGTATGATGTCACAGAGCCAACATCAGTGGACGTGCTGCTGACAAACCTCATTAAGGGGAATCTGCTTTCCTCTGCTCTCCTCTGGATCACCACCCGACCAGCAGCAGCCAATAAGATCCCTCCTGAATTTGTCCACCAGGTGACAGAGATACGAGGGTTTAATAATCCACAGAAGGAGGAGTACTTCAGGAAGAGATTCAGAGATCGCAATCTGGCCAGCAGAATTATCACACACATAAAGTCATCAAGGAGCCTCTACATCATGTGTCACATACCAGTCTTCTGTTGGATTGCAGCCACTGTTCTTCAGCAAATGATGGGTAAGTCAGACAGTGGAGAAATCCCTAGGACTCTGACTCAAATGTACACAAATTTCCTGCTCATTCAGGCAAATGTGAAAAATCAAAAGTACCTGGGAAACAGTGAGACAAATTCACTTAATAAAACCATTCTGAAACTGGGGAAGCTGGCATTTCAACAGCTGCAAAAGGGAAATCTGATTTTCTATGAGGAAGACCTGAGAGACAGTGGCATTGATGTCACTGAGGCTTCTGTTTACTCTGGGGTGTGTACCGAGATCTTTAGACAAGAGCCTGGGATCCAAAAACAGAAAGTGTACTCCTTTGTGCATCTGAGCATTCAGGAGTATCTCGCTGCTTTGCATGTACTGCTGTCATACAGAAACAAAAACAAAAATGTACTTGACCACACCTTCAGTCGTGGTTTTTTTAGATTCAACCCATATTCCAAACTTTCTGTGTTGCTCAAGACAGCAGTAGATCAGGCCTTACAGAGTGTGAATGGACACCTGGACCTTTTCCTGCGCTTCCTTCTTGGCCTCTCACTGGACTCCAATCAGACTCTCTTACGAGGCCTACTGACACAGACAGGAAGCAGCTCACGGAACATTGAGAAAACCGTTCAGCACATTAAAAAGAAGATCAGGGAGAATCCGTCTCCAGAGAGGTCCATCAATCTGTTCCACTGTCTGAATGAACTGAATGAACATTCTTTGGTAGAAGAGGTCCAAAGTTACCTGAGCTCAGGAGGTCTTTCAAGAGAGAACCTCTCACCTGCACAGTGGTCAGCTCTGGTCTTTGTGTTGCTAACATCAAAAGAGGAGCTGGATGTGTTTGACTTGAAGAAATACATCAGATCAGATGAAGGTCTTCTGAGACTGCTGCCAGTGATCAACACCTCTAGAACTGCCTTGTAAGTTCTGTTTTACTTTTAAGTTTAATATTGCATGTCTGTAAATACAATAACAATATTGGGAAAGAGACAGTTACAACAGATATCTGTCCAGGTACAAATTCTAATGGACTAAATTTCATGCTGCAATTATCAATGACAATTTTAAAAATGTAGTTTAGAGCAATTATAATATATGGATCTCTAACACTGAATGCATATTCCTTTTCTACATAAGGAGTAATTTTTGGTAAGTACATGTACTTTTGGTAAGTACATGGTGTTTGTATTGCTCTAGTATGTCCAATCAGTTCTTAATTATGTAGTTAGACTTACTTATACTTAGTTAGTGACTGCAATTGTGTGTGAGGAGAGGGGATCATATGTGATTATGTGAAAAGCTTGATTTCCTTTCTAGGCTGAACAGCTGTAACCCTTAATTTATAAAAATCTGTGTATCTGTGTAATTTCTGTGTGGGTATGATGTCCATTAACACATCCAGACACCTGAGCAAAGCTGTAATTCTGACAGGAGAGTCACTGTAGGTTGTGTGGGTGCAGGGGGGTTGTATGTAATTATCTGATATGACATGATTTATTTTGCAGGCTGAGCAACTGTAATCTCAGTAAGGAATGCTGTGAAGCGCTGGCTGAGGCTATCAGCTCAAGCTCTTCCAGAATTAGACAGCTGGACCTGAGTGACAATGACCTGCAGGATTCAGGAGTGGAGCTGCTCTCTGCTGGACTGGGGAGTCCACACTGTAAACTGGAGATACTGAGGTCAGTTTTTCAAGGATTTAGCAAAACTTCAAAGATTCTATTTCCTATTTCGCTGTTTTAATGGGAAAATTACAAATTTGCGCACCTATATTTTTACTCTCTCCCAAAAAATTAATTATCAGTAGGTTGTTATGTTCCCACAATGCAACAAGTTACAATTTTGAAGGGCCAGTTGTGAATGTTTATGTCTCAGCAAGTCTGGAAAGAGTGCAGGTTTATGCTAAATTTACGGTAATATGAGAGTTATACCAAAGTCAAGTAGATTTTCTCAGCGTCAGTGAAGAATATCACACATGTTTGCAATGACAGTCCAAATAATAAATGCTGGCACTCATCAATATATCAGTTACTTCAAAATTAAAACCAAATGCAAATACAAGAACCAAACCAAGTCCCAAATACTCTTTTTTGTTGAATGGGAACAGAATATCCATGCATGACATCAGTACTCTATGGGTGTGCTGCACAGACATTAAAATCACAAACCGATAGTCTGGTAGGCCATGTAAGGTACTTTAAAATGACAGCAAAATTGTATATGTATAGATCAGAAGTGGAATTGTCCTCACTGAAGCTAGGAAAGTTAAAAAAGCTCAGCAATGCTTATTTTAAATAATCATTTCAAAGAGCAGTTGACATATTAATGTGCAATTTTGCTTCATTCTCAAAGAATAACGAAATTACACAATTCCAGAATAATCTGTGATGGTCATGGCTAGCTGATGTGACATGGGACAAAAAGGGAAAAAGACAGAAAAATCTATATTTCTGAAAATAAATACAGGTTATACCCTGCTAACCTAATAAAATCCCAGCATGACTAACTTCAGTCCCAATATTTTGCAATATCCTTTCCAGGCTGAATAGGTGTAACCTCACTAAGGAATGCTGTGAAGCGCTGGCCTCAGCTATCAGCTCTAACTCCTCCAGTCTGAGAGAGCTGGACCTGAGTGACAATGACCTGCAGGATTCAGGAGTGGAGCTGCTCTCTGCTGGACTGGGGAATCCACACTGTAAACTGGAGACACTGAGGTCAGTCCTTCAGGGGGCTTCGTAGAGAGGGTGGACTGATATAGTAGGTTTAGCAAAAGAACACAAAAATACTAAAACATTATAAAATAATGTTTGTTATAAAATAACAAAAGCAGTCATTTTCCTCTGATCTGATCTGTGTTCAGAGAAGGGAGAATGAAACTCTTTTCTCTTTTTCTCTGTAGGCTGTCACTGTGTGGAGTCACAGAGAGAGGTTGTGTTTCTCTGGCTTCAGCTCTGCGTTCAAACCCCACAAATCTGGAAGAGCTGGATCTGAGCTACAATCACCCAGGAAACTCAGGGATGAGAGCGCTCTCTGCTGGACTGGAGGACCACAAATGTAAACTTCTGAAACTGAAGTGAGTTATTATGAGTTATTATCTCATGATAAATGTTACACTATAATCTTATAAACACTGCATCAGTATAAAAACAGGAAAGTCCTGGCAGTGTGTGGAGCTCTCCCATTGTCACATGGCTCTGAGTTTCCACACTGCACTTCACAGACAGGCTGTGTGTTACTCAATCACTGTCTGTTCTTCTGGTCTTCCTGCAGTGTGGACCATGGCGGAGAGTTCAGGATCAAACCAGGCCCAAGGAAATGTAAGTTTATTATAACAAAATAATTCATTTCAACAGAACGTTTTAGATGTGTTCACAGCATCTGCAATTGAGATATTGAGATATTCAGGAAATTCTGACTATTTCTTCTCTATCAGGTTAACATCACATCTAGAGACCAATGCAAAATAACCACAATGTCTTTTAATTCTGACACCAGTTTTGACTCTTGCACAGTATTTTGGTCATATCAGCAGTTTCTAAAAACAGTCTCGAGAAAGGACTGAAAAATATCATGCTCATGCGCTAAATGTTCTAATTAAGTTTAAGGAATAAGTCCATTGTTGCTGGAAGGAGGGAAGATCTACCCTCTAGTGACTCCTGGAGGATTGTAGCAGAATTACACCACCTTGTTCTACAGTTCAGGTTTACTTTCTCAAAAATGATTTAGACTTTTACTGAATCACAAGTTTACAATTTATTTGAATCAGGAAGTCAAATATGTACATCACAAAATGGCTCATGCTGAAGCTACGCTTTATATGCTTGCTCTATTCTTTCCACTTACCTGTGTTTTCTCTGCAGATGCCTGTCAGCTCACACTGGACCCCAACACAGCGTACAAAAAATTGTATTTGTCTGTGGGGAACAGAAAGGTGACATGGATGAAAAAGGAGCAGCCATATCCTGATCACCCTGAGAGATTTAACTACTGGCATCAAGTGCTGTGCAGAAAGGGTCTGTCTGGGCGCTGCTACTTGGAGGCTGAGTGGAGTGGGAGTTGGGCTCGTATAGGGGTGGCATATAAAGGAATCAGCAGGAAAGGAATAGGTGATGATAGTCTCCTTGGACACAATGACAAGTCCTGGTGCTGGTCCTACTATGATGGATTATACTGTGTTTGGCACAATAAACAGCCCACTGACACACCTGCTCCCCACTCCCGCAAAGTAGGAGTGTATCTGGACTGGTCAGCCGGCACTCTGTCCTTCTACAGCGTCACCTCTGACACACTGACCCTCCTGCACACATTCCACACCACATTTACTGAGCCCCTCTACCCCGGGTTTAGTGTTGGACCTCATTCCTCAGTATCCCTGCGCCAGCTGGAATAGACTCCTGTGTCCTGGAGGAACACCTGTCTCCTCAGTGTCCCTGTGCCAGCTGGAATAGACTCCTGTGTCCTGGAGGAACACCTGCGTTCTTGTAGGAATTCATATTCTTGCCCAAGCTCACCTATGCTAGTGAACCAGCTCAACCTGTGACACAAATAGATGGTAAATGTGGGAGGGATACAGGGAGAGAAAGAGGGATCTGTGTCTTTGTGGAACTGAGCTGGAGAGAGGAGTACAGCTAAAGGGCACCCAGGAGTTAGTCTCTTATAAATTAAACCTGGGGAAAGAGTTTTGTTAGACACACACCCAGCATTGTAACTTGTAAGGAAACCTCAGTGCCGGGGCCCGCTTAGCCCCCGCTATCGATTAGATTATCTTCTAGTTTTTAGCTACACCCTCTTCCTCTCACCAAACATGTTCCCTTGATTTGTTTTTCCAACATGATTTTGTAATCTTAACATAATTACTGAAAACATAAAGAATAAATACAATGGATATTATCTGAAAAAATGTTGTAGTAAATGTAAAAATATAAATATAATTCACATATTTCACATGTTTTGTGCCAATGGAAATTTAAAAAAAAAATCTTTGATCAGGTAGCTGCAAGCCTCCACCACTAGAGGTGTCTGTACTGGCATCTCTGAAAAAATGAGGCATTTGAAAGGTGGTGCATACAGGACACAGCTGACCACGTCGGAACGCATGTCACTGCGAAGCTCTTAGCTGTCTGGGGGGGGTGACACCATAACATTCTCTAGAGTGACAGTGAGGTCACGGAAGTCAGAGGGAGACGATTTGGAGCCTGGATGTGGAGAAGCCAAGGTGCGTGATGAGACCTGTGAAACGGCTGGGTGTCATCAGCATGAAAGTGACAGGTGAAACCTCAGGAATGCATTACAGAGCCAAGTGAACCTGTATACGGTGAGAAGAGGAAGGAGTGAGCAAAGAGCTCTGGACATACTGCACACATCTTTCCAATGGGGACTGAACTTTGCGTTATGTTCGGAAGTTTACGTTACATTTACTGTGATTTAGCAGACACTGTAATCCAGTGTGACTTACATAGGTTACAGTTTTTATATTTCATACAGCTGGATATTTACTGAGACAATTCTGGCTCATGGGTACAGAAGCAGTGCCCCACCGGGGAATGGAACCAGCAACCTCTCAGTTACGACCCCTGCCCCTTACTACTGGGCTACACTGCTGCCCAGTAACAGTTTGTCAATAGAAACCATGATGGAAGAAGATATGTAGAAGTCTGGTTGTGACACATTTTCCAAAAAAAGGAAATAAAACAAATTTATCCAAACGAACCTTCCCTCCTAACACAATGTCATACAGCTGGCCTGTTATGAGCTTGTTTAATGTGTGATTTAGTGAATGTGTTCACATCTAAAATGAGGAAATGCATAGAGCAGTATGAGGAGGAAGTTGAGATGGGAAAAACACACATTAAAAACAGATTTACTGCTTTCGCTCACACAATAAAACTATAGTATATGCCAGTGTGGAACCTTGAGTCCATGAGTTCAAAAATGCATTTTCATCACTTTAGAGTTCAAGTGTTATCAATTGTAGATGTTATCAATACTAAACTGCCCACATCTAATGAAGCAATACATTATCTCTAGAAGGGAGCTGAGGAAGATTTATAAACTATTGAATGACTGAGTGATTAGTGCAGGGGGTTTCAGGGAAGACCGTAAGAGCCGACAGCTATTTTTCAGCATTTCAAGTTGGCATGCCGCACGGCAGAGTGGGCACCCATTGGAGGATAGGGGCAGCTCCACGGACGGCATCTGAGTGACTCTTAGGTTCTTGAGGAATCGCAGGGTGTCTGAGAGTGGTGAGATGAGCAGCCCCAGCTGACACGCCCACCGATATCTCCGGAAGAGCAAAGCCTATTCGTTCCACTGCTGTGGGCTGCTGGGTATGATCGGCTGATGGCACAGCCGAGGTTGAACCCGGGCCATATAGCTCAGCTTGAGCTCAAGAGGAGTGCCTTCACCACTGCACTACTTGGGAGCCCCGGCCTCATCTGTTTAAATTGAACATGACCTGATATTACACGTCACTCAACCTGTCTTGTTCAGTTTGCAAAATTTATAGTGAAGCCAACAAGATTACATTGCATTACATTCATTTAGCAGACGCTCTTATCCGGAGCAACTTCCAGCACAATAGAACACAGGTGTATCCATTCATGTTGAATGAGCACCAGCGCTAGACAGCACTCTTAGACCAGTGAGTGTGAGCATAACACTATTCAAGCCCTACCACCAGTTAACTTGTGCAACCTGACTAGATAAGGGAAGCCAAGTATGCCACACATCAGTCACTAGATAACAGAATCCAGAACATATCAGAATACTACACATAAAATAAACAGCAAGTACTACAAGTGGTAGGTGTTAGGGGACAGGGATTGAGGTGGAACCGAGATGCAGTCTCACCCATGGGGAGTTCATTCTGCCACTGAGGGACCAGTACAGACAGGGATTGTGTTTGAGAGGAGTGACCCCGTCGGTTGCCCCATGCTCACAGAATATAATAATCAGATATACAAAATAATCCATATTAGGCTATGCTTTTTAATGAAAATGAACCCAAACAATTGTCACAGTTTTCGTTCCCTCCCATATCCACCTTCTGCACATACGCTTACAGAGCTGAAATCAGTGACAATTGGAATGAGAGCTTTGTGAAGGTATGCGGCACCTTTGCTGACGCCAAAACAGTAGAAGGAAAAAAACCGTGACAAATACCTTAGAAAACCACAAGGAAGGTAATACTGCACAAACAGCTGGATGTGTTTGACTTACTTTGAAATATATCAGATCAGATGAAGGTCTTTTGAGGCTGCTGCCAGTGATCAAAGCCTCCAGAAATGCCCTGTGAGTTCTGCTTTTCATTTTGGCCAATGTTGCAAGGCCCTGAATACAGTTACAACACAGAGGATGGAAAATACTCTGGTGAAAGTAAAGTTGTAGACTGTAAAGAAATAAAACGTGTCTTTGTCTGTAATCTTCGTAATTCAAGAAATGTAGCTGAGCGCAGGCTGACAAATTATCTGTAGGACAGGTGGAAACTGCAGTCTCGTTTGAAAACGAAGAGTCCATGAAAATCAGGAGTCATTTTCACTCACACCTCAGCTGTTATTATGGCAGAAAAATGCACATGTGTAAGCATGGGCTTCTCATTTTGTCAGCCTTTTGCCAGCATATTCTTATTTCTAAAGAGTTTTGAGTCTCATGAACACACCCAGTCACACTGGAGGAGTCGGCTGGAAGTCTCACAGACGAGCCACACCCAGCTCCTGTAGGGTGTATGGGAGCAGGAGGGTTGTGTGGTAATTAAAATAACTGCTGTCAACACAGCTCTCAATTTAATATAAAGATTAATGGTTGAAAACAATTAATTGTAACTAAGGGACAGGCAGTAACTCTAACAGGAGAGCCATGCCCAGCTCCTGTAGGTTGTGTGGGGGCAAGGGAGGTTGTGTGGAATTATGTGATGTGACATGATGTCGTTTCCAGGCTGAACAGCTGTAACCTCAGTAAGGAATGCTGTGAAGTGCTGGTCTCAGCTATCAGCTCAAATATATGTATATCAGTAAAGCCCCTAGTTCCTTAGGGGGCTTTACTGATATACTGCACATTGCAATCTGGTTAAGAAACTACGTTTGTAAGAATTGTTATGCCATTATATTAGATTATGATGTCCAAGATCCAATCTCAGCACTGAGACACAGTGCCAAAATGCTGATTGTAATGAAAGAGTCAGAAGACTCAAGTGCAGAGCTCCTGTACTTTAATGAAGAGTCAAACAAATCCAAATCAGAATCTTCGAGAATGGTCAAAAACGCAAGCCAGGGTCAAAAAACATGGAGAGCAAAACAGGAGTCTGAACAAACTAGTGATGTTACGCTGGCGACCGATCCGAGTCTTTTGAAAGGGATCTTTTGAAGGGATCCGAGTTGTACTTGAGAGCTGTTCATTTTATTGTTGCACCCAATTTCAGTGCATGCAAGTTCAGTCAGTGTAGCATAGTGGTTATGGAGCAGGAATTGTAACTAAATGGTTGGTTTGATCCCTGCTGAGTGAGTGAGTGAGTGAGTGAGTGAGAGAGAGAGATAGTGTCAGGACTGCGGCTCCTTAACCGGGCTTGTTTTTGTTTTTGTTTTTGTTTTCCCTGTCCATGTGCTTTTGTTTTTCCCTGTGTTCCAGCCCTGCCCTGCTCTCCGCCCCGTCTCCGCCCACCTGGTCACCTGACTGGCTCCACCCGCCTACCTGCACACCTGAACCCCATTTTGTCATCAGCCTTGCCCTATATATTCCCCGTTTGTTTCATGTCTCATTGTGAGTTTGTCTCAGTTTGTCTGTGTTGCTACAAGCTGTTTTTCCTGTTCTCTTGCCTGTTTTCTTGACCACATTTTTGGATCCGGTTTTTGGTATTGTTAGCCGTGCTTTTCTGGTTTTCTGACTTTGCCTGTTTTGACTACTTTTTCTGGATTCCCCGTGTCGGCTTTATTAAATTACGCTTTGTGCACCCTATTCCGCTGTCTGCGCCTGAGCCCTGACAGAGAGAGGGAGAGAGATTTTTTTGCCTTGTGATTGTTTAATGGCCGTTACGTTGTAAAGCACAAATACACAATGACATTAGGTCTGGCAATATGAGTATCATTATGTGATATGATTATTTTGCAGATAAACCTAGTAATCCCCGCCCCCTAAAAGAATGATTAGCTGTTCTTTTGAACGGCTCTCGGAAAGGAACCGAGCCATAAGATCCGGCTCCCTTCAAAGAGCCGTTATTCCCATCAGTAGAACAAACAATCCAAATTGCACGACAAAGAGCAGTCCTTAAATCCCCCAGTGGTGATTAGGTGAATTTGCTGCAGGTATATTTAAAACTCAGGTGACTCAGAGCCTGGGCGTGGCTGAACAGGGAGTTGGAGGCAGGCTGGAGGCAGGTCTGACAGTGATGAGGTTTGACAAATCTCTAGAACTTATTTTACTTTTGTTTCTGTTACAGTTTCTCTTGTAGCTTTGCCATGAACACAAAATTCATACAGCCAACACTGAATAGTGAGTTTTATACATTGTATGCATCGTATCCTCAAGATGCCACTTTCCCAAGGAAAGAAACCCTCAGAAACAGTTGCCCTGTTTTTGTACTTGCTCACCAAGACACTCGACAGTATCCTCTATCTTTTGGTAACGGATACTCCTGTGATCACATGACCATTTATATAGCCATCTACCAATTTGTCAATATGTTCCCTGACATGGAGCACTCTCAAAGTTCAACTATGACGATCAGTGCTACAAATGCACAGGTTCTGTGCTTATCCTGCTTTTGGCTGTGGTGTAACCAGGGGCATTAGAAGTTTTCATAAAGTTCCAGAATGGTTGAACAATGGAGGATTGAGGGAGGATTATTCTCCTAAGATTCTTTTGGAGGTACTTAGGAATACCACTAATTTTGATCTGTGCATTTATCAATGAAACATCCTTCTTTGGACACACATGCATGATGACACACTTTAGAGGTGTTAGTTTTATAAATATGCCAATTTCAAGCATCAATTTCTTTTGAATGAATAATCAAGTCAGGGTGTACATTTTAGTGTATAATGTATTTCTCTCTCCATTCACCCCCTTATCTGCAGATGCCTGTCTCACACTGAACCAGAAGACAGCACACAGAGTCCTGCCTCTCCCTGAGGAGATGACACAGAGGAGACAGGAGCAGCCATACCCTGATCATCCAAAAATATATAACCCCCAAACTGAGGGGGTCTGCCTGGGTGCTGTTAGCGGGGAGCTGAGCGGAGTGAGATGTGGGCGATTACAGGAGTGGCATATAAATTAATCAGCGGGAAAGGAGAGGATGGAGGCACTTTGACACAACAGCAAGTCCTGGTGCTGGCCTTTCTGTGAGGACAGCTACTCCCTCTGATGGAGTAAAGAGGAATCTCTTATCTGGCCCTTGCTCTTCCAGTCTTGTAGAGTAGGAGTGTATGTAAACTGGCCGGCACTCTGTCCTTCTACAGCGTCTCTTCTGACACTCTGACCCTCCTGCACACATTCCACACAAAATTCACTGAGCCCCTCTATCCTGGGTTTGCGGTTAATGCAATGGTCTCCTGTGTCCTGGAGGACACCTGTCTCTGTGCAGGTCCAGGTTGAATGCTATTAGCTGTAATTTATGTTATGCATATATTTAAATAAATACTTTGGTGTAAGGTGTTTCAAATGTTGTTAACAATTAACCATTGAAAACTGCAATGTATAAGTCTGCAATTTTATATTACCATACTGATAATCTAATGTAATGACCTTAATAAATGAGTGAATTTTCATATGCATTCTACATGTTACAATGGGCTCTGCATCAAAATGACTCATTGCCTGATCTGATCTGATTTCACACAATAAAAACATTTTAAATCACAGGTGAAGCACATTAGGGTAGGACTGCTCCCTGCCAACTGCCTTTCTATTGTCCCCCTTCTGGTTGGAAAAGTCGGAAAAGATGCCTCCAGCATTAAGCGCTGTTCCACTCCACGGTGATTGAGGAGAGGTGACTCAGAATCATCCCTGAAATAGGAATAAGGGAGCATAGAAGCAAACTTCCCGGAAACCACCAGAAACATCCCACCACCAAAGACCAAGATCTCCAACAGTTCTAGATTTTAGTCACTTGGTCCTTTGTAAGAAAAAGGCATTGACCACTGTAGACAGTTCAGTTTGTCCTAAATACATTCTGTATTTACCTTTACACCTGAGATTGTGGACAAGATGTGGTGATTGTACACACCTAAACAAATGCATACTTTCCCTGCAGACCCCATAAGAATAACTAATCATGTCCGTTCTAACATACTAATGCCTCCACTTGAGCCACCTACAACTGGTCTGAAAAGTTACTATAGATTTAGCAAGAGAAATGTTCTGTTATCTAAAAAGTAACTAGATTTATCATCAACCACAAATGTCCCAAAATGCAGAAGAACAAATAAAAAAATGTTCTGGCAAAATTACAGTAAATGAACTGTTAGCAGATATTCATAATTCTACATCAAATGTAGAACCAAGAAATTATGTATAAAGGCAAGATTTTCTTAATTACATTAGGATAATCGTGTTTTATGGCACCAAACAATAATACATATCCAATGATGCCAAATTCCATCATGTTACCATACAAATAGTGGCTAACAGTCACCTGGAAGAGCTCATCTGCAGTCATTATATCAGCATTCACTTAAAGTGTTAGGCTTAAGACAGGTCCAAACTCTTGCAGCCAAGGCCATGTCTGAGCGAGTGTAGGCAGTCATATTTGGAAGACGGGGGGTTATATTCTGCTGCAGCCTCTATCCTCTACAGAGGTCTCCACTGGACTCTCTCTGTCAGCTCCAATGCTGAGTGCTGTTAACTGTAATCTAATCTTCTGTGACAATAATTTCTGTTTACCTTCAACTGCAGTACTGCCTGAACATGGAGTAACTTTATGACATGCCCTCCTCTTCTCTTCAAAAGCAATGTATCTTTTATGCAATTTGTTTCTTTTTTTCTGTTTGTCTCAGTGCTAGTTCAATTTTGTTTGCATTGGCATGAACTCAACAACAGAGTAAAATACATTTGTTTATTTACTGTGTGTGTGTGTGTGTGTGTGTGTGTGTGTGTGTGTGTTTCTGAAGAATTCGATAATAAACCTTAATGTTCAAATCAAGCTAACATCTCTTGAGGAGCTGCTCACGCATATTGCTTCAGTATTTACCGCCACCTAATGGCCAGAGTGAGTAGCACACCGCCAGATGAGCTGATCCAGTTAACAGGTTCAGCTGACAAACAGGAAAGATTATTGTGCCATATAGATTAGCTAGATTGCTCTCTATATTATAACTTCAGTTTACATAAGGCAATACACATACAAGTAAAGTCTGACAAAAAAACATAACTTTGCATCAATTAATACATTGTGCTGCACTGATTTTCCTATGTCATTGTGGTCACAGCGCAGGAGCATATGTGTGAAGTGCAGAGTGGGAGGGTAATGGTGAGGAAGAGGAAGAGCAGAGGATGAGGATGAAGAGGAGGGGAAGAGAGAGGAAGAAGGGGGGATGAAGGTAGGAGTTATCAAGGGAGGAAGTAGAGTCAAAGAGGAGGATGGGTCAACAACAAAGAAAGGAGGAGCAGATGGAGGAGGAAGTAGAGCTGGCAGGTCAGGGCTCTGGCTGGGAGCCACTGAAGGTTTGTAGCTCAGAGAGTAAAGCAAACTGGTTTTATGAGATTCACGTTCAGGACAATTAGATAAGGAGACTATATTACACAATGGCTCCTGTAAAACAAAGGTACTTGATACAAAGAGTTTAGTGCTCACTTACTAAACCATGACCCACAGACTAGATGGGGGATATTCCCAATGAGATGGAAATATTTAGTTTTTCCTCCCTCCCATGAAGCTCCAGTATTTTTCTGTTTATTTCAGTACTTCCCCATGAACTGGCATGCGGAAGCGTGTTTCTGCAAGGCTGCTGTAGTGTGATGGCAAAGATAGATATAGCAGCAGAGTCACAGATGAGTGTCAGATACACAGCACTGACTTACAGCTGCCCATCAGTGATGGACTCAAGAGTTTTGCCAATTCAGAAACTGGGGACCATCTGGGATGAAACACCATGTGTCTCGTTTACCCTGTATGATGTGTTTCTGCTCTTGTTTGTGTACCTATGTGTGGCGAGTACAAAAAGGGGGGGGGGGGGGGGGGGGGGGGTGGTTAAAAGTATGACCAGGGGGGTACCAACTACGCCACCCTGGGACTGCTACCCAGGGAAATATGCACAGGGGTCAACACCAGTCCAATCAACCCTAGGAGGACATGCCAGACACACAGGTTCACCCACTGAGAGAGGACAGAGACGCTGCTTCCAAAAATACAACACAATTTTATTTGTTCGTGCTACAGTACAAGTTAAAATTTTACTTTATTAAAAGAGTACATTAAAATGCCAATGCGGAGAGGGCCTCGGTCAGCCACGGGGAGGCAGACTACAGTAGTGTGTGTCCAGAAGTGAAACACTCACACAAGTGCTTCAAAGAAAAAAAACAGAGGTGTACCTTCTGTGAACTCCAGTGCAACATATAAGCAAATCATGCAGTGACGGGACCTCACCACCGAGTGCCTAGCCTAGCCTCCCCCCCAGGAGAACCTCAGCACCTACTGAAAGGAAAGAAACAAAAACCAAATCAAGAACAGACCCAACATAATACAACTCAAACAGAAACTCCAAAAAAAACCAATCAGCTCACAGCTCCATGTTTGCGGGAGTTGCCATTTCATAAGGTCAAGAATGTTGTTGGGTGGGGGTGGGGGGGGGGGGGGTACACACAAAGTCAGACCCAGCTAGCCAAAGTAATTATCGTTACCCCTTTTTTAGGTACCGACAGTTGCGATCACCAGTACCGAAATACTAGTTGTGCCAACGAAAGGAATGCAGCACAGGCCAATGGCAGGTGTCCTTTCTCCCACTTCAGCGTCCTTTAACCTTTACTGCCATTTTACTGTCAAAGTCACTAGATTGCTAAACCTCACATTCAATTTGAAGATTATGATGTAACTTCGGATGTAATAACACACACACAGTACCAAGTTATGGAAAAGAATGTAGGAAACACTGGATATGTTTGCTTGGAAAATCACACCAGTTTATGAAAATTAACATGATTCATGTCCAGTCTGGTCATCTGCTCGGCCTCTGTCCTCTGATCTGGATCCCCTCATTCTGACTTGTGAGAATTAAAGAGGCTTCAACCTGAATAATTACTGAAAAAAGACAGAGGGAAGTATTTTACATAAAACCCTACAGAGAGAAAAATGCACATACTGGCATTCAGGGAAACACAGGACACACAAATACTGTCACTTTCACTCCCTGCATTTGCATCAAGAACACAGACTCTACCAGAAGAGGCTCCATTCTGTGGGATTGTCTGTGAGTGTTACTTAAGTGCTTCTACAGAGAGCTGCTGTATGCTGGGAAGACTGGGACCAGGGAGAGAGGTGCTGTTTCACCCAGGTATGTGTGGAAACCCTTTTTCTATACCTCACTTTAAATTGGAACAAGCAACATAAAGAGCTATGTAGAAATACATTACCTTAAATAGACTGTGACAGTCAGGAACTAAATTCCACTGTTATTATTATGGTGAACTATACACCATATTCCATAATTCCTTTACCAATAGCAATGAGTAATCTATCAATAAAAGATGTCTGGTCTAAATTAAAAAACTTTTTTAAAGAATCAAACCTATTTAATGTCTATAATTTTAACATTTTTCATTCAAAACAAGAATAACTTATCTGCTTGTACGAGTAGAGAGGACGGTAAACACCATGAACCAGGAAAACAGACACCAGTCAAACAGCTCTAAGGCACTGCGATCTCGGTTTACCTCCAAACTGCATGAAATGCAGAATCTACAAGGCGGCAGGAGGCAGAAACCGTCTGAAAGCTAATTTAAACAGCCACACTTACAGGTTTCTTATTAAACCAGCATTGCAGAAACAGACCCTCTGCTTCCACAGTTTGAATAGTAGAGGTGGGCTGTTAATCAAAATATACAATACACAGACCTGACTGGTACCTGTAACAGTGCAAAGGCAGGTATTGTTTTATATTAGTAGAAGACATGGGGAGGTATGGATTATTAATGCTGATTTCATACTAAAACCTTTATCAACCTGATTTACCTTCAGAATACCTGTGTCTTCTTCCTCCACACCCTCTTCTCAGAAGGCTCTGTGCAGGCATGCCGCTCCAATCTGACCAGAAACACAGCATTCCCACCATGCCTGCAAAGTGTGATCATTTTAAACATCCTTTATACTTCTGTGCATCCAGATAAGAGAGGGAAATGTTTGTATGTTAAATGTAATAGATAGCAACAGTCTGATTAGGAATATTACTGTTGTTTATACTGAGCAATACTGTGTGATGAATAAATGATATCATGTAGATTGTGAAATATCTGCATAGTAACAGAGTCTAAATTCCATGATTAGAGCTATGACACATGGAATGTAGGCCTTGATATTGCCAAGAAAGGAGTCACATATGCGAAATTGTCTTGATTCTGTAAACAAGACTTTTATTGTTTAAATTTATTTAATCAATAAAAAATATTAAATGTATTAAATTCATTGAATTTAATGCATTTAATATTTCTACACCTTTGCGAACTCCACATGGAAGAGATAAAATGAAGATAATTTGGAGCTTCTGAGAGGCTCAGTCCTACAGCCCAGACCTGGGTTTGGGTCTGAGCTGTGTCATTTAGCACACAGGAATTGTGCAGTGGCACAGTGTAACTGGCCTCGTCCCGCTGGGGTAGGGAGGGTTACGCTGGCCAGGGTCCCCTCATCACTCCACTCTCAGCACCCTGTGAGTCACTCAGATGACTTGAGGGAGATGTACCAATCCTCAGTTCAGTGCTTGCTCTCCTGGTGCACTGTGGGACTTGTAGTGTAAAACATGGTAGTGGGTTGGGATGTGAGTGTATCAGAGGATTGCATTCATCCTCTGCATGAGCGCAGGGGATGCCAGCGGTGATGCAAGCTCAAAGTACAGGAAGAGATTCCACAGTCAGGGGAATGAAGGGGGACAAGCAAAAAAGGTACAAATGAAATCTTGTTCATATCCAAAGATAATAATTATTTTTCCACTTCAGAGACAGGAGAGGACTCTGTGGACTAAGAGGGAAACAGAGAAGGACACAGATGGCAATATGGTATGATGCAGACTTACCAATATACTATTTAAAAAGATTATGACAACACATGAAAAATGAATCACCCCAAATACTTAGTGAAAAAAGTACTCTTTGTAAAATGCAACAAAAAAGGCACATACTGGCACTCAGGGAGACAAAGGAGGCACAAACACTTTCACTTTCACTCCCTGCATTAAGAACACAGACTCTACCAGAAGAGGCTCCATTCTGTGGGATTGTCTGTGAGTGTTACAGACTGCAGTGCTTTTACAGAGAGCTGCTGCTTGCTGGGAAGACTGGGACCAGGGAGAGAGTTGCTGTTCCAGCCAGGTATGTCTGGAAACTTTCCTTTTCTAAGTCTCTCTTTAAATTGGAAGAAACAGCATATAAAGAGTTGCAGAAATACATCACCTTTATTAGACTGTGACAGCCTAGAAGAAAATTCCAGTGGTATTTTGAATAATACACTATATACCATAACTCATTTATTGATAGCAATGAGTAATCTGTCAATAGAACTAAAGAGGACCTAAAACAACATGAACTAGACAAAGACAAACAAGTCAAACAGCTCTCAGGCACATTGCTAATCCCTGTTTGCTGTAATCTAAGGTATTGCAGTGATTTCTGTTTACCTACAACCTGCATGAAATGCAAAATCTACAAGGAGGCAGAAACCATCTGAAAGCTAATTTAACACAGCCACACTCACAGGTTTTCTTATTAAACCAGCATTGCAGAGACAGGCACTCTGCTTCCACAGTTTGAATAGTAGAGGTGGGCTGTTACTGACAATAGCTGAATACAGACCCGGCTGGTGCCTGTAATAGTGTGGAGGCCGGTATTGTTTTATTTTAGTAGAACACATGGCGAGATGTGGTTTATTAATATGAGCCTTATTTCATGTTGTTATTCTTTGAAAAATTAATGTTTGATTATTGCAACTTTTTTTATTATTGCAACGATTTTCTGCACAAATTCCACATAGAAGAGATCAAATGAAGATAATCTGGAGCTTCTGAGAGGCTCAGTCCTACAGCTCAGACCTGGGTTTGAGTCTGAGTCGTACCGGTCGGCAAACAGGAATTCTGCAGTGTCACAGTGTAACTGGCCTCATTGCGCTGGGGTAGGGAGGGTTATGCTGGCCAGGGTTCCCTCATCACTCCACTCTCAGCACCCTGACTCTGTGAGTCACTCAGATGACTTCAGGGAGATGCACTGATCCTCAGTTCAGTGTTTGCTCCTGTGGTGTGTGGGGATGCCAGCGGTGAGGAGAGCTTAATGTACAGATGGAGATTACAAGCTCATGGGGATAGAGGGGGGAATTCAGAAAAATGAAAAATTAAATGCTTTTCAGAATTGAATGATTATTTTTTCTGAGGCAACCATGCTAATTATTATTATTACTACAGAGAACAGAGAAGACTCTGTGAGCCAAGAGGAGAACAGAGAGAGACAGAGAGGGACAGAGATGGCAGCTGGTGGTGTAACCTCCCTTCAGAGTGAGTCTTGATTCTTTGTGACAACAAAAAATGTCTTTAATCCTTCTTACTTATTTCCATATTAATAATATATTGCTAATACTCTCCAATACTAACTCCAATACTAACACTGGGGTATTGATCCTTGGACTGCTGTCAGAGCAGTATATTGTATTGTATATAATGTATATTAACACCACTGCTGAGGAGTGAATTGCGTTCTTTCTCTCTAACAGTGAAGGAACACCATCTCTCAGAGCTGAGGATTGTGCTGCTGGGGGTGAGATGTGCTGGGAAGAGTTCAGCAGGAAACACTATCCTGGGCAGGGAGGAATTTGAGTGTGGAAGAAAAACTTCACAGTGTGTGAAGAGACAGGGTGAAGTAGCTGGGAGACAGGTCACTGTGATCGACACACCAGGCTGGTGGACAAATTATACTGTGGAGAGCACTCCAGAGTTGAATAAACAGGAGATTGTGCGCAGTGTGTCTCTGTGTCCCCCAGGACCCTACGCTCTATTCTTGGTCATTGATGTGAGTGAGTCATTCACAGAGACAGACAGAAGATCAGTGGAGGAACACATGGAGCTTCTGAGTGAGATAGTCTGGAGACACACTATAGTGCTGTTCACCAGGGGGGACTGGCTGGGAGACACAACCATTGAGCAGCGCATTGAGGCTGAAGGGAAGGCCCTCCGGTGGATTATAGAGAAATGTGGGAACAGGTATCATGTTCTCAACAATAAGAACAGGGCTGATGGCACTCAGGTCACAGAGCTGCTGGAGAAGATAGAGGAGATGGTGGCAGGACATGGTGGCTGTCACTATGAAATGGACAGAAGGCTTTTACAGGAGGTGGAAGAGAAGAGGAGGGCAGTGGAAGAAAGAGCGAAACAGAGGCTGATGAAGGTGCAGAAACAGAGGAAGGCTCTCAGAGAGCTTTATAAGGGTGGGTTGATTTTGTCTTTGATACTTGATCAGTTATGATCTGCATTCATAACTGTGCAATTATGCAATAAGTTATTATATCATCCAGTTTTATTACATTATCGATTGTTAGAAACTGTCTCTGTACCACTGTGACATCTACAAACCTGATTGAAAGGTCTCAAAAATGTTGTTTTGAGTTTAGGAGTGCCAAAAGCTATAAGGTTGTGATTTTCTCCTGCACTTTTGGTAAGAAAGATTGGTTGATATCGGATTGAATGAACAAGCTGATAATTTATATGACAAGCACTCTGCTGAGTTTGTTTGGTTCAATAGGAGAGAAAGAGTCCAGACAATGAGCAGCTTTAAGAGAGATAACAGGCCTGCTTACAGGCACAGAGTAAAGGGAGTGGGTTTATTCATTTCATTTTGTTTGTTCTATTTTCTGTTGAAAAAATTGCAAAAATCATTTCTGTTGGTGCCCAAGGGACAGTTAAAATACCGCACACAGCTGTGCATTTGTTAATTTAGCATTAAAATGCAGTTTAGGATTGTTATTTTGTTACACTCAATTGCACTGAAATAATTGATAATTTTACAGGCCAGAGACAGTGTCTACATGTACATTATAACCTTACAATCAAAACCTTATTTGCAGTGACTGCTAGATCTGATAGGAACACAAAAAATCTGTAACGGCTCAGACAAGGACTCAGTCGCGGACCACGGGAGCTTCGGGTTCCAGGCAGGTTTATTGTTTATTGTAAACAAAGTCGTAGTACAAAGACAAGCAGGGTCGAGACCAGGAAGGCAGGCTATCAGGCAATCGGGCAAGGCGGCAGGCAGGAACTTGGTCGGGGCTCGGGCAAGGTCGGAAACCGGGAATCGCACAGACAGAGAAGAAAACGGCGGGGACGAAAGAGGCGAAAAAACACACTGTGACAAACTACCAAACAAGACAGAAACAAGCAGGGTAGAAACAGGGCTGGGCTGATGAGGGGACTGGAAACAGGTGTGCGGGCAGGCAGGTGGAACTGATCAGGAGGGCGGAGACAGGGCGGAGAACAGGGCAGGGCTGGAACACAAGGAAAAACAACAAACAAAAGCACATGGACAGGGAAAAAACAAAAACACCACAGCTAGGGAGGCGGAGTACTGACAAAATATGTCTAGTACATCAACATGGAGACCAGTCCTAACAGGAAGACTGCTACTAGCTACGTTCGCCACTCTGTGTACAATTAAAAAACTAGAATGTGCTCAATTTGAAAAAGACTTAAGAGTAATAGTTGACCAAAACTTAACAGGATCTAGGCAGTGTGCTGTAGCAGTCAAAAGGCCAACAGGATGCTGGGATATATAGCCAAAAGTATTGATTATAAATCTAAGGAGGTTATATTGAAATTATACAATTCTTTAGTCAGACCTCACTTGGAATATTGTGTGCAGTTCTGGGCACCGCAATATAAGAAAGATATTGAAGCTCTTGAAAAAGTTCAAAGGCAACTAAATTAGTTCCTTGCATGAAATATAAAAGCTATGTGGAAAGACTCAAGTTACTTAACCTATTTAGACTTAGCAAGAGGAGACTTAGGGGTGATCTATTAGAGGTTTTTAAAGTTATAAATGGACTCAATAAGGTTAACTACAATACATTTTTTAATGTGAGTTTTAGTATGATATAAGGAAGTATTACTTTACACAAAGAGTTATCAATACATGGAATAGGTTGCCAAGTCATGTAGTTGAGGCAGAAACCATTGCTTTGTTGGATTCTCTTTAATTGTAATGGCGAGCTTAGTCGGGATGAATGGCTTGTTCTCATCATAATATGTTCTTATGTTCTTATGTAAAAATTCTACTAAATAAATAAATCAAATAAAATGATATATTCAACAATTATATGACATTATCTGTATTTTTTTTTACACTCAATCACACTCAAATAATTGAAAACAATTTTGCGGCCAGAGACAATGTCTAAATGTACATCATAACCCTACAAACAAAACCTTATTTGCAGTGACTGCTAGATCTGATAGGAACACAAAAACATCCGTCTCTAGTACATCAGTATAGAGTCCAGTCCCAACAGAAAGACTGTTGACTGCTAGTTAGCTTTGCCACTTTGTTACATGTTCTGTGTTGGACTGGATGACGAACTGACTCCTTTGCTACATAGCAACAAAAAGACGCTGGTGATGGTCAATGTATGTGTATTTGTGTGTGTGTGTGTGTGTGTGTACACACACACACATATAAATGTATGAATCCACTCGTGATGACAATTAAATAAATTATATTGTTTCTTTCTACCAGGGGACAAACACCGTCTCTCAGAGCTGAGGATTGTTCTGCTGGGGGAGAAACGCAGTGGGAAAAGTTCAGCAGGAAACACCATCCTGGGCAGAGAGGAGTTTGGGACTGGAATGACACTTATACAGTGTGTGAAGAGACAGGGTGAAGTAGCTGGGAGGCAGGTCACTGTGATCGATACACCAGGCTGGTGGCACCTGTCTCTGATGAGTAATCCAGAGCTGCATAAACAGGAGTTTGTACGTAGTGTGTCTCTGTGTCCCCCAGGACCCCACGCAGTCTTCCTGCTCATCAATATGTGCTTCTCATTCGTAAAGATGGAAAAGACGTCAGTGGAGGAATACATGGAGCTTCTCAGTGAGAGAGTCTGGAAACACACTATAGTGCTGTTCACCAGGGGAGACTGGCTGGGAGACACAACCATTGAGCAGCACATTGAAGCTGAAGGGAAGGCCCTCCAGTGGCTTGTAGAGAAATGTGGGAACAGGTATCATGTTCTCAATACTGAGAACAGGGGTGATGGCACTCAGGTCACAGAGCTGCTGGAGAAGATAGAGGAGATGGTGGCAGGACATGGTGGCTGTCACTATGAAATGGACAGAATGCTCTTACAGGAGGTGGAAGAGAAGAGGAGGGCAGTGGAAGAAAGAGCGAAACAGAGGCTGATAAAGGTGCAGAAACAGAGGAAGGCTCTCAGATCACTTTTTAAAGGTGAGTTTATTTCCTGTCTAAACTAAATTTGAATGATTTGCAGTGAAATGTAAGTTTATAAAAACATATTCCTGTCCTTATTTTGTCCTCAATTTTGTTGCTTTCTATATGGAGGTGCAAATACCTCCCTAAGATTCCATTTTGTGATTTTTTTCTCTATTCTTGTGACTCTGTTAAATCTAAAGAGAAGAAGCATTTCAATTTGCTCCCCCTCACCTTGATGACATACCTGGATATTTAGACTGTGACACAGACATGCAACAAACACTAAAATAGAGTGAAATTAAAAACAGTGAAATTAAACAAACAAGCTGACAGAGCACTCTGCTGATATAAGAGATGAGTAAAATAAACCAGACACTAAACAAGACATTTGCATGTAGCAGTAGATGCTCTTATACAGAACAGTATGCAAGATGAGTACATTTAAGTACTTTCAGAACCTTTTCCTTCACATCTGTGAGTAGGCTCTTAGTTTCATGAATCATGTTGGTTTAAAGTATTTATCATTTTAGAGCAGGTGCTGTGTAGATATGGTAATCCATAATGTCTGGATGTATTTGAGCTGACAGTTATGACAGTTAATGAAGTGTTTGCCAGCTGGTGAGCTGTTTAGTCATGGAGTTGTTTAAGGACACAAAGTTTATTTATTTATTTTTTTTTGTAATCATGCTGTTGTTGAGAACTCTGCCTAGGATTGTGATGATGTCACCAGGTAGATGTAGATGAGGAATGTTTCCAATTGTAATTGTAACCCCCCCCCCCAGGGTTATGAACACTGAGACTGACTTCCCTATAGACATGGATGGTCATGAGGAGGGCAGTTTGTATTGCATTCGTTGGTCTTGGAGGCTTTTAAAGATAGCTGCTGGACATTTTAGCCCTCTATCAGGACAGATTTTATCAAACACCTGTTTCCTTCTGCCAAAAACTTCAATCTTCCCTGAGAATGGGCATTCCTGCAGGAAAATGATTCTAAGTATTCATCAAACTCAGGTCAATTAGGAAAAAACTGGAAATGTATTCCCCCTCCTAAAGGTGGTCAAGAGACTCTTACAAAATAATCATGGAAAAGATCATTCTGGCATAAGACGTGAGACATAAGGCATCAGTTCATCACAACAGTTCCATTCCACCACCAATGAGGTGGACAGGGGATCAAATGTTGGCCTCTGCCGGGTTATGGATGGGGTCCCTCCAGCTGACAGTGGATGCTGCAGCAGTGGTTGAGTAGCTGTGCTTGTTGCTCTGATGGGTGGAGAGACGGAGCAAGGAAGAGAAAAAGAGGTGAAGAGAGAGGGGGATAGAGAAAGAGAATGTAGTGTTTAGAATGGGATGAACATGGATTTTGAGTGCAGTATGTTATAAGGCAGTGTGACATTGGGGAGCCTCAGCAGACATAAACTATGGCAGCATACAAAGGGGTGGTGAGCAGAAAGGTTGAGACCCACGGCCAAGAAGGTGATCCGAGACTATTCAACCCCATTTACAGCAGGCAACAAACAGGTGCAGTCCAACAAGAAACAAAACAGCTTCATAGTACCTTAGGTTTTTTTATAGGCACAGGCCACCCTCCTCCTTAGTACCCACATTACTGTAAGAATTAGTGTAGAGGTAAGTTTTCAGTCTAGCCTTAAAAACTGTAACAACTCTGTCCTGCAGAGGGCAGCAGTGAGCCTAGAATCAACCCTGAAGGCAGTGGCTGCAAAGCAGGACAGCAGATTTTACTGGAAACACACACATACAAACAGAGTCACTCACACACAGCAACAGTACGATTACAGAATCACTCCTTAGGGGGTCATTTAGAATTTATAAATCTCAATGGAAAAATCAGCCCCTTGTTACAGTAATGTTCATTTTTCTTGCAGACATAAATGCACAGCCCTCCTGGCTGAAGTCCACAGTGTTAATCATGAATTCACTACTGTGCCACACTTCTCCACACTTACAGGGAGCAGCTCATCTCAGACCTGAATGTGTGTTAAGACTTTTGATGAGGAATATATTATGTTCTTTCTCTCTGACAGGAGAGGAACACCGTCTCTCAGAGCTGAGGATTGTGCTGCTCGGGGGGAAACATGCTGGGAAGAGTTCAGCAGGAAACACCATCCTGGGCAGAGAGGAGTTTGAATCTGAAATAAGAACTGCACAGTGTGTGAAGAGACAGGGTGAAGTAGCTGGGAGGCAGCTCACTGTGATCGACACACCAGGCTGGTGGAGGAATTATTCTGTCAAGAAAACTCCAGAGCTAAATAAACAGGAGATTGTGCGCAGTGTGTCTCTGTGTCCCCCAGGACCCCACACTCTCTTCCTGGTGATTAATGTGAGCAAATCATTCACAGAGACACACAGGAGAGCAGTGGAGGAACATCTGGAGCTTCTCAGTGAGAGAGTCTGGAGACAAACTATAGTGCTGTTCACCTGGGGAGACTGGCTGGGAGACACAACCATTGAGCAGCACATTGAGACTGAAGGGAAGGCCCTCCAATGGCTTGTAGAGAAATGTGGGAACAGGTATCACGTTCTCAACAATGAGAACAGGGCTGATGGCACTCAGGTCACAGAGCTGCTGGAAAAGATAGAGGAGATGGTGGCAGGACATGGTGGCTGTCACTATGAAATGGACAGAATGCTCTTACAGGAGGTGGAAGAGAAGAGGAGGGCAGTGGAAGAAAGAGCAAAACAGAGGCTGATGAAGGTGCAGGCACAGAGGAAGGCTCTCACAGCACTTTTCAAAGGTAGGTTCATTTTCTCTTTTACATTAAATTTGGAGTGTTTTGTCAAACACTTTTGCTGTATGGTGCAGCTGTTTTCAGTGTAATATAGACTACTTTAAGTTGTCTGTAGTACCGTGAGTGGAGTATCAAGCAATCCCCCCCTTTTTTACTTTCTCCTGATGATGGGTTTTGCACTTTACCTGGGTGCTGATTGATTGGAATGAATGGTGGCATAGATGACAGTGTTGCCTACATGGTGCTGTGGGTGACGTTATTGTGACCTCACAGAGAGCAGAACTGACAGCTGACTGGGAAACAGGCCTCCCTCACAGTGTGCTGGAATGACCCAGTGCTATAGAGGGACAAGGTATAGAAGGACAAGACATAATTTCAGATGAAGAACGTTGCGTTGCGCCATGACAAAATACCAACACAACTCAAATATTCACAAACAGCGCAACATTGCTGACTGCTACTCATCACCCTCTTTCCCAGGCCAAAGTGCTATGCATTTTGGAATTAAAACTCATCATGTGTTTGAAATGATGTACCAGAGGTTGCACCAATTCAACTGAGGTTTTTATTACAAAACATAAATCATGACAGATCAAATGAAGCTGTCAATTTTTCAGCTATTAGCCTTTAAAACTGAGAAAATACCATCTCTGCTGACAGAAAACACACAAAATGCATTCACAATCAGGGCAACAATTACTAGATTAATGTGAAGGTCATGAGTTCCCTTCACAACTGCACTACTCTTCCACATCACCCTACACTTATAAAGAACTCGTCTCAAAGCTGAATGTATATTAACATTTCTGATATGAATCAATTATATTATTGCTGTAACAAGTGAGCAAGAGGAATCCAATAGCAGAGACCACACAGTTGCACAGATGGGCTGTAAAGAAACAAAGTAACTCCAGTGGAGACTCAAAAATGAGAGGCTTTTTCCACAAGAACATACTGGAAGCAGAGCAGCTCAGGACTGAGCAGGGAGCCAAACCAACAGGCAGGGTTTATATAGGGTACCAAACACATGATGAGACTAACTGCACACAGCTGAAAGCAATTAACTGCATTAGGCAAGGCACAAACAGGAAGACAGAACCTCTGGTGGAAATTCGAGGATGCCTGTTGGTTGTTGCGAGAAGCATTCTCTGAAACCCTAACAATTTCTCTTTGACAGGAGAGGAACACCACCTCTCAGAGCTGAGGATTGTGCTGCTGGGGGGGAGAAAGAGTGGGAAGAGTTCAGCAGGAAACACCATCCTGGGCAGAGAGGAGTTTGAATCTGAAATAAGAACTGCACAGTGTGTGAAGAGACAGGGTGAAGTAGCTGGGAGGCAGCTCACTGTGATCGACACACCAGGCTGGTGGAGGAGTTATTCTGTGAAGAAAACTCCAAATCTGGATAAACAGGAGATTGTGTGCAGTGTGTCTCTGTGTCCCCCAGGACCCTACGCTCTCTTCCTGGTCATAGATGTGAGCTCATCATTCACAGAGACACACAGGATATCAGTGGAGGAACATCTGGGGCTTCTCAGTGAGAGAGTGTGGAGACAAACTATAGTGCTGTTCACCAGGGGAGACTGGCTGGGAGACACAACCATTGAGAAGTACATTGAGGCTGAAGGGAAGGCCCTCCAGTGGCTTGTAGAGAAATGTGGGAACAGGTATCATGTTCTCAACAATGAGAACAGGGCTGATGCCACTCAGGTCACAGAGCTGCTGGAGAAGGTAGAGGAGATGGTGGCAGGACATGGTGGCTGTCACTATGAAATGGGCAGAATGCTCTTACAGGAGGTGGAAGAGAAGAGGAGGGCAGTGGAAGAAAGAGCAAAACAGAGGCTGATGAAGGTGCAGGAACAGAGGAAGACTCTCAGAGCACTTTTCAAAGGTGGGTTCATTTTCTCTTTCACATTAAATTTGGAGTGTTTTGTCAAACACTTTAAGCACTGTATGGTGCAGCTGTTTTCAGTGTAATATAGACTACTTTAAGTTGTCTGTAGCAGCGTGAGTAGAGTATCAAGCAATCCCCCCCTTTTTTACTTTCTCCTGATCACGGGTTTTGCACTTTACCTGGGTGCTGATTGATTGGAATGAATGGTGGCATAGATGACAGTGTTGCCTACATGGTGCTGTGGGTGACGTTATTGTGACCTCACAGAGAGCAGAACTGACAGCTGACTGGGAAACAGGCCTCCCTCACAGTGTGCTGGAATGACCCAGTGCTACAGAGGGACAAGGTATAGAAGGACAAGACATAATTTCAGATGAAGAACGTTGCGTTGCGCCATACCAAAATACCAACACAACCCAAATATTCACAAACAGCGCAACATTGCTGACTGCTACTCATCACCCTCTTACCCAGGCCAAAGTGCTACGCATTTTGGAATTAAAACTCATCATGTGTTTGAAATGATGTACCAGATGTTGGGCCAATTCAACTGAGGTTTTTATTACAAAACATAAATCATGACAGATCAAATGAAGCTGTCAATTTTTCAGCTATTAGCCTTTAAAACTGAGAAAATACCATCTCTGCTGACAGAAAACACACAAAATGCATTCACAATCAGGGCGACAATTACTAGATTAATGTGAAGGTCATGAGTTCCCTTCACAACTGCACTACTCTTCCACATCACCCTACACTTATAAAGAACTCGTCTCAAAGCTGAATGTATATTAACATTTCTGAAATGAATCAATTATATTATTGCTGTAACAAGTGAGCAAGAGGAATCCAATAGCAGAGACCACACAGTTGCACAGATGGGTTGTAAAGAAACAAAGTAACTCCATTGGAGACTCAAAAATGAGAGGCTTTTTCCACAAGAACATACTGGAAGCAGAGCAGCTCAGGACTGAGCAGGGAGCCAAACCAACAGGCAGGGTTTATATAGGGTACCAAACACATGATGAGACTAACTGCACACAGTTGGAAGCAATTAACTACATTAGGCAAGGCACAAACAGGAAGACAGAACCTCTGGTGGAAATTCGAGGATGCCTGTTGGTTGTTGCGAGAAGCATTCTCTGAAACCCTAACAATTTCTCTTTGACAGGAGAGGAATACCGTCTCTCAGAGCTGAGGATTGTGCTGCTGGGGGGGAGAAAGAGTGGGAAGAGTTCAGCAGGAAACACCATCCTGGGCAGAGAGGGGTTTGAGTCTGGAATAAGAACTGCACAGTGTGTGAAGAGACAGGCTGAAGTAGCTGGGAGGCAGCTCACTGTGATCAACACACCAGGCTGGTGGAGGAATTATACTGTGAAAGACACTCCAGAGCTGGATAAACAGGAGATTGTGCGCAGTGTGTCTCTGTGTCCCCCAGGACCCCACGCTCTCTTCCTGGTGATTGATGTGAGCAAGTCATTCACAGAGACACACAGGAGATCAGTGGAGGAACACCTGGGGCTTCTCAGTGAGAGAGTGTGGAGACACACTATAGTGCTGTTCACCAGGGGAGACTTTGCAGGGAGACACAACCATTGAGCAGCGCATTGAGGCTGAAGGGAAGGCCCTCCAGTGGCTTGTAGAGAAATGTGGGAACAGGTATCATGTTCTCAACAATGAGAACAGGGCTGATGGCACTCAGGTCACAGAGCTGCTGGAGAAGATAGAGGAGATGGTAGCCAGAAACAGGGGCAGTCACTTCACCATATTGGACAGAGAAGGAAGTGAATTAAGCTTGAGAAAGAATCTTGAAGAGGAATGGAGCAGAAGAGAGGAGGAGCTGATAGAGAGGATGTTGAAGTTGGTGGTCGACTCAGAGACAGAGGGACACACTCTGCCGGTCAGGAAGAGGAGGGACAGCATGGAGTATTATCCTCCCACTAGTGAGTTTGGTTCATTACTTTCCAGCATTTCACAGCATTTGCAATTCTTCTATACATCAACAGCCTGATTACTTCTGCCTCACTTGGTTTTGAGTGAACAGCACAACAGTTTAACACTTTTACTACCATGTACCCTAATTTATGTGCATTTTTTAAATGTAGTACAGTGGCTGTAACAAGTGGGTTATTATGGTAATAAGTACATATCATACACCCTTACCTTTCCTGGATGGTCATGCTGCTCACCAAGGGAAAATTGTAAAATCTGTACTTTATTAAAATTATTAGTAATTATTTTATATTTATTATTAATATTCACTGGGGGAGTGGGGCGTATATATTCAAAATAGCACATGATCAATCACGGTGGATGGTGAGGGCCTCCTGCATAATAACTCACACAATGATAATAGTGCCTCACAGAATAGGCAGTGCTGTGTAACAGGGCTTTTTGCTGTTGTTGTGTTGCAGTGAGTGGAGGGACTCCAGCCCCCTCTGAAGCAGGCAGCTCTATGTGAGACGAAGAATTGGCTCATGAACGGGTCAGTGGGAAGGTGTTACCATGGCTGAGAAAGAATCAGCCTGAGAGCTCAGCATCATCTGGATATGGAACAAGGAGCTCTGTACTGAGTGAGACAGGGATGTTTGACGAGATGATACTGGAAGAGGACAGTGATGCTGACACTCTGGAGGGTGACACAGACTAAACATAGCTCTACACTGCCACCATGTGGTAGATTTTATAACTAATACATAAACTGTAGAATACAAAAAAAAATTAAATACAACACTACCTACAACACCTACCCATCACACTTTACCTTGAATATAGAATGACAGACTGCTTGAATACATTGTTTTACTAGTTGTTTTTATTGTGTATATGCATTGTCATATTTTCATAATGAAGTGCTAAAATGACAATTTATAAATAATTTTTAAACATTTTCATGCTAATCCAAAATGCAGCAATATTGTCAGTGTCTGTGAAACTTAATCTGTATTCTAATAAATATTTGGCTGTGGCTTGTAATTTCACATACTGACAACAGGACAAAGGTAATGTCAGCACAACTTTTCGAGGCATGAAGATTAAAAAGCCTGTATTAACACCAACAAGGTTCAAACTGTTTTGCCTATCTTCACCATTTCAAATGACAAGCCGTAGCCAAATATTTATTATGATTTATTCTCCTTTAGTCCAAAGAGAACTTCTTTGATATTTTTAAATACTTATACCTTTTTCCAAAGCTTTGCTGCTGTCTTTACCACTCCTTCTTTGATTATCTGTATACTGCAGGATGGGAATACATAGGAATGACTCATTTCCTGATCATTGCTGTCACTGATAATAATTTTTACCCTTCAGTTCAAACACATTTATTGAGAGAGGACAAATAAATATATACTGTTCTTGCAATGCTAAATGTAGAAATAAATAATATTTTCCTGCTGCATTTATGGTGACATCTTAAACATGGGCTTAGTGCTGCATAAAGTTAATATTTCCAACATGAGAAGTTACTCCAGGAGCCTCAAGCTCTCATTTGTGTATTTGGAAATGAGGTGCTCCCAGCATTAAGCACCATTCCAGTCTGTAGTCATCAGTATGAAGAGGGTCAGCATCAGCCCTGAGAAAAGCCTGTGATGAAGGGAAAATCTACAGGAGCCCAGAAAGGACATGCCAGAAACCACCACAAGTATCTTACAAACCCCCTCAAATGACTCCCCCTCTAAAGATATCTAAGAGCTCTAGATGTATGCTTCCTGAGAAAAAAGTCACCAGATTGAGCAACTAAAGAGCTGAGATGGCAACACAGTTTCCCTCAGGAGCAGCAGGCAGAGTGAGCTCTCATTCACCTCCAAGCCAGATTCATACTGATATCAGCGACGCTGCAGTCACTGGGGTCAGTAACAGCTGAGAGAGAGAGAGTGGTATGATAAAATGATATAATATTTAAATAGATAAAAAATGAAACAGAAAATGTGTTTAATACTTTAAGTGAAATATTGGGTGTGTATGTAAAAACCATGCATTTTGGGTCAGATTTGTTTAACCTACTGATCATACATTCGCGTTCACTCAGCATTTAACAAGTTTTAAATACTTTCAATTGTAAGAAAAAAATGCCTCTTATGTAAAAATAAATGAAAATCTTAGTGTAGCTGTTAATTAACATCTACGTCAATCAGCACTGACTCCTCCACATTCATTTGGAATTTGCACAACCCTGCTGTATCATGTCACTGTGGAGCAACAGTGGACACAAACATGTATGTCAATAGGTACCTGCAGTCATTTCAGAACGTGTATTAGCTCCCATGATTTGCATGAAGGGAAAAAATAAGATGATATTATTTGGGAAAGATTTAGCTAAGTTGCTATCGTACTTGGATTCCGCATTCATTTCATTTTTTAAAGTTTTGCGTGCCTCTAGATGCTGATGGAAACAGACCACACCTCTGTTTTCTTGCATATATGTCAACAATAGTGTGATTTCTGGATGCCATACTGTGCCACTATGCAAACGCCACTGTCTCATATGGAAGCTGATCATTCTTGTACAGTAGCTACAATGGCCAGTAGGTGGCACTGGTTGACTCAGACATTCTTGCAGAGTCCTGTGGTGGTGAACTAGACCACCACTGCACACTTTCAAAACTTGTGTGTTTCAGCCCCGAGGCCCCTGACATGACTGATTGTGCAGGAACCCACATATAAAATGTTTTAGGTTCACTCTCAGAAAACACATCATCTAAAAAAATGGTATTTGTACTTGACCTGACATATCTCTTTTGCGCTCACCTGATCCCTTGGAACACTACCACCTAAGCAATTTCTTATGTCCTAAACATTGTTTTCCTTTAAAAAAAAATTCAAAACTAAAGCTGTCATGTACTCATGCCTCTACCAGCTAGCTTGTACCTTGTCTGGCCACTATTGAAACCTGGTCATGCAGTGCTTCTGATATTGTTGACTCCTTATGTGGCTTTTTGCTTATGTTGTACTCTGCATCACTCTGCTTCTGATAAAAGCATCTGCCAAATGAATAAATGTAAATGTAGTTCCCATATGCTTATCCACCACAATTCAGGTAACAATTACATTGTTTACACTACAATGTGTTATAAGTTTTACATTTTATTCATAACTTCTGAGCACAGGAATATGTTAAAATCAACAAGAATGGAATAGCACGTTAAGTCTACTGCACTAGACCTTATTGCATCCGTCCTTCATCTGTTATAAGTGCACAAATTTAGATACTGACACAGTACTATTAGATTTGTACAATTACAGCCTATAGGGGAAGTAATACGATACACTTTCAAACGGCGGACTTCAACAACTTCAAACGGCGCAATGAGCGTCAGGGTAAAGGCGGCAACAAGAAACAATTTAAACAGCACAATTTAGAAAGCACAGCAATTTACGACAGCACTGATGGGGGGGTGGGACAGCAATTGTGTGTTGGGTCAGTCCAGGTAGAGTCTGAAGAGGTGCGTCTTCAGGCCCCGTCTGAAGGAATGGGGTGAAGAAGCTGTCCGTAGCGAGACAGGGAGTTCGTTCCACCATTACGTGTAGATCGGACCAAAAATGTAAATCTATCAAGATTTCAGGCTGTAACAGAACAAAATGTGGTGAAATCCAAGAGGAGTTAATACTTTCTACAGCCACTGTACATACACTACTGTACAGGTTGGCTGTATCAGGGGTAAAAGAAAATAAGTATTAATAATACAGTCATTAGTAATTAGATCATATCAGAATATCTTTCTGTTATCATACAGTTAATAAATACACATTAGGCCAGGATATGTTCTGTACTCATACATTAAAAACACATTAGGTCAGAATATGTTCTGAAACTCCCATGACTTTGTCATGTGATGGCTGAGTGAAACTTGTTTGCACATACCCCTGTTGATAAGTGTGCATGCACTTGTGAGTCTGCCTGACCACAGAGTGGGTAACCAACACAGCAAGGAGACATTCAGAGCACGGCATTGTGCTTGATAGCACCATTTTCTCTGTGAAAATTTTCACTGCTTTAAATACATCAGGATACAACACACTCATGAAAATAGAAATGTATTGCATGTCATGTGCTCATAGAGTGAGCAGGAGAACCTCAGATCTCCTTTTCCACACTGGGACCACACTACATCTACAGCAAAAAAAAACCCTCTCTTTAATTCATTAGTGCTCTAAGCTGGTATAAGGGTGATACAGAGAGGCCAGTGGTGATATTACTGTCAGCCATTTAAATCTTATTTATACTTTCATTCACTCTAATTTAGTCTTATGATATATAGAAACATGATCTATGAAAAGGTATGTCTTTGCGCCTGATTGAGAAGAGGGGTTGTGAGGGGGGTGGAGATGCACAGGTTTGGGAATCAGATTGAGAAAAGCAGTGACAGCATCAGCATTTTGATGGGAAGATGTTTTGCAGTTTTGTTGCAGAACTTTGTGGCCTGGCAGTTCACTAAATAAGTTTGTTTTAAGCAGGAAGTCCCCTGTGTTTGAGTTCTCATCTATATGTGCCAGCCTGACCACAGAAAGATAACGAAAAACAGTGGGGCAAATACTGAGCAGTGCTAGTGCATCTTTTTGTGAGAGGTTATGTCATTTTACAAATAAAGATCCAGTAATAAATCCAGTTGTATCTTATTTGTCCATTTTGTTACAAATGATCAAAAATGTTTGCATGTTTTGCACTTTCCTACTTAATTCATTTGTGCTCTAAACTGGTAATTTACTCTTCGGATAAGTTGAAACATGATCTATGAAAAGGCATGTCTTTGCACCTGTTTGAGAAGAGGGTTGTCTTTGCACCCGTTTGAGAAGAGGGATTGTGAGGAGGGTTGGGGATGTACAGGTTTAGGAATCACATTAGTAAAGTAGTGACAGCATCAGCACTTTGGTGAGAAAATGTTTTGCAGGTTTTTTCAACAGTTTGTGGTCTGGCAGCTCAGTTTCATGTCAGCAGGAAGTTTGGGTTCTCATGTGTATGTGCCAGTCTGATCACAGGAAAACATGGCAGGCAAATACTGAGCAATGCTACTGTCTGTTTTTATCAATGGTTTTGTTGTTTTTAAAAATAAGGATCCAGTAACAAATCAAGTTGTATTATGTTTATAGATACAAATCTCTAAAAATGTGTGTATCACTTTCCTATTGATGTGGATTTGAAAGGAAAATGTGAAACTGAAGTTGTGTTTTGTGCTGAGAGAGAAGTGAGCACAGGGATTCATCACGCAACTTGGTAAGTTTGAGACAGTATGAGACAATAGAGAATATGGGCTTTAATATTTGCAATCAGTATTGTAAATCAATTGTTAATTCAAGGCTGTTCCAATTTTATCTAATCATATGATTACATTTTTACCAGACGCTCATCACTTATATATAAATATATTCTAAACTGTATACAGCCATTCCTGAGGAAGGAAAGTCTCCAGTTCTTTAAGAGTTGAAGGAGGTAGAAATATACTCCTTTATAAGAACATTACCTTTTGTGATTGAACTTCCCTTAAAAGTACAATGATGTTTAGATTTTGTATTTGGGAAGGCCGTATAAGTTCTTTGAGTTCATCCTGGTGAAAATGAAAGCATTTATCAGGAATCCATTTAGGAGTGTGTATTGGGGTGTTATCATCTTGGAATATGGGATCATCTTGGGGAAACAATGTTTGCACCTGGCTGCCTTAGCATGTAACAGATCCATCACCATGTTTAACAGCTGGGAACAGGCAAAGTGGGTTGAAGGCTTCCTTTAGTTGTCTATAAATAAAAACCCATCCAGATGTCTGAAGAAGAGTAAAAGATGACCTATCAGACCACATTACTTTCTTCCACAAAAGTCCAAGTTTTGTGCTCATCACTCCAGGTTATGAATTTCTGAATGGCAGAACTACCATAAATATCAGCTTTGTGAAGCTCACAACATTGTTTTTCTTGTGAAACTGAGGGTGCAGCTCCTTCAGCTACCCTTTTCTGTTGGCGCAGCCCCCCAGCCTTTGACTAGGTCGAACTGCAAGGCAGCAGCATTATTTCACCCATAGCTGGGGGAGGGATTGGTATAGGGCCATGTACCAAATACCTTTTGCTGGGTCCCTACTCCTCCAACTGATATGTGTACTGACTGAGGACCTTCTAGGGAATCAAGATGTTTTGAATTTTGGATTTTGAATTTTTTGTGCATTTCTGAAGAATTCCAAAATGAAACTGTGTTCAAATGTTCAAAATCGCATCAAGCTTATAGCACACCTACTGCCAATGGAACATGTGCTTCCTCCCACTGTAGTGTCCTTTAACCTTTACTGTCATTTTCTCTCCAAAGTCACTAGATTGCTAAAGCTCATATTCAGATTAAAGTTGATGTACCTTATGATGCAATTACACCCACAGGACCAAGTTATGGGAAACAATGTAGGAAACACTGGGTACATTTGCTTTTAAAATCAAACCAGTTCATGAAAATAAACATGCCCTTATGTCCACTCTGGTCACCTGCTTGGCCTCTGGTTCTCTGCGGTGAGAATTAATGAGGCACGACACAGAATTCTCACTATACTTTTCAAAAACAGCGTTACAACAAATAAAAATGAATAATTCCAGATAATTAATGAAAAAGACAGAGGGAAGTGCTTTATATAAAACCCTACACAGAGAAAAAGGCACATACTGGCACTCAGGGAGACAAAGGAGACACAAACACCACTTCATCTCCCTGCATCAAGAACACAGACTCTACCAGAAGAGGCTCCATTTTGTGGGATTGTCTGTGAGTGTTACAGACTGCAGTCCTTTTACAGAGAGCTGCTGCTTGCTGGGAAGACTGGGACCAGGGAGAGAGGCGCTGTTTCAGCCAGGTAGGTGCAGAAACTCTCTTTTTTTATGTATCTCTCTAAACTGTAACAAACAGCATAAAAAGCTGTAGAAATACATAATTAATTAGACCACTGATTCTCAATCCTGATCCTGGGGCCCCCCTGCTCTGCACGTTTTCCATCTTTCCCTGCTTGTGACGGAGTGCCGTCACTATGGTTGAGTATGTGCTCTGACTGCCATACCAACGAGCCTGGCTCTTTGGCGTTGCGGTCAAAGACGCATGTTTGGTACCCCGTAGACCCGGGTTCAAGGCCGGGTGGGGTGACTGCTCTCGCCCTTTGCTACAAATGGTGGTAGGAGTGGGATGGCTGGCTGCGAGGCCATCGGAAGCGTGCCTGATGTGTGAGCTGTACGAGGGACCCCCAGGTTAGGTTGACCCCGGTGTGAAGGACCCTAGAGATGGGTGAAGCATGGTGTGAGGGACCCCAGAGATGGGTGAAGCACTGGTGAGTGGGGCACCCTGGGATGGGAGAAGTACGGCACGAGAATGCGTGAGGGACGCCATGGTGTGTGAAGCGCATGGGCGCGCTTCCCGAAGGGGAGGGCAGTGTGACGGAGTGCCGTCACTACGGCTGAGTATGTGCTCTGACTGCCATACCAACGAACCTGGCTCTTTGGCGTCGCGGTCAAAGTTGCATGGTTGGTACCCTGTAGACCCGGGTTCAAGGCTGGGTGGGGTGACTGCTCTCGCCCTTCGCTACACTGCTCTATCTACCTGACTGAACTCATCAGTGGCACTTTTGACTAGCTGAGCACACCTGATTTAATCACTAATTTCAATCAGGTGTGTTTGGAGTAAGGATAGATAGAAGATATGTAGGACAGGGGGGCTCCAGGAGTAGGATTGAGAAATACTGAATTAGATCCAAAATGTAATGTTATTTTTAATAATACATTATATAACATAACTCATTTACTGATAGTGCTGAGTATTAATAAATGATACTGTCTATAGATTAATTATGTCTGTGCTAAATCAATGTAATTGTGGAAGAATCAAACCTGTGCGTTCTGTGTTTGTTAAATGTTTGCATTCAAAGCATTAATTGCTGCATTCAAAATGTTAACTACTGTAGTTAATAATGGAAGAACAAAATAAACCCATGAGGGGTGTGCTTCACTGAATTCAGCCTCAGCATTCCTTGATAGACAGGAAGAGAAGAATAACTTATCTGCTTGTACAAGTAGAGAGGACGGTAAACACCATGAACCAGGAAAACAGACACCAGTCAAACAGCTCTAAGGCACTGCGATCTCGGTTTACCTCCAAACTGCATGAAATGCAGAATCTACAAGGAGGCAGAAGGTAGAAACCACCTGAAAGCTAATTTAAACAGCCACACTTACAGGTTTCTTATTAAACCCGCATTGCAGAAACAGACCCTCTGCATGTAGAGTATGAATGGGAGAGATATGCTGTTGCTGTAGATGGAAGACTACAGATGCAAATGGTACCACTAACAGTTATTTTGGTTGAACATGTGGGGGGACATTAATCATTTCCCACCACACCCTCTCTAAAGCAGAAGCAGAGTTCCCACAATACCTGCAGGGTGTGATCACTTTTAAACATCCCTAATACTCCTGTGCATTCAAAGAAGAGAGGAAAATATCTGTATGTTAAATGCAATGGATAGCTACAATCAGATTAGGAATATTTCTGTTGTTTAGAGAGTGAGAATGAGTGATGAATAAATTATATCATATCGACTGTTAAATATGTGCATAAAAATAGAGCTTTTGTGTAGTATGGAGTACTCCATGGTTTGAGTGATGAAACACGAAACACTGATCTTGAGATACAGATTGCAAAAAAAGGAGTCACAAGTCTGAATTTGTACATGTAGAGTTCAAAATGTTTTTTTTAAAAAGTCATATATTTTAACCAATAGTTTTTGCGCTTTTGCAAATTCCACATAGATGAGTTCCATTTAAAATGATCTGAAGCTTCTGAGAGGTTCAGTCCTACAGCCCAGACCTGGGTTTGAGTCTGAGTCGTACCGTTCAGCAAACAGGGATTCTGCAGTGGCACAGTGTAACTGGCCTCGTTGCGCTGGGGTAGGGAGGGTTATGCTGGCCAGGGTCCCCTCATCACTCCACTCTCTGCACCCTGACTCTGTGAGTCACTCAGATGACTTCAGGGAGATGCACTGATCCTCAGTTCAGTGTTTGCTCCTGTGGTGTGTGGGGATGCCAGCGGTGAGGAGAGCTTAATGTACAGATGGAGACTACAAGCTCATGGGGATAGAGGGGGGAATTCAGAAAAATGAAAAATTAAATGCGTTTCAGAATTGAATGATGATTATTTTTTCTGAGGCAACCATGCTAATTATTATTATTACTACAGAGAACACAGAAGAGTCTGTGAGCCAAGAGGAGAACAGAGAGAGACAGAGAGGGACAGAGATGGCAGCTGGTGGTGTAACCTCCCTTCAGAGTGAGTCTTGATTCTTTGTGACAACAAAAAAATGTCTTAAATCCTTATTACTTTCCATATTAATAATATATTGGTAATACTCTACAATACTAACTCCAATACTAACACTGGTGTATTGATCCTTGGACTGCTGTCAGAGCAGTATATTGTATTGTATATAATGTATATTAACACCACTGCTGAGGAGTGAATTGCGTTCTTTTTCTCTAATAGTGAAGGAACACCGTCTCTCAGAGCTGAGGATTGTGCTGCTGGGGGTGAGATTTGCTGGGAAGAGTTCAGCAGGAAACACCATCCTGGGCAGAGAAGAATTTGAGTCTGGAAGAAAAACTTCACAGTGTGTGAAGAGACAGGGTGAAGTAGCTGGGAGGCAGCTCACTGTGATCGACACACCAGGCTGGTGGACAAATTATACAGTGGAGAGCACTCCAGAGTTGGATAAACAGGAGATTGTGCGCAGTGTGTCTCTGTGTCCCCCAGGACCCCACGCTATCTTCCTGGTCATTAATGTGAGCACATCATTCACAGGAAGACATAGAAGATCAGTGGAGGAACACCTGGAACTTTTCAGTGAGAGAGTCTGGAGACACACTATAGTGCTCTTCACCAAGGGAGACTGGCTGGGAGACACAACCATTGAGCAGCGCATTGAGGCTGAAGGGAAGGCCCTCCAGTGGCTTGTAGAGAAATGTGGGAACAGGTATCATGTTCTCAACAATGAGAACAGGGCTGATGGCACTCAGGTCACAGAGCTGCTGGAGAAGGTAGAGGAGATGGTGGCAGGACATGGTGGCCGTCACTATGAAATGGACAGAAAGCTCTTACAGGAGGTGGAAGAGAAGAGGAGGGCAGTGGAAGAAAGAGCAAAACAGAGGCTGATGAAGTTGCAGAAACAGAAGAAGACTCTCAGAGAGCTTTATAAGGGTGGGTTGATTTTGTCTTTGATACTTAATCTGCATTCATAACTGTGCAATTATGCAATAAGTTATTATATCATCCAGTTTTATTACATTATTGATCGTTAGAAGCTTTAATGAGAACTGTCTCTGTACCACTGTGACATCTACAAACCTGATTGAAAGATCTCAAAAATATTGTTTTGAGTTTAGGAGTGCCAAAAGCTATAAGGTTGTGATTTTCTCCTGCACTTTTGGTAAGAAAGATTGGTTGATATCGGATTGAATGAACAAGCTGATTTTTTATATGATGCAAGCACTCTGCTGAGTTTGTTTGGTTCAATAGGAGAGAAAGAGTCCAGACAATGAGCAGCTTTAAGAGAGATAACAGAGTAAAGGGAGTGGGTTCATTCATTTCATTTTGTTTGTTCTATTTTCTGTTGAAAAAATTGCAAAAATCATTTCTGTTGGTGCCCAAGGGACAGTTAAAATACCGCACACAGCTGTGCATTTGTTAATTTAGCATCAAAATGCAGTTCAGGATTGTGATTTTGTTACACTCAATTGCACTGAAATAATTGGTAATTTTACAGGCCAGAGACAATGTCTACATGTACATTATAACCTTACAATCAAAACCTTATTTGCAGTGACTGCTAGATCTGATAGGAGCACAAAAAATCTGTAACGGCTCAGACAAGGACTCAGTCGCGGACCACGGGAGCTTCGGGTTCCAGGCAGGTTTATTGTTTATTGTAAACAAAGTCGTAGTACAAAGACAAGCAGGGTCGAGGACCAGGCAGGCAGGCTATCAGGCGATTGGGCAAGGCGGCAGGCAGGAACTTGGTTGGGACTCGGGCACGGTCGGAAACCAGGAATCGCACAGACAGAGAAGAAACCGGCGGGGCCGAAACAGGCGAAAAAACACACTGTGACGAACTAGCAAACAAGACAGAAACAAGCAGGGTAGAAACAGGGCTGGGCTGATGAGGGGACTGGAAACAGGTGTGCTGGCAGGCAGGTGGAAATGATCAGGAGGGCGGAGACAGGGCGGAGAGCGGGGCAGGGCTGGAACACAAGGAAAAACAACAAACAAAAGCACATGGACAGGGAAAAAACAAAAACACCACAGCTAGGGAGGCGGAGTACTGACAAAATCTGTCTAGTACATCATCATGGAGTGCAGTCCTAACAGGAAGACTGCTGCTAGCTACGTTCGCCACTCTGTGTACAATTAAAAAACTAGAATGTGCCCAATTTGAAAAAGACTTAAGAGTAATAGTTGACCAAAACTTAACAGGATCTAGGCAGTGTGCTGTAGCAGTCAAAAGGCCAACAGGATGCTGGGATATATAGCCAAAAGTATTGATTATAAATCTAAGGAGGTTATATTGAAATTATACAATTCTTTAGTCAGACCTCACTTGGAATATTGTGCGCAGTTCTGGGCACCGCAATATAAGAAAGATTTTGAGGCTCTTGAAAAAGTTCAAAGGCAACTAAATTAGTTCCTTGCATGAAATATAAAAGCTATGTGGAAAGACTCAAGTTACTTAACCTATTTAGACTTACCAAGAGGAGACTTAGGGGTGATCTATTAGAGGTTTTTAAAGTTAAACGGACTCAATAAGGTTAACAACAATAATTTTTTTAATGTGAGTTTTAGTGTGATATAAGGAAGTATTACTTTACACAAAGAGTTATCAATACATGGAATAGGTTGCCAACTCATGTAGTTGAGGCAGAGACCCTCTGGATTCTCTTTAATTGTAATGGCGAGCTTAGTCGGGATGAATGGCTTGTTCTCATCATAATATGTTCTTATGTTCTTATGTAAAAATTCTGCTTGCCTGATACATAAACATCATTGGGTAATTAAAATGATATATTCAACAATTATATGACATTATCTGTATTTTTTTTACACTCAATTACACTCAAATAATTGAGAACAATTTTGCGGCCAGAGACAATGTCTAAATGTACATCATAACCTTACAAACAAAACCTTATTTGCAGTGACTGCTAGATCTGATAGGAACACAAAAAAATCTATCTCTAGTACATCAGTATAGAGTCCAGTCCTAACAGAAAGACTGTTGACTGCTAGCTAGCTTTGCCACTTTGTTACATGTTCTGTGTTGGACTGGATGACGAACTGTCTCCTTTGCTACATAGCAACAAAAGGACGCTGGTGATGGTCAATGTATGTGTATTTCTGTGTGTGTGTGTGTGTGTACACACACACACACACACACACACACATATATATGTATGAATCACACTCATGATGACAATTAAATAAATTATATTGTTTCTTTCTACCAGGGGACAAACATCGTCTCTCAGAGCTGAGGATTGTGCTGCTGGGGGGGAGACATGCTGGGAAGAGTTCAGCAGGAAACACCATCCTGGGCAGAGAGGAGTTTGAGTCTAGAATAAGAACTGCACAGTGTGTGAAGAGACAGGGTGAAGTAGCTGGGAGGCAGCTCACTGTGATCGACACACCAGGCTGGTGGAGGAATTTCTCTTTGAAGAATACTACAGAGCTGGATAAACAGGAGATTGTGCGCAGTGTGTCTCTGTGTCCCCCAGGACCGCACGCTCTCTTTCTGGTGGTTGATGTGAGTTCATCATTCACAGAAGCACACAGGAGAGCAGTGGAGGAACACCTGGAGCTTCTCAGTAAGAGAGTTTGGAGACACACTATAGTGCTGTTCACCAGGGGAGACTGGCTGGGAGACACAACCATTGAGCAGCACATTCAGACTGAAGGGGAGGCCCTCCAGTGGCTTGTAGAGAAATGTGGGAACAGGTATCATGTTCTCAACAATGAGAAGAGGGCTGATGGCACTCAGGTCACAGAGCTGCTGGAGAAGATAGAGGAGATGGTGGCAGGACATGGTGGCTGTCACTATGAAATGGACAGAATGCTCTTACAGGAGGTGGAAGAGAAGAGGAGGGCAGTGGAAGAAAGAGCGAAACAGAGGCTGATGAAGGTGCAAAAACAGCGGAAGACTCTCAGTGCATGTTTCAAAGGTATCTTCGTCCTCTGTTACACTAACTCTGAATTATTTATTGTGAAATATTTGCATATTATAAACACTGTCATTCAATATGCTGATCACATTTTAATTATGAAGTATAAGTTACTACTGAGTACTACAGGTTGATAGTCATATAGCTGTTCTTCACATACAGTATATCTGTTGTTCTTTTCTCCTGCGTTTCCATTGTGCTGTATACTGAGGTACAGAAACTCTGGTCCCAGGAGCATCAACCCTGAGTGTCTGTGTCCTACACAGTTACAGCACTGACACTCCAGGGAGGCCCTGCTGTTCACTCTAAATGCTCACTGTGTTTAGATCAGCCTCTATTGAGAGACTCTGATCAGAGCTCTGAGTGTGAGGTCCTGATGGTTCTCTCAGCTGAGCAAACCACCCTTCTGAGAGCCAGGTGGTCCCGCTTGGAGGCGCTCACCATCCAGGTGGTGATGCTCCCACTCAGGGTGCTCTTTATAGTGCAGGTGTAAAAGTTCTTGAGCACCTTGAGTGGGAGTTTGAAATGCCTGAGTCTCCGTAGATGGTAGAGGCGCTGGCGGGCTTTCTTCACCGGGGTGTTGATGTGACAGGACCAGGAGAGGTCCTGGGAGATGTGAACAGCCAGGTATTTGAAATTGTCCACCCTCTCTACCTGGGCCCTCTTTATGCTGAGAGGTTGGAGGTCCCTCTGCTGCTTTCTGCCAAAGTCCACTATCATCTCCTCGGTTTTGCCAACATTCAGCGAGAGGTTGTTCTGCTCACTCCAATCCACTAGCTGTTTGACCTTGGATCGGTAGGCAGACTCATCGTTGTTTGAGATGAGGCCCACCACTGCTGTGTCATCGGCAAACTTGATTATGATGCTGAAGACTGAAGTGGCCACACAGTCATTGGTGTACAAGGAGTACAGCAGGGGGCTCAGCACGCATCCTTGAGGGGCTCCGGTATTGAGGATGAGGGGAGTTGACACATGGTGGCCCACTTGTACCACCTGTGGTCTGCCGATCAGAAAGTTGAGGATCCACCTGCACAGCGAAGGGTGCAGGCCAAGATCACACAGTTTAGGGATCAGCCTGGGGGGGACTATGGTGTTAAACGCTGAGTTATAGTCAATAAACAGCAGTCTAACATCCCCTCTTGGTGTCCAGATGAGCCAGGGTGGTGTAAAGTATGCGGGCTATGGCATCGTCTACTATTGCTACAATTATGGCGCAATTTAGTTAGCTCTGTGTAATTCTCCATCTGCACACCCTACCTCTCAAAAAAACTGACGGTCTTGTATTTATACAGCATGATACATTTATTTAAGTGAAGTAAATAGGTCAATATTTTGTGATATGCACCCAGTGACCTGTCCTGTCTCAGTAACAGCTCTGTCCTGCAGAGGGCAGCAGGGAGCCAGGGAGGAATCCTGCAGGCAAAGGGTGCAGACCAGGACAGCAGTCCTCATTGGAGGCACTCAAGCAAAAGCAGAATCACATACACACAGTACCAAAAACATCATGAAATCATTCACGGGGTGGATCATTTAAAATTTAGAAATTTCAAAGGAAAAATCAGCCCACTGTTATGGTAATGTTCTCTTTTCTCATAGATATAAATGCACAGCCCTCCTGGCTGAATTCCAAATTGTTAATCATGAATTCACTGCTGTACCACATGATTCCACCCTTAGAGACAGCAGCTCATTTCAGAGCTGAATGTGTTTTAACACTCCTGATGAGGAATAAATCGTGTTTTTGAGTGCTTTGATTCTTAAGGACTCAAAAACTTTGTAAAACCTTGTTTTACTGTCAATATTAGGAATGCAATTGCTAATACATAGCAATATAAACACTAGCGTATTGATCATTTACTGAAATAATTGTATGTTAGCATTCCTAATATGGACTCTGTTGTTTCTCTCTAAAAGTGAAGGAACATCATCTCTCAGAGTCGAGGATTGTGCTGCTTGGAGGGAGACATGCTGGGAAGAGTTCGGCAGGAAACACCATCCTGGGCAGAGAGGAGTTTGAGTCTGGAATAAGAACTGCACAGTGTGTGAAGAGACAGGGTGAAGTAGCTGGGAGGCAGCTCACTGTGATCGACACACCAGGCTGGAGGAGGAATAATTCTGTGAAGAAAACTCCAGAGCTGGATAAACAGGAGATTGTGCGCAGTGTGTCTCTGTGTCCCCCAGGACCCTACGCTCTCTTCCTGGTCGTTAATGTGAGCTCATCATTCACAGAGACATACAGAAGATCAGTGGAGGAACACCTGGAGCTTCTCAGTGAGAGAGTCTGGAGACACACTATAGTGCTGTTCACCTACGGAGATTGGCTGGGAGACACAACCATTGAGCAGCGCATTGAGGCTGAAGGGAAGGCCCTCCAGTGGCTTGTAGAGAAATGTGGGAACAGGTATCATGTTCTCAACAATGAGAACAGGGCTGATGGCACTCAGGTCACAGAGCTGCTGGAGAAGGTAGAGGAGATGGTGGCAGGACATGGTGGCTGTCACTATGAAATGGACAGAATGCTCTTACAGGAGGTGAAAGAGAAGAGGAGGGCAGTGGAAGAAAGAGCGAAACAGAGGCTGATGAAGGTGCAGAAACACAGGAAGACTCTCAGGGCACTTTTCCAAGGTGTGTTTATTTTCTCTTTCACACATGAATTTCAGTGTTTTAACCATTTGTCATACCATGCTGCCATTATCAAGGTAATATACACTAGACTATTTTAAGTTGTGCCTGAGCAACATTAGGAATGGATTATTATACAATTCTCTACTTTCTGTTATAATCCTGGTGTTATTGAGGCTTATATTCAGAGCTTCTGCTGTTTGTCAGCTTAAATGGAGGAAGTTTGCTGCACATAGAGGTTCTCCATTTTCTAAAATGTATGCTGTTCCTATAGTACAGCTGATATTGCATTCTACCTGTAGTTTGATTGAATGGATCTCCTGATGGTGGCATTGATGACATTGTTGACTACATGGTGCTGTGGATGCAGTTAATGTGAACTCACAGACAGCAGAATTGACAGCTGACTGGGAAACAGACCTCCCTCACAGTGTGCCGGAATGACCCAGTGCTATAGAGGGACAAGGAATCCATCACCTTGATAGCAACAAGTGGGGAATATATGCATGGGATCAGCCATCAATCATATAGCTGAATACCCATTGTAAAATGGATGATGTTTAGCCATTTTATAACTCACACTTGATTCTTCCTTAATAGTCTGCTGCAGCCAGTTTATCATTCTTGTTGGGAGGCCTGTCTAACTGGAACTGTATTAATATTGTGCTTGGCTGTCTATGTTTCAGCATTTTGCCCACTGTTTGTTGGATTAACTATTTATTGAGAGCTATTTTCTACATTTTTTGTTTCATTACGTCTGATTGGGGATTGACCACAGTTAGTTTAGATTTTTTTAACTCCAGGTTGAATACAGCCCCTACTGTCATTGAAATCATTAACAATGTTAATTAACACTTGGTGTTCGAACCATATTTCATATTTATTGAAATAAATATGTCTTTCATATTTTACAATTAGTGTTGATTATTAACCCCCTGTCAGGGAAGATACTGCAGTGTTCTTCACTCTCCTATGGAGGTAAAAGATCTTTGCATTTCAGAGTTGAAATTTTATGTGTTTTGAATACTGTAACACATTATCGCCAGTTTAGAGTTCTTTTCAATTATTAAAAATTAAACATTGCATTAAATAGATTTCAATGGCATTTTTTCAGTTATTTGCAGATAAAGCTGAAAAATGCCAGCTCTACATATAAACCATACAAACTACACTTAAAATTCAGCCAAAGCAACAGCATATGGGAAGACAAGATCTGCACTGCATGTGAAGGGTATCATTACCCTCCATGACCACACTACTATTCTACGCCGCTCCACACTTACACAGAGCAGCTCATCTTACAGCTGACTGTTTTTTTCACAGATGATGAGAAATAATAAATTGTGATTTATTTTATTTCTTTCTCTCTTACAGAAGGGGAACACCGTCTCTCAGAGCTGAGGATTGTGCTGCTGGGGTGGAGACATGCTGGGAAGAGTTCAGCAGGAAACACCATCCTGGGCAGAGAGGAGTTTGAGTCTGAAATAAGAACTGCACAGTGTGTGAAAAGACAGGCTGAAGTAGCTGGGAGGCAGATCACTGTGATCGACACACCAAGCTGGAGGAGGAATAATTCTGTGAAGAAAACTCCAGAGCTGGATAAACAGGAGATTGTGCGCAGTGTGTCTCTGTGTCCCCCAGGACCCTCCGCTCTCTTCCTGGTTATTAATGTGAGCTCTTCACTCACAGAAACACACAGGAGATCAGTGGAGGAACACCTGGAGCTTCTCAGTGAGAGAGTCTGGAGACACACTATAGTGCTGTTCACCTGGGGAGACTGGCTGGGAGACACAACCATTGAGCAGCACATTGAGGCTGAAGGGAAGGCCCTCCAGTGGCTTGTAGAGAAATGTGGGAGCAGGTATCATGTTCTCAACAATAAGAACAGGGCTGATGGCACTCAGGTCACAGAGCTGCTGGAGAAGATAGAGGAGATGGTAGCCAGAAACAGGGGCAGTCACTTCACCATATTGGACAGAGAAGGAAGTGAATTAAGCTTGAGAAAGAATCTTGAAGAGGAATGGAGCAGAAGAGAGGAGGAGCTGATAGAGAGGATGTCGAAGGTGGTGGTCCGCTCAGAGACAGAGGGATCCACTCTGCCAGTCAGGAAGAGGAGGGGCAGCATGGAGCGTCATCCCCCCACTAGTGAGTTTGGGTCTTTATCTTTCTATAGATCACATTTCACAACATTTACAATTCAGCCGGACAGGAACAGCTTGATCACCCCTTCCTCACTTTGTACTCATTAAACATTAAAACAAAGATTTTAACTTATTAATTGTTAACTGTGAACAATTATTTCAATTGTAACTGGTTTGTTTGATGTACAGTTAACAGTTGTGAAGGTTTACCTATATGTCACTAATCTAATTTACTGTATGTCTTATACTCCTTCCTTTGTGTGAAAATGATGGGACTGTAGCTCCACTGAGAAAAGCAATAATTAAACAACAATTATGAGAAAACACATTTAACATACACTTCCTAATCTGAGTGAAGATGGTTAGCATATATTAGAAATACACTGTAGGCTGTACACTGTAGTACACTGTAGCAGGCATCAGTGTACAGGTGAGATCCTTGTGTTTGCAGAGCAGCTTAAGATCCCTGTGGGGAAATCTGTGAATACAGTACTGTGCTGAACATAGGCTGAAGCACACTTAATGTAATATAAAATCTGAGAAAACGGAGTGTTGTAAATACTCAAAACCATGAATGTACAATGAATGAACAGAGAGGCCCTCCTACACAATGACTCATTGTCTCAGGGATATTATTTGCCAATTTGTTAGGGAATATATTTGCATAGTGTCTCTGTGAATGCAATATATTATAACTTGCATTGTAACAGGGCTTGTTGTTGCTGTTCTTGTGTTACAGTGAGTAGCAGGACTCCAGCCCCCTCTGAAGCAGGCAGCTCTGTGTGGGATGAAGAATTGGCTCATAAATCGGTCAGAGAGAAGGTGTCATGGTGGCTGAGAAAGACTCAGCCAGAGAGCTCAGCATCATCTGGATATGGAACAGGGAGCTCTGTACTGAGTGAGACAGAGATGTCTGACCTGATGAAACTGGAAGAGGACAGTGATGCTGACACTCTGGAGGGTGACATGGACTAAACGCTGCTTTCCACTGCCACCATGTGGTAGTTTGTATAACTACTACATAACCTGTAGAATACAAAAACGTAAAAACAACATGAACTGAAGCTTTCATTTGTGGATTTGGAAATGAGGCGCTCCCAGCGTTAAGCACCATTCCAGTCTGTAGTCATCAGTATGAAGTGGCTCAACATCAGCCCTGAAAAAAGCCTGTGATGAAGGGAAAATCTACAGGAGCCCAGAAAGGACATCCCAGAAACCACCACAAGCATCTTACAAACTCCCTCAAATGTCTACGAGATCTAAGAGCTCTATATTTATGCTTCCTGAGAAAAAAGTCCCCAGACTGAGTAACTGAAGAGCTCAGATAGCAACACAGTTTCCCTCAGGAGCAGCAGGCAGAGTGAGCTCTCATTCACCTCCAAGCCAGATTCATACTGTGATACTGTGAAAATGATAAAAAATAAAACAAACTGTGTATTAATAGTTTAAGTGAAACACTGGATTTGTAAACTGTGTCACAGTGCCTCCTTTTTCTGTCATCAGAAGGGAAATTTAGAGAATTAATGGGTTTTTTGACCTCATAGATCACATGGTTTAGTTCTGATCAGTGATTTGTCAGCTACATAAGGGTCTGCTTTTACTGAGTTGTCCGACATTTTTTTGTACAGGCATGTTACCTAACCATATTCAGCAACCTAGCAACTGTTCGTCAGGAAGAACATATCCTCATATTCCGCAAATCTGAGATCAGAGACAAGCAAGCCATATGCTATTCAAGAACTACAAAGTTAAAAGAAAAATGCAGTAATTGCTTTCTTCTTTAAAGTCCCAGTTAAGATAGCAACGTGCACTTCATTCAACAGTCTCAGCAATTAGATAGATGTGAAAAATACATGTATTTCTCAAATTCAAAGAAAATATTTTGAGCCATTTTTTACGCAACTGTTTTATTGAAGTATATTCAATCTGCATCTAACAACAATTTAAATAAATTCAGTGTTTAAGAATAAAAGTATTTTTCAATAAAAGTAAATGAAAAATGCAGAGTGGCTACTAATTATCAATAATGTTCATACACTGGACACAACACTGAAACCCTGTAACTGTGGAACAACAGTGGACACAAAAATGCATCTCAGTGGATAGCCACAGAATGCATATTAGCTTCCATGATTTGCATGAATCGAAAAAAAAAAAATGGCTGATATTGGTTGGGAAAGATTAAGCTAAGTACATAGATTCCTCTACACCAACAAGCTAGTCTGCATTTACTTCACTTTTTAGAAGGTTTGCTTACCTCTACCTGCTGATGGAAACACACAATCCCTCAATTTCCTCACATATATGGCAGTAATAGTGGGCTCCCTGGTTGCCATTGTGCCACTATGCAAACGCTGCTGTCTCCTGTGGAAGTTTATCATTATTGCCCCACAGCTACAATCACAGCTAGGTGGCGCTGTGGAATCCTGAAGTGTTGAACTAAACCACGATGACACACTTTCTAAACTCAGCCCTGACTTTCTCTGCTGGAAGCCATGCATATGATGTGCCAGGTTTACTTGCAGAAAACTCATCCAAAAAAACGTGTCAGTATTTGACATGACCTAGTTCCTATATGCTTATCCACCACCACACACATCACAATTAAATTGTTCACAGTCCAATAAGTTTTACATGTTGTTCATAATTTCTGAGGAATATGTTATAACAAACAAGAATGGAATAGTATATTTTTACATGTTAAGTCTGCTGTTCTTGAGCTTATTGGATCCATCCTTCCTCTATTATAAAGTATATAAACAAATTTAGATACTGACCTGAATCAAACTGACTGTTGATGACCATTTATTACTTAAATTGTGAAGTGGAAACCAGACATCATTGAGTGAATACTGTGACTAGAAAAATCAGTGTTTCCCAATTTATTTTTTTAAAAATTACCTACTCATTGAAGCAATGGTACCTATGTAGCCAGCTATAGCAAAAAGCAAATGCATGTACCTCACTGTAGTAAATCAATAGTTCATGTGCCAACTATTTAACCAGGCCTTACAATAACAGGCCTTTATGGGAGTTAGTGGGCTGTTTGAATGTTGGATTTTGCTGGACTTTAATTCATACAGTGCAGGAGCAGGGAGCACAGAGCTACTGATGCTGAAAGCAGTGTGTTACCAACTTCTGCAACATCCATCTGAGGACTGAGCAGCTGTGGAGCTTCCAGCTGGAGTTTCAGAGTTTCCACACCATCCTGCGAGGTGCTCTCAGGTTCTGGAAGATCCTGTGTGGTGTTTCCCAGTTGCTCCACATCCAGCTGGAGTTTCAGAGCTTCCACACCATCCTGCGAGGTGCTCTCAGGTTCTGGAACATCCTGTGTGGTGTTTCCCAGTTGCTCCACATCCAGCTGGAGTTTCAGAGCTTCCACACCATCCTGCGAGGTGCTCTCAGGTTCTGGAAGATCCTGTGTGGTGTTTCCCAGTTGCTCTACAACCAGCTGGAGTTTCAGAGCTTCCACACCATCCTGCGAGGTGCTCTCAGGTTCTGGAAGATCCTGTGTGGTGTTTCCCAGTTGATCCATGCAGCTGGAGGTCGTCTTTCTCAACAACATCCAGCAGGGGGCTCACTATCTCAGAACCATGGTGCTGGTATCGCTCCATCTCCATCACATGAGCCCGGCGTTCGACACGCTCTGTCTTTGGTGTTATGTTTTCTTCCTCCTCTTCCAGCAGTACTGTTGGGCCGGTGTTTAGAGAGGCATTGAGAGCTGAAGAAGGTGCTGACAGCACTGGCCATGTCCTTGTTTCTCACACTCAGGGCCCTCCTCAGAGAGTCAGGGGAGCCCATCTGTCTGAGCAGGTCCCTGTGCAGCGCCACCACCATGCTGGCTGTAGTGGGCCAGCAGTATTGGACCTGCACTGCCTGTGCTGCCTGGTCTCTGGCAGCACTCATCTGTGGGACATCCTGCAGCGCGGTCACCACTGCACTCACTGCGAACACACTCAGCCATCTGCTGGGCAGATTCCCACCAGAGTCGCCCTGCTGGTCAGCCATTATGGTCTGGAGCAGGCCAGTGACCTTCTCCACCATTCCCTCAGACAGACAGGGTGGGCAATAGAGGGGCAGGTGAGTGTGTGTGTTCTTACCCTGTAGGTGGGGGAGCACTCAGAGTGCTGTGTACTACTCAGTCATGTGTACCTGCAGAGGGGCATCTCAGGTCAGCGGAGGGACCCAGCTCAGGTGTCTTAATGGCTTGGAGAATGTCAGAATTTGCGGGGAAAGGACCCAGGCAAAAAAGCAATTCTTTAATGACAAGTCCAAAAATCACAAGCAAAATCAGTCAGAAACACAGTCCAAGTCAATAACCAAAAAGCCAATGGATAACAGGCAACATCCAAAAACAGCAGGCAAAAGAGAAGTCTGGAGCAGGCAAAGACAGTTACAGGCAGAGACAGAGCAGGCTAACAAACAACCAGCGGGAAAAAAACGGCACGATACTGAGACGTAGGCGGAGGTCCTGACACAGAAGGGTTAGGGTCACAGTTAGGGTTAGTTATTGCAAAGGGGGGGAATGAAGCATCAGCCTTCTGTCCAGCCTTCATCCTTCAATGATTGAATTTATTGATAATGGTAATCATATGCTCCTTCAAAGGGAGGTGGCTGCAACTTCAGTTTTTGACTGTCCTGCTCAAAGGTTTTTAGATGCCTAATATTCACTCACAACAAGTGAGTGAAGTGAGTGAACATGCATAAAAGTAGAACACTACAAAGAAAAAAGGCACACTCAATGAAACATGGGTCACAAACACTTTCAGTTTCTCTTCCTCCATTTGCATTAAGAACACAGACTCTAACTGAAGAGACTCCATTTTGTGGGATTGTCTGTGAGTGTTACAGACCGCAGTGCTTTTACAGAGAGCTGCTGCATGCTGGGAAGACTGGGACCAGGGAGAGAGGTTTTGTTTCAGCCAGGTATGTTTGGAATTTTTTATTCCCAATGACTGGGATGTGAAACTAGCAGATTTAAAGGTTTTAATGTGATTCAAGAAGAATTGAATATAGAATCCAGATTTGGGCAGATATCTGACACAGAAGCCCTTAAAAAGTACAGAGATGGATAATAACACAGCTATCAAGCATAAAAGTTATGAATACAGAAAAGATTTTAGTCATGTCCAAAATGAAAGTCTTGGCACGTAAACTTAGGTTTTCACATTTTAAAATGGATAAATTGGTGAGAAGATATTTAACATCAGCGAATTTGGCATCATAACAAGAGGGCAAAGGTGGAAATTAGTTAGACGTTAATTGCACACTGACAGAAGGAGGAATTCTTTCACTCAGAGAGTCATAAATGCATGCGATTTATGATGATGATTATGATGATGCTGCCGTTCCTGGTGTGGACCGATCACAAGAATCTGGAATACATCAGGTCAACAAAGTGCCTGAACCCTCGACCACCCCGCTGGTCCCTGTTTTTCTCCTGATTCGACTTCACCCTGTCTTACTGTACCAAGAACCGTAAGCCAGCCGCTCTTTCCCGTCAGTTCGCCCCTGCCGAGGAGACCGAGGAGCCCAGCACCATCCTGCCCGCCCGATGTATCGTCAGGGCGGCGCACTGGGACATCGAGACCACCGTCCGCACCGCACTCCGGGCCTGTCCCCCTAACCGTCTCTTTGTTCCCCGGTCTGCTCGTCCCCAGGTCCTGCAGTGGGGGCACTCATGCAGACTCGCCTGCCATCCCGGTGCTCGTCGCACCACGGCGTTCATCGGTCAACGATTCTGGTGGCCCACCATGGCGAAGGACATCCGGAGCTTCGTAGCCACCTGCTCGGTCTGTGCCCAGAACAAAACTACCACCCAACCACCCGCTAGCCTGCTGCAACCCATGCCCGTTCCCAGACGACCCTGGTCTCACATCGCCCTCGACTTTGTCACCGGTCTGTCCCCGTCTGATGGTAACACCACCATCCTCACTGTCGTAGACCGCTTTTCCAAAGCTATTCACTTTATTCCGCTGCCGAAACTGCCCTCCGCCAACAAGACAGCCCAGTTACTTGTTAACCATGTGTTCCGTCTGCACGGTTTGCCCACCGACGTCATGTCCTACTGGGGTCCCCAGTTCACCTCTCATTTCTGGAAGGCTTTTTGCAGGCTACTGGGCACCACTGTCAGTCTGTCGTCCAGCTTCCACCCCCAGTCCAACGGTCAGACCGAGCGGGCGAATCAACAACTGGAGACGGTGCTGCGATGCCTGACATCCCAGGAGCCCGCAGCGTGGAGCCAGCACCTTCCCTGGGTGGAGTATGTTATAAACTCCCTACCCTCTGCATCCACGGGTCTGTCCCCCTTCCAGTGCTGTGTGGGCTACCAGCCGCCCCTGTTCCCAGCCCAGGAGGAGGAGGTCGGCGTCCCCTCCCCTCCCGTAAGCTGGCTCCTCGCTTTATCAGCCACTTTCCGATTGCCAAGGCGATCGGCCCCGCAGCGGTTCGGCTCAAGCTCCCGCTCTCCCTCCGGCGCATCCATCCTACCTTCCACATCTCCAAGATCAAGCCCATCGTCCGCAGCCATCTCTGCCCTGCTCCCCAGGCTCCTCCGCCGCTTCGCCTGATCGACGGAGCGGAGGCTTACACCGTGCGCCGTCTGCTTAAGGTTTGGCACCCTGGTTCACCCGCTGTGATGATGGGGCGTTCGTGGGGGGGGGTTGGGGTGCTGTCAGTGCTCCCGCCCCCTAGCTGTGGTGTTTTTGTTTTTCCCTGTCCATGTGCTTTTGTTTTCCTTGTGTTCTAGCCCTTTCCGTTTTCGACCTGCCCGTTTTTCGACCTGATTGCTGCCTGCCGCTCTGCCCTGTTCGCCCGATATCTCTGCCTGCCCGGTGTTCGACCCTGCCTGTTCCGGTTTACCTGTACCTGGATGTACCCTCAGACTGCCTCTCTGGTTTTGGCCCTGCTTGTGAACTGTTTACAATCTTGCTTGCACTTTCATTAAATCTGCAAGGAAACCGACGCACCTGTGGTCTGCGACTGAGTCCTTGCCTGAGCCCTGACAGCAATGGAAAGCAGCTACATCATTTGCCAGCAATGACCATGAGTCCACATCAGTGGAACAAATTGGCTTTGTTCTGCAGTTTGGAAGGGTGGGGAGGTTGGCCAGGGTCCCTTTATTTTACCTCTCTCTATGCTCTGGACTTGTGTCTCAGATAGATGGCATAGATCTCAGATAGCATCAGGTGGATGAGTATATCCTGACAGCATTTGTCTCCTGCTTCACTGTGGGGCCTGAAACTGTATGATGGCCAAGTGAAACTTGTTTGGTCTTGAAAAACACTGTCAACATGTTTGCAAGCACGTCTACCTGACCACAGTGGGGTAACCTAAACAGGAAGCAGACAGGGTGATGCAGAGAGGGTAATGCAGAGGCCAGTGGCCAGAATACTGTCAGCCTTTTAATCTGATTTCTACTTTCATTCATTCCACATTCAGCCTAATTTAGTCTTTTTTTAAGTAGAAACGTGACCTATGAAAAGAGGTGTCTTTGCACCTGTTTGAGAAGAGGGGCTGTGAGGGGGGTGGAGATGCACAGGTTTGGGAATCAGATTTAGTGAAGCAGTGACAGCATCAGTGAACATTGCTTTAGTGAGAAAATGTTTTGCAGTTTCTTTGCAGAACGTTGTGGTTTGGCAGCTCAGTGAAATAGTTTCATTTTGGCAGGAAGTCCCCTGCATTTAACCTCTCATCTGTATGACTGAGTCTGACCACAGAAAGATAACGGAAACGACAGGCAAATACTGAGCAGTGCTACTGTATCTTTTTATGAGAGGCTTTGTTTTTTTAAAAGTAAGATTCCAATAAGAAATCCAGTTGTATCCTGTTTGTTTGATTTGTTACAAATCATCAAAAATATTTTTATGTTTTGCACTTTCCTACTGATGTGGATCTGAAAGGAAAATGTAAAACTGAAGCTGAATTTTGGAAAGAGAGAGAAGTGATCACAGGAATTCATCACACAGTTTGGAAAGTTTGAGACAATATGAGACAATAGAAAATATGGGGTTAAATGTTTGTGCTCAGACAAATGGCTTTGAGATATAATGATAGAAGGGCAAAGCAAAGACAAGGTAGAGAGAAATCTCCAGCTTGTACAGTCTCAATGGGAGAACTGCTACTGTAATTAACCACCTAACTACAGACTTGACTGGTACTACTAACAGTGTTAGAGGCAGGTATTGAGTTACTTTGGTTATTTTGGTAGAACTCATGGAGAGATGCGAATTTTTAATATAAAACTGGCTTCAGAGAAACTTCATTTACCTCAACCCTGACCTGTGTGTCCTCTCTCCATATACCCTCTATAAAGCAGAAGGCTCTGTGCAGACATGTCACTCTGGTCTGGCCAGAAATTCCCACCACATCTACATGGTGTGTTCATATCAATTATACTTGTGTGTATTCAGACAGAAGAGGAAAACAGCAGTTAAATGTAAAGGATGGCTACAGACTGAGAAGAAATATTACTATTTTCTCTACTGGTTGAGGCTGCGAGATGAATAACGTACATCACTGAGATTGTTATGAAATGATGAATTGTGGAACATTGAGCTTGAGATGTGATATTGGCAGCCAAAAGAGGACTCATACATCTGAACGTGGTTTCATTTTGATATTATGCTCCTCTTAGCATAGTGATGCACCTATTTGGCAGCCACTCTAGGTAAGAGCGTTTGCTAAATAATGTGATGTAATGTAATGTAATTATTTGAATTTAATTCTTTACTCATTTGGAATGTGTGCTGAACTTTTGTGCTGCATTTTTGCATGTCAAAAGCATTTTCTGGCAAAGAATAAAAGAATATAAGAATATAAGGAGTACACAACCTTTGAGTGAGCCAATATTTTGTTGGAAATAGGTGGGTGACAGTAGCTATCCAGCTATCCAAAACAATTTCAGTTAGCCGATGGTAATGGCGTCCTAGAGCTGTGACAATTTACCATGCTTTTGCATATTTTGATCATTAGAAAATATAAGGTAATGCCAGCTATCAGTATGCAAGTAAAGGGTGTAGTTATAAGGTTCCTAAGATTAATTAGCCATGTCCCTCTCTCTGTGATAGACTGACCTCAACCAACATTAGATTTAGTATACAACAGACAACCCAAAAAGGAATAAGAGCATATACAAAAATTTGTCAGACTACTTTAGAACGGACTAACCAGGTGTGCCACCTGTAGCAGGGACTTCTCCATCCCCATGGGAGCTGTCTGTGATGGGGGTGAGGGGTGGGGGGAGCACACCTGTCTATGAAAATAAATTTGCCCTCATGCCCAGTCTGGTCACCTGCTTGGCCTCTGGTCCTCTGATCTGGTTCTTCTCTTTCTGACTTGTGGGAATTAATGAGGCACGGCACAGAATTCTCAATTCTGTATCCTTTAGCTGATGATTGGGAGTTGAAGCTAACAGTCTGGAAGGTATTAGAGGGATTCAAGAAGACCTGAATATAGAATCCAGATTTGGGCAGATATCTGACATAGAAGCCCTTTAAAAAGTACAGAGAAAGGTAATAACACATTATCAAACATAAAAGTTATGAATACAGAAAAGATTTTAGTCTTGTCCAAAATGACAGTTTAGGCACAATTAACTTTTCACATTTTAAAATGGATAAATTGGTGAGAAGAAGATATTTTTAAAAATTTGTCATCATAAGAGGGCAAAGGTGGAAATTAGTTAGACGTTAATTTCCATGTGGCGCCGAATGTAACAGACTTTTTTCGTAGACAGAATGCCTTTTGTGCTACGAAACGCATAAGTTTATTACAAAACCACGTAACGCGTTTTGTCCACGAAAAACACAAACGGCCTCTTTATGATGAATGTTATGATGCAGTTTAACTGTCATGTTGTACAGTTCACTGTGCTCAGAAACTAGCACACCTCTCCACCGCTACCTTCTCCATTTTTGGTGGTTGTTATGGGAAACGACAGGTGTCACTACTCCGCTTGTGATTGGTCAGCTGTCAAAAAAGCGCTTGACGTAGGGTGTTTTTTTTTCTGAGAAGTTGAACTTTTTCAACAGAAAAAAAAACACCCTCAGCTGGAGTGATGGGAATTCCGGCTCTTTTTAGTGAGCAGGATCATTTGGCTCAGCTCAGCAATAAGAGCCGGCTCTTTTTAGTGAGCAGGATCATTTGGCTCAGCTCAGCAATAAGAGCCGGCTCTTTCGGCTCCCAAAAGGCTCTCCATTTAGTAGTTACTACTTCTGGCTTTTATAATTCAGCCAAATTTAGCAATGTTTTGTCCTATGATTGGTATGTGTGCACGTATATCACTTAAATTATTTAAATTATTTAATGTAATTATATTAAATTACAGAATACCATTATTTTACATTATGTTTGGTACAAAAACATTAATGTAAAAACATCAAACACTATTACACATGTGTATTGAACGTTTTATTCAGTGGCGGAACAACTTTACAAAGGGCCCTGGGGCAGAAATTGGTCAAGGGCCCCCCGGCCCCAACCCCGCCTATGGAGATCACCCTGAACTATGCTTGCTATAGCCCTTTCCTCACCCCCCCCCCCCTACATGGCTTTCGCTAGCCTGAGTATTCTCTCCACTGCTATTGCAAGGCAAAGCATCATCGAAAGTTTCAATGGGAGTAGGCACGATGAAAAAAGAGTCCAACTTTGGGAGTTTGGACTTTTCCTCCTCTTTAACTTTCTTTTCCTTTCTTTTTTGAGCACCACTTTTGCTTTTAAACATTGTTCAGCTTCACACGATCACTGCTCTCTGTTCGGTCTCTGTCTGTCTGAACTAAATGGCTAGCCTACGTCAGATGATCTTCGAAGATCAGAAGACCCATCATGCACTGCAGTTGTCGGCAAATGAGAGAAACGTGAGTTTATTTGATTAAATAAAAACAATATAGATTATAAAATAATGTTTTTGAATCAAAATAAGTAATGGAATATATTTAGGATTGGGTTAGACAAATATATTTTATATTTTCAAAATTTTGAGCCCCACCCTGATGAAGTAGTATACCTGGCAAGAGCTATATAAATAGCAGATCACCTCTTATTGATTTGTCAGTGGGAGAAGAAAGAGCACTGATCGTAATGACGCAGCCTGGAATATGCATTAAAAGGGGCCCACATGAAGGGCCCCCCGCAACTCAGGAGGGGCCCGGGCCCAGGGGCGCCTGCCCCGCCTCTAGCTCCACCCCTGGTTTTATTTATATTGAACGTTGTAAATTAGCATTTCGCTACAAACACTAAACACAGCGCATCTGTTCCTCGTGCATAAAATGCATTGTCAGTGCCTGTGGCCGAGCAGTGTGGCGAAAACATCATCTTATTATTGTCTTGTATTAATTAACAAAAAAAAAAAGGAAATCCCACCGTTCACGTAAAAAAAAAAAAAAAAAAAAACGCTCAGTACATTTTTGAAAACACGGCCTACTCCATAGGATTATTATATAAAACAGACGCTGACAGCTTCAAAAAAGACGCTACGTGTGAACACAGCCGTACGCACGAAAGGGTGTGATAGGTGGGCCATGGAAGAAATTCTGCAAATTTATTTGGCGACCCAAATAAAATCTCCTGCGACCCACCTGTGGGTTGCGACCCAGCTTTTGGGAAACACTACTTTAAGGGACTGTTCTCAGCTTTCCAAACTGTATAGGTAAATCTTATGAACATCAGACAGTCACACACCCCCAGTCACACACCCCCATGCACACTGTCTCTGAAAGAGTATCTCTGATCTTGCTGTACAGTGCACAGTGATTACACAACATGCATTCTGGTGCCTCCCAAACAAACTATTTTGCTCAGTTGTCCTCTGCACTTCTCTTCAAAGTGACTGTGTGTATCTGAGGTTTATCTAGTCGGGAATAAGGATCTTTCGCTTGACTTTGGCTTCTACATTTACACTTTTACATTTATCCATTAGGCAGACGCTTTTATCCAAAGCGACTTACATAGGTTACAGTTCTTTACAATGTTATTCATTTATACAGCTGGATATTTACTGAGGGGCTTCTCCCTTCACATTGCCATTAGTTGTTAGGCTTCTCTTTCAATACAAGTGGCACGATGTTGTTCAGGTAAGGGATGCAAAACCAACCTGGATACAACCTGGAGACATATCTGTAGCAGTGATTCATCCTGTAACAGTTAATGCTTTATTTGTAAATTGTTGTCACAGGTACAACAGTGTGCCAATTAATTTTAAAAAATAAAGAAATCAGATTAAAGACAGAATAACATGAATAAAGTAAAACTGTGTAAAGAAACAGGCCCATACTGGCTCTCGGTGAGAGACAGAACACAGAAACTTTCACTTTCATTCCTGCATTCACATTCGTTTTTATCATTCCATCTGTGAAATGAATATTATGAATATTAACGCGGGATTAAAATCTTTACATTTTATTGGCCAAAACTTGTTGTGAAATATGTTTTAGTGAGGGAGGGTTTTGTGTGCTTTAATGACAAGAAAATTGAAACTGATTTTACATGACCTGTCCTTTGCACAGTCTCTTAGAACTGGAGAAAGTGATGATGATTGGAGACAAGGCTGTGTAATACCGATGTATCAGAAAGGGGATTGCACTGATCCAGGGAACTGCAGGCCAGTTAGTGTAACTTTTGCAATCTATCTAAAGACATGTTACTTATCTTCCTGGAAAAAAAAATCTCCTTGATGTTCCTCCTCTTTGAGGAAACTCATAAATGTATTCACTCAGATTGGGTTTATGACCTGGATTTTCAAAGGTCGGTCAACAACATACTGTGTAAGTGACTCAGTTTGTGGCTGAACTCAATAAGACTTGAGCTGTCTTATCGAGCTGTGTGTAGCTGTGTTAAAGTGGATTAACAAATTAGCTGCATCATAGAGTGCAAATGGTACTGATAAGAGAGACTTCATCTGATCAAAGATGTTGGAAGTAGAGCTCCTTACGGACCAGAGATCAGTTGTTCAATATTTACATAAAAGACCTTGATAATGACATTGGAAGTAAAATCATTTACATTTTCTGACACTAGACTTGGAGATGAAATGAACACACGTGGAAGCAATGCTAACAGTATGGAAGCTACTAGAGTGATTAGAGAAGATTTAAATGGAATCCATATTTGAGCAGACATCTGGCAAATGAAATGTGCCATGTAGCCAGTAACGATGTGAGGCAGGATTACTTCATGGAGGTGTGTGCACCATGAAAAAGACTTGATTACTACAGCCAAGGTGGAAATTAGTTGGAGGTCAATTTCACATTGACAGTAGGAGGAATTATTTCACTCAGAGAGTCATAAATGCATGCGGCGGAAAGCAGCTACATCATTTGCCTGTAATGACCAGGAGCCCACATCAGTGGAACAAACTGGCTTTGTTCTGCAGTTTGGAAGGGTGGGGAGGTTGGCCAGGGTCCCTTTATTTTACCTCTCTCTATGCTCTGGACTTGTGTCTCAGATAGATCTCAGATAGCATCAGATAGCATCAGGTGGATGTGTATATCCTGACAGCATTTGTCTCCTGGTGCACTGTGCGGCCTGAAACTGTATTATGGCCAAGTGAAACTTGTTTGGTCTTCAAAAACACTGTTGACATGTTTGCAAGCATGTCTACCTGACCACAGAGGGGTAACCTAAACAGGAAGCAGACAGGGTGATGCAGACAGGGTGATGCAGAGGCCAGTGGCCAGAATATTATCAGCCTTTTAATCTTATTTCTACTTTCATTCATTCCACATTCAGCCTAGTTTAGTCTTTTTTTAAGTAGAAACATGACCTATGAAAAGAGGTGTCTTTGCACCTGTTTGAGAAGAGGGGTTGTGATGGCTGTCGGAGATGCACAGGTTTGGGAATCACATTTAGTAAAGCGGTGCTAGCATCTGTGAACCTCACTTTTGCGAGAAAATGTTTTGCAGTTTCTTCGCAGAACTTTTTGAGCTGACAGCTCAGTGACAGAATTTCGTTTTCAGCAGGAAGTCCCCTGTGTTGGAGTTCTCATCTGTATGACAGAGTCTGACCACAGAAAGATAACGGAAATGACAGGCAAATACTGAGCAGTGCTACTGTATCTTTTTATGAGAGGTTTTGTTGTTTTAAAAGTAAGGATCAAGTAACGTATCCAGTTGTATCTTGTTTGTCAGTTTCGTTATCAAAAATAGTTGTATGTTTTGCAGTTTTCTACTGATGTGGATTTGAAGGGAAGATGTGAAACTGAATTTTGGAGTACAGAGAAGTGAGGACAGGAATTCATCACACAGGTTGGTAAGTTTGAGATGATATGAGACAATATGAGACAATAGAGAATATGTTATTACATGTTAGCAATCAATATTGTAAACTAAGTATTAATTAAATATTATTTATGTTCCTATCTACCGTAAAAAATAGCTGCTCATATTTAGTCATAAGAATATATTTTACTAAGCAGACATTCTCATACAGAGCAACCTACACGGTATACAAGTTTTGCATGTTATAAATTTACACAGCTGGATATTTATTGAGGCAATTTGGTACCTCGCCTCACCAGGGTACAACAGTGGTGCCCCAGATGAAAATCAAACCAGCAACCCTAAACATAATGAGTCTTGTAGATCTTAAATCTTAAAAGTTATACAGCAGAATATGCATAGCACGTAGTCCTCGCGGGTCCAGTTCTTGGTACATGGAGGGCTCCACAGGAATGACAGCGAGGAAGCTGAGCTGGAGGTCCTGAAGTGGTGCTTGAGTTACAGCTCCAGGCAGGAGCCCAGCGCAGAGTGAGGAAAACAAAATTAAAAAACATTGATTAGTGGACAATAAGAATGGCAGGAATGTACAACAGAGAGGCAGGAGAGGAGGGGCAGGGAAAAAGATGCCAGTGTGCAACAAGGAAAAAACCCCGGCAGACTAACATTATGGCAGTATACCGAGGGGACGGGAGGGAAGGGACCGGCATAATCATGAGGGCAACCCTAAGGCAGTCAACACCAGATCACGGCACAGAGTCCATGCCATGATAAAGTGACAGCAATGACCGCTCAGTCCACCAGAGACTCTATGATCCATGCCAGCACCAGGCCATGTCCCCCAGCTGAAGGATTTACTGTATAGATATGTTTTGAGACAATAGAAAAAAATAGACAATAGACAATAGAAAAAAAGGCATGTACGCCCATAATCACACGTTATTGTTCATTGCATTAAGGGGAATTGTGAAATGAAATATTTTTTCAAACTGATTTAACTGATTTAAAGAATTTGGATGCATCTAAGAAGCAATATCAGATATGACTTAGAGTTACTGTTGGGTTAAAGCAATGTGATCATTTCAATGCACTGTATTAATATTACATTAATAGGAAAATTAGGAAACATTAACATACATACAAACATACAATTTGAATAGCAGACTTTGAACTACTGAAAAAACCTAAAGGCAAATGAGTCAGCAGGTCCCTTTGGTATGTACAAAGATATATAGAAAGAGTAATTAAAGAACTACAGAAAGAAGTATTTATAAATCATTAACAAAAATGCTTACATAATGTTTTAGAACTGGAGAAAGTAAAGACTGTTGGAAACAAGGCTGTGTAATACCAATGCATACGAACGGGAATTACACTCATCCAGGAGCTGCAGGCCAGTTAGTATACATTTTGAAATGCATCATAAGACTTATATAGATTTATTCCAGGAAAAAAAAAATCTCCTGAACGTTATTGAGGAAACTAATAAAATGTGTTAACTGAAATTGGGCTTATGATCTGAATTTTCAAAGAGTGTTCGCAAAAGTGCATGATTCATTACCAGGCTGAAATCAATAGGAATTAATAGAGCTGTGTTAAAGTGGGTTAAAAATTGCTTTTGCATAGAACCCAAATCAAACTGACAAGGGGAATTTGATCTTGTCAAATAATTGTGGGAAGTGGAGTGCCTTAGTGATCAGAGATCAATTGTTCCTCATTTGCATAAAAGACCTTGATAAGGACATTGGAACTAAAATTGTTTACATTTTCTAATACTAAACTTGGAGATGAACCTAACAAACTTGGAGGTGATGCTAGCAGTATGGAAGCTACAACAGTGATTCAAGAAAATTTAAATAGAATCCATATTTGACAGATGACACAGGGTACATTGATATTTATAAGTGATATTGATTCCTCAAAAAGGTGTCACATCTGAGGCGGTCCAATAAAGATATAAATTGTTTAAAAATACTTTCATTATGAATGCCAATGTATGTACATAAAAGAGGTCAGATTAAGATCACTGGGGCTCCTGAGCGACTCAGTCCTGCAGCCCAGGCGCAGGGTAGAGACTGAGTGTGTGAGTTGCTGGCAATGAGCAGGAGTCTCCGGTGGCAGAACACAGCTGGCTTCTTCCTGCCGGGGTCCCCTCATCACACCGCTCTCAGCACCCTGACTCATAACCATCCACCATTTGCGCTCCTGGTGCACTGTGGGATTTGTAGTATTAAAAATAGTTGCAGGTGAGCATGCAAATATATCAGAAGATTCATTACATTTATTTATGCATTTTGCAGACGCTTTTATCCAAAGCGACTAACAAGTGAGGCAGAGTACAACACAATCTTCAGTCAGCAATATTAGAAGCCCTGTATGACCAGGTTTCAATAGTTAGCCAGACAAGGTACAAGCTAGCTGGTAGAGATAACAAGTGCATTTAAACATTGGATAAGATTTTTTAAGGGAAACAGTTTTGAGACATGAGAAATTGCCTTAGATGGTAGTGTTTCAGGTGATCAAGTCAGAGTGGAAGAGCTTTATCTTCAGATGTTTCTTGAAGACAGTGAGGGACTCGGCAGAACGGATGAAGTGTGGAAGTTCATTCCATCATTGGGGGACAACAGCAGAGAAAGCTCTGGATAGTGAGTTTGTGGCATGATGTAATGGGACCACCAGATGCCATTCAGTAGCAAAGCATAGTGGTCAGGAGGAAACATAGGCTTGTAATAATTTCGTTGTACCCCCACCGTGCAATGACAATAAAGTCTATTCTGATTCTGTAATACTGAGTTCAGGTAGGTAGGTGCACTTTTGTTGGTCGTCCTGAACGCAAGCATCAGGGACTTGAACTTGCAGCTACAGGGAGCTAGTGGATCAAAACAAAGAGAGGTGTAATATGAACCCTCTTTAGTTGGTTGAAAACCAGACGTGCAGATTCATCAATGTATCATTTTATCAGTGTATCATGAATTCATCCTTCTGCCTCCATAAGCATCCAGAAGTTCACGCTGGAAGTGATGTGAGCTTAATCTATGAGATCCTGATCAGAAATGAACAACTACATTTTTTTAAGCAACCATAATAATTATGTTTTCATTATTACAGACGACTTTGTAGACAAGGAAAGGAACAGAGAGGGAAAGCGATGGAGGCTGGTGGTGTAACCTCCCTTCAGAGTGAGTCTGTTAATTCTTTCTTACTAAATCAGTCGTTAAACCATCTTAAACCTTGGGGGAAATTATTACTTAATGTATTTGCTAATGTGTAACAGTACCATCACTGCTATATTAATCCTTCATTCAATTTGTTTCACAGTTGGACTGTTAGATCACAATGTGTGTAAACATCCCTGATATGGAATAAACTATATCTTTCTGACAGGAAAGGAACACCATCTCTCAGAGCTGAGGATTGTGCTGCTGGGGTGGAGATGTGCTGGGAAGAGTTCAGCAGGAAACACCATCCTGGGCAGAGAGGAGTTTGAGTCTGGAATAAGAACTGCACAGTGTGTGAAGAGACAGGGTGAAGTAGCTGGGAGGCAGCTCACTGTGATCGACACACCAGGCTGGTGGAGGAATTATTCTGTACAGGACACTTCAGAGCTGGATAAACAGGAGATTGTGCGCAGTGTGTCTCTGTGTCCCCCAGGACCCTGTGCTCTCTTCCTGGTCATTAATGTGAGCAAATCATTCACAGAGACTACCAGGAGATCAGTGGAGGAACACTTGGAGCTTCTCAGTGAGAGAGTGTGGAGACACACTATAGTGCTGTTCACCAGGGGAGACTGGCTGGGAGACACAACCATTGAGCAGCGCATTGAGGCTGAAGGGAAGGCCCTCCAGTGGCTTGTAGAGAAATGTGGGAACAGGTATCATGTTCTCAACAATAAGAAGAGGGCTGATGGCACTCAGGTCACAGAGCTGCTGGAGAAGATAGAGGAGATGGTGGCAGGAAATGGTGGCTGTCACTATGAAATGGACAGAATGCTCTTACAGGAGGTGGAAGAAAGAGCAAAACAGAGGCTGATGAAGGTGCAGAAACAGAGGAAGACTCTCAGAGCACTGTTAAAAGGTGGGTTCGTTTTCTCTGTAATACTACATCTGAATGTTTTAGGGCTACCCCCTAATAGTCAACTAAACGTTAGTCGATGAGAAGAGTCTTAGTCTACCAGGTTTTCAGTAGTCGGTTAGTCGCAGAAAAAAAACCCGCCTCAAACTCCATTCGGGAGCTGCGCCTTGTCGTTCAAAAGTTATTAGACTATGTCGGGCAGGAAATCATCCAAAGTGTGGGATCATTTCGAGCGTGTAAATGACGACCCCAAGAATGTGACATGCAAACACCAAGTTACAGAGGATCACTATATACCTTGTTATAGCAAGTGCTCTACAACAACACTATAGAGAAGCACTCACAAGAATGGCCTGATGCCAAAAAACTCTTGGCTCTGTCATGTAGCCTACAATGTCAGAAAAGGCTCCACCTAGGGATGTACTACAAAACGCATTCCAACTGTAACGACTGCCAATAGATACCGCAAGTGTTTTTATCACAACCGTTTTGCAAGACATTGTGTCAAACATCATGTCCCGAATAGAACAATTTGGTAACCACAGCAAAAATAACGGTCATTCTAGAAGAGAGACAGGCAATACGTAGACAGGAAAGCTAAAGGAAACGTGTGTGATGGTCTTTTAAGAGGTCTGTAGGCTTGGGCCTACCTTATTTGAAGAGAAGCTCACATCGACGACCTTTCCGGGACGCAAACAGGTTAATCACCATGTCATTGAAGTCCGGTGATTTTTGTATAAAGTCCCAAAGGCTCGAATAGTTCCTACCAGTGGCTAGTCACAAGCAGTGTTGGCTGTTCTTTGAGGAATAATCCGAACAAAAAATATCCAGCAACAATGTAAAAAGTTGAATCATTCTGATTTTTTAATATTCAATTTGCTAGATCGATAAGCTAAATTTGAAGAATATTCAGGGATTCATTTAACTGAGTATTTCCCGTCATTTAGCTACCGTTGTTAAAAGCTTTGAGGGATAGGTCCAAAATCACCTCTTATTATAACCAACAAAATAAGCCTTCAATATATCATCACTATATTAGATTGACTGACAGCTATTTGACAATACTAGCTAGCTAATGTTGGTTGACAAATAGTGAAAAGGTAATCTCGCTAGAGAGCTAGTGATAGCAAATGTCAGCTATTAACTAGCTACCTATCGACAGCCACTCTTTTTTTAGCCACCATACTTTTGCTGTGATCATGTGATTGTTAGAAGAAATGTGCAATGTCAGTTACTTGTATTCTAGATGACAAATATAAAGTCTGATACAGTAAATGATCTAGTTTCCCCGGACTTTCTCGGATGCTCCTCAATAGGTTCCGATGGAAAACGGCATTCAAATTAACTGGCATGTGACTGCCTGAGATTTCCGGGTATTGGACTGAATGAATTTAGCCCAAATGATCAGCAATTCAAGAGGGCGTGCCACGACAAATGTCACTCACTTGACACAGAAGATGAAAGGAAGCTGATGCCACTGTGTTTGGGCTGTAAACAATAAGCCCATTTAGATATATCCTGTGTTTTTCTTGTGACTATTTGGTGCTGTTGCTGCTCTAGGTTCCACCAAAATTAAAAAAAATCTGTTCTGAGGTTTTTTAACAATAATTTTCTCATCTTTATTGTAAAAGATAGGGAGGGCTTAGCCCTGTTAGCCCATTTACACCAGCCGTCCCTGGAGATACTGATTGGTTCAAGTTCACAAAATCTTGTGTCTAGTCACTTCAGCCCCTGTCTGAAATTGACAGTGATAAAAAGTATTTCACAACAACTTCACACCATTTCACAGCTACAAAGAGGTGAGTACTCCTGATGAGAAATTAATTTTTGTCTTTCTTTCTTTCTGACAGGAGAGGAACACCGTCTCTCAGAGCTGCGGATTGTGCTGCTGGGGGAGAGATATGCTGGGAAGAGTTCAGCAGGAAACACCATCCTGGGCAGAGAGGAGTTTGAGTCTGGAATAAGAACTGCACAGTGTGTGAAGAGACAGGGTGAAGTAGCTGGGAGGCAGCTCACTGTGATCGACACACCAGGCTGGTGGACTGATTATTCTGTACAGGACACTTCAGAGCTGGATAAACAGGAGATTGTGCGCAGTGTGTCTCTGTGTCCCCCAGGACCCTGTGCTCTCTTCCTGGTCATTAATGTGAGCAAATCATTCACAGAGACTACCAGGAGATCAGTGGAGGAACACTTGGAGCTTCTCAGTGAGAGAGTGTGGAGACACACTATAGTGCTGTTCACCAGGGGAGACTGGCTGGGAGACACAACCATTGAGCAGCGCATTGAGGCTGAAGGGAAGGCCCTCCAGTGGCTTGTAGAGAAATGTGGGAACAGGTATCATGTTCTCAACAATAAGAAGAGGGCTGATGGCACTCAGGTCACAGAGCTGCTGGAGAAGATAGAGGAGATGGTGGCAGGAAATGGTGGCTGTCACTATGAAATGGACAGAATGCTCTTACAGGAGGTGGAAGAAAGAGCAAAACAGAGGCTGATGAAGGTGCAGAAACAGAGGAAGACTCTCAGAGCACTGTTAAAAGGTGGGTTCGTTTTCTCTGTAATACTACATCTGAATGTTTTAGGGCTACCCCCTAATAGTCAACTAAACGTTAGTCGATGAGAAGAGTCTTAGTCTACCAGGTTTTCAGTAGTCGGTTAGTCGCAGAAAAAAAACCCGCCTCAAACTCCATTCGGGAGCTGCGCCTTGTCGTTCAAAAGTTATTAGACTATGTCGGGCAGGAAATCATCCAAAGTGTGGGATCATTTCGAGCGTGTAAATGACGACCCCAAGAATGTGACATGCAAACACCAAGTTACAGAGGATCACTATATACCTTGTTATAGCAAGTGCTCTACAACAACACTATAGAGAAGCACTCACAAGAATGGCCTGATGCCAAAAAACTCTTGGCTCTGTCATGTAGCCTACAATGTCAGAAAAGGCTCCACCTAGGGATGTACTACAAAACGCATTCCAACTGTAACGACTGCCAATAGATACCGCAAGTGTTTTTATCACAACCGTTTTGCAAGACATTGTGTCAAACATCATGTCCCGAATAGAACAATTTGGTAACCACAGCAAAAATAACGGTCATTCTAGAAGAGAGACAGGCAATACGTAGACAGGAAAGCTAAAGGAAACGTGTGTGATGGTCTTTTAAGAGGTCTGTAGGCTTGGGCCTACCTTATTTGAAGAGAAGCTCACATCGACGACCTTTCCGGGACGCAAACAGGTTAATCACCATGTCATTGAAGTCCGGTGATTTTTGCATAAAGTCCCAAAGGCTCGAATAGTTCCTACCAGTGGCTAGTCACAAGCAGTGTTGGCTGTTCTTTGAGGAATAATCCGAACAAAAAATATCCAGCAACAATGTAAAAAGTTGAATCATTCTGATTTTTTAATATTCAATTTGCTAGATCGATAAGCTAAATTTGAAGAATATTCAGGGATTCATTTAACTGAGTATTTCCCGTCATTTAGCTACCGTTGTTAAAAGCTTTGAGGGATAGGTCCAAAATCACCTCTTATTATAACCAACAAAATAAGCCTTCAATATATCATCACTATATTAGATTGACTGACAGCTATTTGACAATACTAGCTAGCTAATGTTGGTTGACAAATAGTGAAAAGGTAATCTCGCTAGAGAGCTAGTGATAGCAAATGTCAGCTATTAACTAGCTACCTATCGACAGCCACTCTTTTTTTAGCCACTCTACTTTTGCCGTGATCATGTGATTATTAGAAGAAATGTGCAATGTCAATTACTTGTATTCTAGATGACAAATATATAGTCTGATACAGTAAATGATCTAGTTTCCCCGGACTTTCTCGGATGCTCCTCAATAGGTTCCGATGGAAAACGGCATTCAAATTAACTGGCATGTGACTGCCTGAGATTTCCGGGTATTGGACTGAATGAATTTAGCCCAAATGATCAGCAATTCAAGAGGGCGTGCCACGACAAATGTCACTCACTTGACACAGAAGATGAAAGGAAGCTGATGCCACTGTGTTTGGGCTGTAAACAATAAGCCCATTTAGATATATCCTGTGTTTTTCTTGTGACTATTTGGTGCTGTTGCTGCTCTAGGTTCCACCAAAATTAAAAAAAATCTGTTCTGAGGTTTTTTAACAATAATTTTCTCATCTTTATTGTAAAAGATAGGGAGGGCTTAGCCCTGTTAGCCCATTTACACCAGCCGTCCCTGGAGATACTGATTGGTTCAAGTTCACAAAATCTTGTGTCTAGTCACTTCAGCCCCTGTCTGAAATTGACAGTGATAAAAAGTATTTCACAACAACTTCACACCATTTCACAGCTACAAAGAGGTGAGTACTCCTGATGAGAAATTAATTTTTGTCTTTCTTTCTTTCTGACAGGAGAGGAACACCGTCTCTCAGAGCTGCGGATTGTGCTGCTGGGGGAGAGATATGCTGGGAAGAGTTCAGCAGGAAACACCATCCTGGGCAGAGAGGAGTTTGAGTCTGGAATAAGAACTGCACAGTGTGTGAAGAGACAGGGTGAAGTAGCTGGGAGGCAGCTCACTGTGATCGACACACCAGGCTGGTGGACTGATTATTCTGTACAGGACACTCCAGAGCTGGATAAACAGGAGATTGTACGCAGTGTGTCTCTGTGTCCCCCAGGACCCTGTGCTCTCTTCCTGGTCATTAATGTGAGCTCATCATTCACAGAAACATGCAGGAGATCAGTGGAGGAACACCTGGAGCTTCTCAGTGAGAGAGTGTGGAGACACACTATAGTGCTGTTCACCAGGAGAGACTGGCTGGGAGACACAACCATTGAGCAGCACATTGAGGCTGAAGGGAAGGCCCTCCAGCGGCTTGTAGAGAAATGTGGGAACAGGTATCATGTTCTCAACAATGAGAAGAGGGCTGATGGCACTCAGGTCACAGAGCTGCTGGAGAATATAGAGGAGATGGTGGCAGGACATGGTGGCTGTCACTATGAAATGGACAGAAAGCTCTTACAGGAGGTGGAAGAGAAGAGGAGGGCAGTGGAAGAAAGAGCGAAACAGAGGCTGATGAAGGTGCAGGAACAGAGGGAGACTCTCAGAGCACTTTTTCAAGGTGGGTTCGTTTTCGCTGTAATACTAAATATTAAGACGCTAGTGTGAATTGTTGACAACTTTTAATCACTTTGATTCCATACTTTGTTTACAGTTTTTTTCTGCAGTGCAAGCTACCACTTGAAAACACCAGTTTCACAAAATCTTGTATTTGCTCATTTTTTCTCCTGCTTTTCCATTGTGCTGTATACTGAGGTGCAGAAACTCTGGTCCCAGGAGCATCAGCCCTGAGTGTCTGTGTCCTACACAGTTACAGCACAGACACTCCAGGGAGGCCCTGCTGTTCACTTTAAACACTCACTGTGTTTAGATCAGCCTCTATTGAGAGACACTGATCAGAGCCCTGAGTGTGAGGGCAGTCTGGACTCTCTGTTACAGAGAAATGAACAGCCCCCCTCCCCTCCCCCACTCACTGTCAACTGGGTAGCCAGAGAGAACAGCTAGGGTGGGACTGCACTGGTGGGAGAAATCTCATGATTTTTCTAGTACAGTTGTGAATGTATTTACATTTACATTTATTTATTTGGCAGTCATTTTTATCCAAAGTGACTTACAAGTGAGGTACAATACAACACAAGTGAAAAACCATACAGAGTCAACAACATTAGGTGTACTGCATGAAAAAGTTCCAAAAGTTGGCCAGGCAAGGTACAAACTAGCATGTAAATCTAACGAGTGCATTAAATGATTACAAGCAAACTATTACATTTTTTATATATATAGTTTAGTGGGAGATAGGGGGGAAGTTTCTCAGGTGCTCAGGTGAGAACGGAAGAGCTGTGTCTTCAGATGTTTCTTGAAGACAGAGAGGGACTCAGCAGAACGGATGAAGTGTGGAAGTTCATTCCACCAGCGGGGGACAATGGCGGAGAAAGTCCTGGATAGTGACTTAACGTCACGATATGATGGGACCACCAGGCGCCGTTCGGTGCCAGATCATAGCAGTCAGGAGGGAACATAGGGTTGCAGCAGTGAGTTCAGATACTTAGGTGCAGTTTTGTTGGTCACCCTGTATGCGAGCATCAAGGCTTTGAACATGATGCGGGCAGTTACAGGGAGCCAGTTGAGTGAGACCAAGAGAGGTGTAACATGAGCCCTTTTTGGTTTGTTGAAAATCAGACGTGCAGCTGCATTCTGTATCAACTGCAGAGGTTTTTATAGTGCACGCAACTGTTTAGTTAGATGTGTGTAATTTAATATTTGAATGGCCAGCTGCTCTTTCATGAGACTGAGCTTTTCTTTTTAGCTCACATCTAGCATCTTTTTAACTAATAAATATGTGACATTAAATCTCTGTGATTTCAACCCACCCATCCACTTTCAGTAACTACTTTACCCTGTAGAGGGCAGCAGTGAGCCAGAGCTGAGTGTTGTAGGCAGAGCATCCAAAGTGGGACCACATGCAGTGCAGGACACCAGTCTTTGATACACAAACACACATATAGATGCACACAGAGCAATTATGAGTAAAATACATACATAATTCTGTAATTGGATTTGTTTTTTTAGTTGTGTTGGAAGAATTTTCATACACAATAATCAACAAAGCACTTTGTATTTAAGCAATTCTCATACCCTTTTTCAAGAATGTTTTCAATATATTTCTAAGGATTTTCAAATTCTTATTAATTGCATGTCAGTTTCCAAAGCTGCTTTCAGTGTTAAATCCAAAGTAATGAGCAAATATTTTTCATATGAAGTATTCCAAAAACCATAAATTTCCATTTCTGCTAACCTTCAGGTGCTCTGCTTGAAATGCTATTATTTTTTCAGTGAAAGATGGCTACCATGGTTTTGCAATGACTCACGTAACTCTGAACATGGGGAAAAACATGTTATACTTTGTATTCACAAAGATATATAAATGTTGATGTCTCAATACAATCCTTTCCATTGAACACATTCTGTGTGAAAGTATTGTCTATGAAGTAGTTTCAAACAATGCATCTGCATGTATTCTTTAATACTTTCACGTACATGTAAGTTAAATACATGCTGCACTCAGGCTAGATACACTCACTCAGCTGGGGTATAATTCAGAAAGTAAAAATGGAACAATACGTCTCCTATTATGTTAATGTTCTCTTGTAAATTTAGACTCACAGCCCTCCTGTCTGAGAATGACAGTGATAATAACTATTTTACAACACCTTCACACCATTTCACACCTACCAAGAGGTGAGAAAGAAATTATTTTCTTTCCATCTGTCTAACAGGAGAGGACATTCGTCTCTCAGAGCTGAGGATTGTGCTGCTGGGGGGGAAATGTGAAGGGAAGAGTTCAGCAGGAAACACCATCCTGGGCAGAGAGGAGTTTGACACTGTGATCAGAACTGCACAGTGTGTGAAGAGACAGGGTGAAGTAGCTGGGAGGCAGCTCACTGTGATCGACACACCAGGATGGTGGAGGAATCATTTTTTACAGGACACTCCAGAGCTGGATAAACAGGAGATTGTGCGCAGTGTGTCTCTGTGTCCCCCAGAACCCTACGCTCTCTTCCTGGTCATTGATGTGAGCTCATCATTCACAGAGACTACCAGGAGATCAGTGGAGGAACACCTGGAGCTTCTCAGTGAGAGAGTGTGGAGACACACTATAGTGCTGTTCACCTGGGGAGACTGGCTGGGAGACACAACCATTGAGCAGCGCATTGAGTCTGAAGGGAAGGCCCTCCAGTGGCTTGTAGAGAAATGTGGGAACAGGTATCATGTTCTCAACAATCAGAACAGGGCTGATGGCACTCAAGTCACAGAACTGCTGGAGAAGATAGAGGAGATGGTGGCAGGACATGGTGGCTGTCACTATGAAATGGACAGAATGCTCTTACAGGAGGTGGAAGAGAAGAGGAGGGCAGTGGAAGAAGGGGCGAAACAGAGGCTGATGAAGGTGCAGAAACAGAGGAAGACTCTAAGAGCACTTTTTAAAGGTGGGTTCATTTTGCATTAGAATTTTTAGTTGTGTTGGTAGAACTGTCATACACAGTAATCAACAAAGCGTTTTGTATTTAAGGTATTTTCATGCCTTTTTTTAATTACAAAAATATTTCTAATATATTTGTCACAATTTTCAAATACATATGAATTGCATCTCAGTTTCCAAAGCTGCTAACAGTGTTAATTTCAAAATAATGAGCAGATATTTTTCATATGAAGTATTCCAACAACCATACATTTCAATCTCTGCTCACCGTCAGGCGCTCTGTTTAAAACCCTGTTATTTTTGCAGCAAACGTGGCTAGCATGGTTTTGCAATGACTTACAGAACTCGGAATACGGGCAAAAACATCTTATACTTTGTATTCACAAACATCTGTAAACGATGATGTCTCAATTCCATCCCTTCAATCAAATGCATTCTGTGTCAAAGTATTGTCGATAAACTACTTTCATTCCATGCATTTGTTTGTATTTCGAGCGTGTAAATGACGACCCCAAGAATGTGACATGCAAACACCAAGTTACAGAGGATCACTATATACCTTGTTATAGCAAGTGCTCTACAACAACACTATAGAGAAGCACTCACAAGAATGGCCTGATGCCAAAAAACTCTTGGCTCTGTCATGTAGCCTACAATGTCAGAAAAGGCTCCACCTAGGGATGTACTACAAAACGCATTCCAACTGTAACGACTGCAAATAGATACTGCAACTGTTTTTATCACAACCGTTTTGCAAGACATTGTGTCAAACATCATGTCCCGAATAGAACAATTTGGTAACCACAGCAAAAATAACGGTCATTCTAGAAGAGAGACAGGCAATATGTAGACAGGAAAGCTAAAGGAAACGTGTGTGATGGTCTTTTAAGAGGTCTGTAGGCTTGGGCCTACCTTATTTGAAGAGAAGCTCACATCGACGACCTTTCCGGGACGCAAACAGGTTAATCACCATGTCATTGAAGTCCGGTGATTTTTGCATAAAGTCCCAAAGGCTCGAATAGTTCCTACCAGTGGCTAGTCACAAGCAGTGTTGGCTGTTCTTTGAGGAATAATCCGAACAAAAAATATCCAGCAACAATGTAAAAAGTTGAATCATTCTGATTTTTTAATATTCAATTTGCTAGATCGATAAGCTAAATTTGAAGAATATTCAGGGATTCATTTAACTGAGTATTTCCCGTCATTTAGCTACCATTTTTAAAAGCTTTGAGGGATAGGTCCAACAAACCAACAAAATAATCCTTCAATATATCATCACTATATTAGATTGACTGACAGCTATTTGACAATACTAGCTAGCTAATGTTGGTTGACAAATAGAGAGCTAGTGATAGCTAATGTCAGCTATTAACTAGCTACCTATCGACAGCCACCCTTTTTTTAGCCACTCTACTTTTGCCGTGATCATGTGATTATTAGAAGAAATGTGCAATGTCAATTACTTGTATTCTAGATGACAAATATAAAGTCTGATACAGTAAATGATCTAGTTTCCCCGGACTTTCTGGGATGCTCCTCAATAGGTTCCGATGGAAAACGGCGTTCAAATTAACTGGCATGTGACCACCTGAGATTTCCGGGTACTGGGCTGAATGAATTTAGCCCAAATGATCAGCAAATCAAGGGGGCGTGACACGACAAATGTCACTCAATTGACACAGAAGATGAAAGGAAGCTGATGCCGCTGTGTTTGGCCTGTAAAAATATGCCCATTTAGATATATCCTGTGTTTTTCTTGTGACTATTTGGTGCTGTTGCTGCTCTAGGTTCCACCAAAATTTTAAAAAAATCTGTTCTTTTAGGTTTTTTAACAATAATTTTCTCATCTTTAAAAGATAGGGAGGGCTTAGCCCTGTTAGCCCATTTACACCAGCCGTCCCTGGAGATACTGATTGGTTCAAGTTCACAAAATCTTGTGTCTAGTCACTTCAGCCCCTGTCTGAAATTGACAGTGATAAAAAGTATTTCACAACAACTTCACACCATTTCACAGCTACAAAGAGGTGAGTACTCCTGATGAGAAATTAATTTTTGTCTTTCTTTCTTTCTGACAGGAGAGGAACACCGTCTCTCAGAGCTGAGGATTGTGCTGCTGGGGGAGAGATATGCTGGGAAGAGTTCAGCAGGAAACACCATCCTGGGCAGAGAGGAGTTTGAGTCTGGAATAAGAACTGCACAGTGTGTGAAGAGACAAGGTGAAGTAGCTGGGAGGCAGCTCACTGTGATCGACACACCAGGCTGGTGGACTGATTATTCTGTACAGGACACTCCAGAGCTGGATAAACAGGAGATTGTACGCAGTGTGTCTCTGTGTCCCCCAGGACCCTACGCTCTCTTCCTGGTCATTAATGTGAGCAAATCATTCACAGAGACATGCAGGAGATCAGTGGAGGAACACCTGGAGCTTCTCAGTGAGAAAATGTGGAGACACACTATAGTGCTGTTCACCAGGGGAGACTGGCTGGGAGACACAACCATTGAGCAGCACATTGAGGCTGAAGGGAAGGCCCTCCAGTGGCTTGTAGAGAAATGTGGGAACAGGTATCATGTTCTCAACAATAAGAAGAGGGCTGATGGCACTCAGGTCACAGAGCTGCTGGAGAAGATAGAGGAGATGGTGGCAGGACATGGTGGCTGTCACTATGAAATGGACAGAATGCTCTTACAGGAGGTGGAAGAAAGATCAAAACAGAGGCTGATGAAGGTGCAGAAACAGAGGAAGACTCTCAGAGCACTGTTAAAAGGTGGGTTCGTTTTCTCTGTAATACTACATCTGAATGTTTTAGGGCTACCCCCTAATAGTCAACTAAACGTTAGTCGATGAGAAGAATCTTAGTCTACCAGGTTTTCAGTAGTCGGTTAGTCGCAGAAAAAAAAACCCGCCTCAAACTCCATTCGGGAGCTGCGCCTTGTCGTTCAAAAGTTATTAGACTATGTCGGGCAGGAAATCATCCAAAGTGTGGGATCATTTCGAGCGTGTTAATGACGACCCCAAGAATGTGACATGCAAACACCAAGTTACAGCAACAACACTATATACCTTGTTATAGCAAGTGCTCTACAACAACACTATAGAGAAGCACTCACAAGAATGGCCTGATGCCAAAAAACTCTTGGCTCTGTCATGTAGCCTACAATGTCAGAAAAGGCTCCACCTAGGGATGTACTACAAAACGCATTCCAACTGTAACGACTGCAAATAGATACTGCAACTGTTTTTATCACAACCGTTTTGCAAGACATTGTGTCAAACATCATGTCCCGAATAGAACAATTTGGTAACCACAGCAAAAATAACGGTCATTCTAGAAGAGAGACAGGCAATATGTAGACAGGAAAGCTAAAGGAAACGTGTGTGATGGTCTTTTAAGAGGTCTATAGGCTTGGGCCTACCTTATTTGAAGAGAAGCTCACATCGACGACCTTTCCGGGACGCAAACAGGTTAATCACCATGTCATTGAAGTCCAGTGATTTTTGTATAAAGTCCCAAAGGCTCGAATAGTTCCTAATAATGGCTAGTCACAAGCAGTGTTGGCTGTTCTTTGAGGAGTAATCCGAACAAAAAATATCCAGCAACAACGTAAAAAGTTGAATCATTCTGATTTTTTAATATTCATTTTGCTAGATCGATAAGCTAAATTTGAAGAATATTCAGGGATTCATTTAACTGAGTATTTCCCGTCATTTAGCTACCATTTTTAAAAGCTTTGAGGGATAGGTCCAACAAACCAACAAAATAATCCTTCAATATATCATCACTATATTAGATTGACTGACAGCTATTTGACAATACTAGCTAGCTAATGTTGGTTGACAAATAGAGAGCTAGTGATAGCTAATGTCAGCTATTAACTAGCTACCTATCGACAGCCACTCTTTTTTTAGCCACTCTACTTTTGCCGTGATCATGTGATTATTAGAAGAAATGTGCAATGTCAATTACTTGTATTCTAGATGACAAATATATAGTCTGATACAGTAAATGATCTAGTTTCCCCGGACTTTCTGGGATGCTCCTCAATAGGTTCCGATGGAAAACGGCGTTCAAATTAACTGGCATGTGACCACCTGAGATTTCCGGGTACTGGGCTGAATGAATTTAGCCCAAATGATCAGCAAATCAAGGGGGCGTGCCACGACAAATGTCACTCAATTGACACAGAAGATGAAAGGAAGCTGATGCCGCTGTGTTTGGCCTGTAAAAATAAGCCCATTTAGATATATCCTGTGTTTTTCTTGTGACTATTTGGTGCTGTTGCTGCTCTAGGTTCCACCAAAATTTTAAAAAAATCTGTTCTTTTAGGTTTTTTAACAATAATTTTCTCATCTTTAAAAGATAGGGAGGGCTTAGCCCTGTTAGCCCATTTACACCAGCCGTCCCTGGAGATACTGATTGGTTCAAGTTCACAAAATCTTGTGTCTAGTCACTTCAGCCCCTGTCTGAAATTGACAGTGATAAAAAGTATTTCACAACAACTTCACACCATTTCACAGCTACAAAGAGGTGAGTACTCCTGATGAGAAATTAATTTTTGTCTTTCTTTCTTTCTGACAGGAGAGGAACACCGTCTCTCAGAGCTGAGGATTGTGCTGCTGGGGGGGAGATGTGCTGGGAAGAGTTCAGCAGGAAACACCATCCTGGGCAGAGAGGAGTTTGAGTCTGGAAGAAGAACTGCACAGTGTGTGAAGAGACAGGGTGAAGTAGCTGGGAGGCAGCTCACTGTGATCGACACACCAGGCTGGTGGACTGATTATTCTGTACAGGACACTCCAGAGCTGGATAAACAGGAGATTGTACGCAGTGTGTCTCTGTGTCCCCCAGGACCCTGTGCTCTCTTCCTGGTCATTAATGTGAGCAAATCATTCACAGAGACATGCAGGAGATCAGTGGAGGAACACCTGGAGCTTCTCAGTGAGAAAATGTGGAGACACACTATAGTGCTGTTCACCAGGGGAGACTGGCTGGGAGACACAACCATTGAGCAGCATATTGAGGCTGAAGGGAAGGCCCTCCAGTGGCTTGTAGAGAAATGTGGGAACAGGTATCATGTTCTCAACAATAAGAAGAGGGCTGATGGCACTCAGGTCACAGAGCTGCTGGAGAAGATAGAGGAGATGGTGGCAGGACATGGTGGCTGTCACTATGAAATGGACAGAATGCTCTTACAGGAGGTGGAAGAAAGAGCAAAACAGAGGCTGATGAAGGTGCAGAAACAGAGGAAGACTCTCAGAGCACTGTTAAAAGGTGGGTTCGTTTTCTCTGTAATACTACATCTGAATGTTTTAGGGCTACCCCCTAATAGTCAACTAAACGTTAGTCGATGAGAAGAGTCTTAGTCTACCAGGTTTTCAGTAGTCGGTTAGTCGCAGAAAAAAAACCCGCCTCAAACTCCATTCGGGAGCTGCGCCTTGTCGTTCAAAAGTTATTAGACTATGTCGGGCAGGAAATCATCCAAAGTGTGGGATCATTTCGAGCGTGTAAATGACGACCCCAAGAATGTGACATGCAAACACCAAGTTACAGAGGATCACTATATACCTTGTTATAGCAAGTGCTCTACAACAACACTATAGAGAAGCACTCACAAGAATGGCCTGATGCCAAAAAACTCTTGGCTCTGTCATGTAGCCTACAATGTCAGAAAAGGCTCCACCTAGGGATGTACTACAAAACGCATTCCAACTGTAACGACTGCCAATAGATACCGCAAGTGTTTTTATCACAACCGTTTTGCAAGACATTGTGTCAAACATCATGTCCCGAATAGAACAATTTGGTAACCACAGCAAAAATAACGGTCATTCTAGAAGAGAGACAGGCAATACGTAGACAGGAAAGCTAAAGGAAACGTGTGTGATGGTCTTTTAAGAGGTCTGTAGGCTTGGGCCTACCTTATTTGAAGAGAAGCTCACATCGACGACCTTTCCGGGACGCAAACAGGTTAATCACCATGTCATTGAAGTCCGGTGATTTTTGCATAAAGTCCCAAAGGCTCGAATAGTTCCTACCAGTGGCTAGTCACAAGCAGTGTTGGCTGTTCTTTGAGGAATAATCCGAACAAAAAATATCCAGCAACAATGTAAAAAGTTGAATCATTCTGATTTTTTAATATTCAATTTGCTAGATCGATAAGCTAAATTTGAAGAATATTCAGGGATTCATTTAACTGAGTATTTCCCGTCATTTAGCTACCGTTGTTAAAAGCTTTGAGGGATAGGTCCAAAATCACCTCTTATTATAACCAACAAAATAAGCCTTCAATATATCATCACTATATTAGATTGACTGACAGCTATTTGACAATACTAGCTAGCTAATGTTGGTTGACAAATAGTGAAAAGGTAATCTCGCTAGAGAGCTAGTGATAGCAAATGTCAGCTATTAACTAGCTACCTATCGACAGCCACTCTTTTTTTAGCCACTCTACTTTTGCCGTGATCATGTGATTATTAGAAGAAATGTGCAATGTCAGTTACTTGTATTCTAGATGACAAATATAAAGTCTGATACAGTAAATGATCTAGTTTCCCCGGACTTTCTCGGATGCTCCTCAATAGGTTCCGATGGAAAACGGCATTCAAATTAACTGGCATGTGACTGCCTGAGATTTCCGGGTATTGGACTGAATGAATTTAGCCCAAATGATCAGCAATTCAAGAGGGCGTGCCACGACAAATGTCACTCACTTGACACAGAAGATGAAAGGAAGCTGATGCCACTGTGTTTGGGCTGTAAAAATAAGCCCATTTAGATATATCCTGTGTTTTTCTTGTGACTATTTGGTGCTGTTGCTGCTCTAGGTTCCACCAAAATTAAAAAAAATCTGTTCTGAGGTTTTTTAACAATAATTTTCTCATCTTTATTGTAAAAGATAGGGAGGGCTTAGCCCTGTTAGCCCATTTACACCAGCCGTCCCTGGAGATACTGATTGGTTCAAGTTCACAAAATCTTGTGTCTAGTCACTTCAGCCCCTGTCTGAAATTGACAGTGATAAAAAGTATTTCACAACAACTTCACACCATTTCACAGCTACAAAGAGGTGAGTACTCCTGATGAGAAATTAATTTTTGTCTTTCTTTCTTTCTGACAGGAGAGGAACACCATCTCTCAGAGCTGCGGATTGTGCTGCTGGGGGAGAGATATGCTGGGAAGAGTTCAGCAGGAAACACCATCCTGGGCAGAGAGGAGTTTGTGTCTGGAAGAAGAACTGCACAGTGTGTGAAGAGACAGGGTGAAGTAGCTGGGAGGCAGCTCACTGTGATCGACACACCAGGCTGGTGGACTGATTATTCTGTACAGGACACTCCAGAGCTGGATAAACAGGAGATTGTACGCAGTGTGTCTCTGTGTCCCCCAGGACCCTGTGCTCTCTTCCTGGTCATTAATGTGAGCTCATCATTCACAGAAACATGCAGGAGATCAGTGGAGGAACACCTGGAGCTTCTCAGTGAGAGAGTGTGGAGACACACTATAGTGCTGTTCACCAGGGGAGACTGGCTGGGAGACACAACCATTGAGCAGCACATTGAGACTGAAGGGAAGGCCCTCCAGTGGCTTGTAGAGACATGTGGGAACAGGTATCATGTTCTCAACAATGAGGACAGGGCTGATGGCACTCAGGTCACAGAGCTGCTGGAGAAGATAGAGGAGATGGTAGCCAGAAACAGGGGCAGTCACTTCACTATACAGCAGAGTGAAAGAAGAGGGTTCAGTTTAACACAGTGGTTTCAGAGTGCAAAGGAGAAGGAAAAGAAGAAGCTTGAGGAGGAATGGAGCAGAAGAGAGGAGGAGCTGATAGAGAGGATGTTGAAGGTGGTGGTCGACTCAGAGACAGAGGGATCCACTCTGCCAGTCAGGAAGAGGAGGGGCAGCATGGAGTTTACTCCCCCCTCTAGTGAGTTTGGGTCTTTATCTTTCTATAGATCACATTTCACAACATTTACAATTTAGCCGGACAGGAACAGCTTGATCACCCCTTCCTCACTTTGTACTCATTAAACATAAAAACAAAGATTTTAACTTATTAATTTTTAACTGTGAACATTTTTTTCAATTGTAACTGATAAACACATTTAACATACACTTCCTAATCTGAGTGAAGATGGCTAGCATATATTAGAAATACACTGTAGGCTGTACACTGTAGTACACTGTAGCAGGCATCAGTGTACAGGTGAGATCCTTGTGTTTGCAGAGCAGCTTAAGATCCCTGTGGGGAAATCTGTGAATACAGTACTGTGTTGAACATAGGCTGAAGCACACTTAATGTAATATAAAATCTGAGAAAACGGAGTGTTGTAAATACTCAAAACCATGAATGTGCAATGAATGAACAGAGAGGCCCTCCTACACAATGACTCATTGTCTCAGGGATATTATTTGTCAATTTGTTAGGGAATATATTTGCATAGTGTCTCTGTGAATGCAATATATTATAACTTGCATTGTAACAGGGCTTGTTGTTGCTGTTCTTGTGTTACAGTGAGTAGCAGGACTCCAGCCCCCTCTGAAGCAGGCAGCTCTGTGTGGGATGAAGAATTGGCTCATAAATCGGTCAGAGAGAAGGTGTCATGGTGGCTGAGAAAGATTCAGCCAGAGAGCTCAGCATCATCTGGATATGGAACAGGGAGCTTTGTAATGAGTGAGACAGAGATGTCTGACCTGATGAAACTGGAAGAGGACAGTGATGCTGACACTCTGGAGGGTGACATGGACTAAACGCTGCTTTCCACTGCCACCATGTGGTAGTTTGTATAACTACTACATAACCTGTAGAATACAAAAACGTAAAAACAACATGAACTGAAGCTTTCATTTGTGGATTTGGAAATGAGGCGCTCCCAGCGTTAAGCACCATTCCAGTCTGTAGTCATCAGTATGAAGTGGCTCAACATCAGCCCTGAAAAAAGCCTGTGATGAAGGGAAAATCTACAGGAGCCCAGAAAGGACATCCCAGAAACCACCACAAGCATCTTACAAACTCCCTCAAATGTCTACGAGACCTAAGAGCTCTATATTTATGCTTCCTGAGAAAAAAGTCCCCAGACTGAGTAACTGAAGAGCTCAGATAGCAACACAGTTTCCCTCAGGAGCAGCAGGCAGAGTGAGCTCTCATTCACCTCCAAGCCAGATTCATACTGTGATACTGTGAAAATGATAAAAAATAAAACAAACTGTGTATTAATAGTTTAAGTGAAACACTGGATTTGTAAACTGTGTCACAGTGCCTCCTTTTTCTGTCATCAGAAGGGAAATTTAGAGAATTAATGGGTTTTTTGACCTCATAGATCACATGGTTTAGTTCTGATCAGTGATTTGTCAGCTACATAAGGGTCTGCTTTTACTGAGTTGTCCGACATTTTTTTGTACAGGCATGTTACCTAACTATATTCAGCAACCTAGCAACTGTTCGTCAGGAAGAACATATCCTCATATTCCGCAAATCTGAGATCAGAGACAAGCAAGCCATATGCTATTCAAGAACTACAAAGTTAAAAGAAAAATGCAGTAACTGCTTTCTTCTTTAAAGTCCCAGTTAAGATAGCAACGTGCACTTCATTCAACAGTCTCAGCAATTAGATAGATGTGAAAAATACATGTATTTCTCAAATTCAAAGAAAATATTTTGAGCCATTTTTACGCAACTGTTTTATTGAAGTATATTCAATCTGCATCTAACAACAATTTAAATAAATTCAGTGTTTAAGAATAAAAGTATTTTTCAATAAAAGTAAATGAAAAATGCAGAGTGGCTACTAATTATCAATAATGTTCATACACTGGACACAACACTGAAACCCTGTAACTGTGGAACAACAGTGGACACAAAAATGCATCTCAGTGGATAGCCACAGAATGCATATTAGCTTCCATGATTTGCATGAATCGAAAAAAAAAAATTGGCTGATATTGGTTGGCAAAGATTAAGCTAAGTACATAGATTCCTCTACACCAACAAGCTAGTCTGCATTTACTTCACTTTTTAGAAGGTTTGCTTACCTCTACCTGCTGATGGAAACACACAATCCCTCAATTTCCTCACATATATGGCAGTAATAGTGGGCTCCCTGGTTGCCATTGTGCCACTATGCAAACGCTGCTGTCTCCTGTGGAAGTTTATCATTATTGCCCCACAGCTACAATCACAGCTAGGTGGCGCTGTGGAATCCTGAAGTGTTGAACTAAACCACGATGACACACTTTCTAAACTCAACCCTGACTTTCTCTGCTGGAAGCCATGCATATGATGTGCCAGGTTTACTTGCAGAAAACTCATCCAAAAAAACGTGTCAGTATTTGACATGACCTAGTTCCTATATGCTTATCCACCACCACACACATCACAATTAAATTGTTCACAGTCCAATAAGTTTTACATGTTGTTCATAATTTCTGAGGAATATGTTATAACAAACAAGAATGGAATAGTATATTTTTACATGTTAAGTCTGCTGTTCTTGACCTTATTGGATCCATCCTTCCTCTATTATAAAGTATATAAACAAATTTAGATACTGACCTGAATCAAACTGACTGTTGATGACCATTTATTACTTAAATTGTGAAGTGGAAACCAGACATCATTGAGTGAATACTGTGACTAGAAAAATCAGTGTTTCCCAATTTATTTTTTTAAAAATTACCTACTCATTGAAGCAATGGTACCTATGTAGCCAGCTATAGCAAAAAGCAAATGCATGTACCTCACTGTAGTAAATCAATAGTTCATGTGCCAACTATTTAACCAGGCCTTACAATAACAGGCCTTTATGGGAGACAGTGGGCTGTTTGAATGTTGGATTTTGCTGGACTTTAATTCATACAGTGCAGGAGCAGGGAGCACAGAGCTACTGATGCTGAAAGCAGTGTGTTACCAACTTCTGTGACATCCATCTGAGGACTGAGCAGCTGTGGAGCATCCAGCTGGAGTTTCAGAGCTTCCACACCATCCTGCGAGGTGCTCTCAGGTTCTGGAAGATCCTGTGTGGTGTTCTCCAGTTGCTCCACATCCAGCTGGAGTTTCAGAGTTTCCACACCATCCTGTGAGGTGCTCTCAGGTTCTGGAAGATCCTGTGTGGTGTTTCCCAGTTGCTCCACATGCAGCAGGAGGTTGTCATTTTCAACAACATCCAGCAGGGGGCTCACTATCTCAGAACCATGGTGCTGGTATCACTCCATCTCCATCACATGAGCCCGGCGTTCGACATGCTCTGTCTTTGGTGTTATGTTCTCTTCCTCCTCTCCCAGCAGTGCTGTTGGGCCGGTGTTTAGAGAGGCATTGAGAGCTGAAGAAGGTGCTGACAGCACTGGCCATGTCCTTGTTTCTCACACTCAGGGCCCTCCTCAGAGAGTCAGGGGAGCCCATCTGTCTGAGCAGGTCCCTGTGCAGCGCCACCACCATGCTGGCTGTAGTGGGCCGGCAGTATTGGACCTGCACTGCCTGTGCTGCCTGGTCTCTGGCAGCACTCATCTGTGGGACATCCTGCAGCGCGGTCACCACTGCGCTCACTGCCAACACACTCAGCCGTCTGCTGGGCAGATTCTCACCAGAGTCGCCCTGCTGGTCAGCCATTGTGGCCCGGAGCAGGCCAGTGACCGTCTCCACCACTCCCTCAGACAGACAGGGTGGGCAATAGAGGGGCAGGTGAGTGTGTGTTCTTAGCCTGTACGTGGGGGAGCACTCAGAGTGCTGTGTACTACTCAGTCACTCGTACCTGCAGAGGGGCATCTCAGGGCAGGGGAGGGACCCAGCTCAGGTGTCTTAAAGGTTGGGATGGGGGTAAGAGATGAAGCATCAGCTTTCCTGCTGTCCATGTGTGTCATCATTTTCATAAATTAAATAACATTGCCCTTGTGATTGCATGTACCTGCTCCTTGTCTTTTTGGTGGGTTGTGCAGGAATGGCCTGTAAGGGGGATTGGCCTGTAAGGGAGAGAGGTGCCTGTGGGGCAGCCCACTGTTCTGACACTTGTACTAGTTACCACAGCACTGTATCAGGCTCTCACAGGGGTTCAGAGTCTGACAATGTTAAGGTAAGGTGTTTTTACTAGTCCTTTTTGTGCCTGTGTTAAATTAATGCCTTTTGTAAAACAGTTTAGAGTCATTCATTGCAGAAAGAAGAAAATTCTTTTTTCTCTGAAAATTCTAATTCTGTTTTATAGTAGCATATTTCTCCCCACCTGCATTGACAACATAAAATAGTCAGGGGCTGGGTACCTCTTGTGTTCCCCCTCATTATTTATTTATTAATTTGCTTTTTTAGTTGAAATCCACTATTGCCTGGCCATTTATCAGTTTGATTTTTGTGTTAAGATTGGCAGTATCAGTGGCACCTGCTGACTCAGCCTCAAGCCTCTTTTAATGCAAAATCTCCTAAATCATCACACACTACTGCTGGTCCCAGTAAATCAGCAACCTCTGACCCATGTCCCTCTACATCCACTTTCACTGAATATATTCCCTCTTACTCAGCCTGCTCTAACTGTAATCCCTCTCTGCACTCTTTCCTTTCTGACAGTCCTTGTTCTTTGCCAGTGGACTGTGAGTAATTACTCAGTAAGTTGCATTTACTTTCACTTACTTTTTTCCCCCGGTCAGTAGTGGAGACATACTGTGTTCCACAGTTACCATAAAGGTAAATTCCTGATAAATGGCTCTGTGTGAATTTTACAGGAATCCAAGTCTTTATCAGTGTTCAGCTCTGGTGTTTGAAACAGAGGAGTTTCATTTCTTTCTGCTTTTGCTCATGGTTTCTTCACTCATCATTTGTTTTTCCTCTCCAGTTGCTCGCTTTCCAGCTTCATTCTTGAGTGGTGTAGCATTTGAAATAGTGATCAATGAAGAGCACATCTGGTACTTTAATGAAACCCAAAGCATTAGTTTTACAACCTTTGCATATGTTTTGTAATCTTGGTCACTGTTTTGTTCCACCTCCATGTAATTATGGCTTCATTGAGTCACTTCATTTTCTACAGACTTTAGTAAGCACCTTTATACTTGTACTTACTAGTCTAACATCACTTCATATTACTGTAGAAAGACCATACTCACCTGTACACAGGTACGTCCTGGTCTGACTAATTTAGATTTGTAATACATAAACTATATTTCACATGTGGCCCTAAAGAGTCTTAACAGTGTGAACTATGATAGAGGCACTAAGAAGCTAAGCCATACAATCAAAACAGAAAAAAACTCCCTTGGCTACATTCTCACAGTCAGAGGTGGTAAGAAGTTAAGCCATAAAATTGAACACCAGTTTAATTTATTTATTGCCAAATAAACCAAAGTCCTTAATAAAACCCTTGATCATGAGCATATTATAGCTTTAAAGACATATGCAGACAAATTTGCTCTCATATCAACTGACAGACTCACTGGAACATTCCTTCTATCTATCTGTGGGCTACTGTGGGCGGCTGTGTAGCATAGCAGTTAAGAAGCAGGACTCGTAACAGAAAGGGTGCTGGTTCGATCCCCGCTGGGACGCTGCTGTACCCTTGGGCAAGGTACTTAACACACAATTGCCTCAGTTATAATCCAGCTGTATAAATGGATAACATTGTAAAAGAACTGTAACCTATGCAAGTCACTTTGGATAAAAGTGTCTGCCAAATGAATAAATGTAAATGTACCTAACTGAACTCATCAGTGGCACTTTTGATTAGCTGAGCACACCTTATTTAATCAAGCAGCATGGACAGATAGAGGATATGCAGGACAGAGTGCCTCCAGGAGTAGGGTTGGGAAACAGTGATCTTGGTCACTTTTTTGTTCCATTTCCATATAATTTAGGGCTTCACTGAGTCACTTCATTTTATATAAACTGTGATCACCTGCACAGGTACTTACTGGTCTAACACCACTTCATATTACTGTAGAAAGATTGTATTCACCTGTATGCAGGTACTGACTGGTTTGACTTCATTTGTATTATACAGACCATGCTCACCTGTACACAAGTACTTAATAGTCTGACCACTTTAGATTTATAATATATAAGTTATAGATCATATGTGACCCTACAGAGTCTTAACAGGGTGAACTATGACAGTCAGGGACAATAAGAAGCTGAGCCATAAAATCAAAAACTTTATTGCCAAATAAACTAAAGTCCATTATAAAACCCTTTGCTAGATATCACAATCAGAGACAATTAAGAAGCTAAGCCATGAAAACAAGCACTTTATTGTGAAATAAACTAAAGTCCATTATAAAACCCTTGACCATGAGCATATTATAGCACTAAAGACTTATGCAGATGAACTTGTTCTGATATCACTCACTGGAACATTCAGTAAGCAGCCACAGAAGAGAGCACGACATTGACAAAATAATACAAAATTATTTTGTATTATTTTATATTATTTATTTATATTTCCACGACAAAATAAACAGTTCACACTTTGCTGTGACACTGATAGAGGAGAATATGTGAGCACTGGGCAGAGAAGGAACCCAGAGTCTGCACAGAAACTCTAGGAGAGGTGAGTACAGTCTGTACATTGTGGAGTGAGGTCAGGCCGGTAAGTACCAGTAAGTGAGTATAGTATGTTTAATATGAGGTCAAAACATGGTCTACCTGTGCACAGGTGAATACTGTGTGTAAAATATTTATGTCTGGGGGGTGGGAGGGCTTTAAGGAGGGGGGAATTCAGTGTTAATACAACCCAGTGAACTTGTGTTACCTAACAGAGAAGCTGTTTAAACGGCTTCTTGTTTGGCCATGAAAACAGGAAAGAGGGGACACAGAAAAAAACCCCACTGTAGTAAATCCTTAAGGCTTCATAGAAAATAGCAAATGTTCACAAATAAAAATGAGAGAGACCTCAGATGTAATACTTATAATTTTGACTGTCTGAATAATAAATAAAGTCGAGCAAATGTTGATTGCAACAGGCATATTTTACTGATCTGAATATGTTACTGTGTACACACAGCTACATATTAATTCAAATGAAGGTGACAACAGAAACCAATATCTCTGAGGAAACCACAATGTTTAAATTCATTGAGCTCAGAGTCAGGTTTTCAAGCCATTTCTTCTCTGTCCTGTGTTATTTACACTATGGGGTCACCATTGCAACTCCCATTTTAATGTTGATTTTTTTTTTTTTTTGTTTGAGAAATAATTGTCTTGCACCACCTCAACCTTTGAATATATTTACTGATAAGCAATAATCAGAAAAGCTATAGTGATGGTTAGGGGGGTAAAATATTGGCTCAACATTCTGCCTGATCATTGCACCTTATCCATGGAGCATTTCATGCCAGAAAATGAAAGTACAAAGGATAACTTGATCAGGGGCAACGTCAACAATTCCTCTTCTGAAAACTGCACAAATTATAGCTTTCTTTACTGAAGCATAAGCTCTGTGTTGAGTAACTGAATAATATCTAAGCTCTGTGTTCAGCAGTGCCCAGACTTTGTGATGAACCTTGTCTAAGCTCTGCGTTGAGTACTGTAGTGTGTAGTGAATGAGACCATTTAGTTAAATGACTGCATATTTGTAACAAACTTCAGAGAACTGTTCCTCTCAGCTTTTTAACCTGTATAGGTAAATCTTATGAATATCTGAGTCATGCACACCCACATGCACACTTTCTGTAGACATTAGCAACCGTTCTCTGAAAGTGAATTTCTTATCTTCTTTGAGGAAAAGGCCCATATTGGCAGTCAATGAAAAACAGAAACAAAAACTCATTTTCACTCCCTGCATTCACATTAAGAACACAGGCTCTACCTGAAGAGGCTCCATTTTGTGAGATTGTTTCTGAGCGTTACAGACTTCAGTGCTTTTACAGAGAGCTGCTGCATGCTGGGAAGACTGGGACCAGTGAAAGAGGTGCTGTTTCAGTGAGGTAGGTGTGGAAACTTTCTCTCTCTCTAAACTGCAACACGGAAAAAACAGCTGTAGAGACACACCTCTGTAATCTGATCGCGACTGTATAGGGTGCGACGCTGCTCTGGCATTGCGCAAACTTTTAGCGCCATATATGGAAAGAAATTACTCCATCATGTTTCATATGTGGCAAGATAGCTCTATCTGTCTCTAACAACAGGTGGCAATTTTGGACCAGAGATCGATGTAAAGTTGTTTTTCCTAATTAGTGGTTTAAATTGTGATTGTGTAGCAGGGTAGTAGTGGGCAGCGTCATTTTTAAATATTTGTGTGTATTAAAATGTATCTGTCGGATGCGGCTGTATCGTGGATTTGCATCTTGTCAGGTTGTTCCTCTTCCTGTTTTAAGCGGAGTGATGACGTGATTTTCACACCTGTTACATATTAGTTAATACGACAGGAAACTGAACTTGGCGTCCTTTTAAAAAGGGATCGGAAAATAAGTGAGGTAGAATCAGCTCCAGCAAGCGGGTTGCGGTTATAAATCGCTGCGCGCTGTGGAGTTGGTTCACTCTATGTGCACGTAGTTTTAAAACATTTGTACCTCATTTTAACCTGGATGTTACATTCATTTAAAGGTGGGATTGTTTAGGATACCGTGATTGATGTGGGCTGCTTGACTGGGTTAGTGGCATACTTGTTTTTACCTTACATATTTATTACTTTTTAGCTTGTCTTGGGGAGGTCTGGTCTGGCTGAATGGCGTGGCGGCGTCTGCCTTTTGTATTGCTAACTATTTAGGGTGATATGCTTGTTGTGGGTTGCGGTGGCTGCTAATAGCGTAGCACTGAATATAGCGCAAAGCTTCTTTTGTAGATACTTCCAGTGTGATGCACATTGTCTTTCTGGTTGTCACTTTTTGTGTGGAGATAATTGCACTTAAATTGCAATACACTGGCAGAAACTGCAGGACATCTCAGTATTGTGGACCAGTCCAGACTATTCCCCTCAAAGTTTGTACCCTTGATGTTTTAAATAAACGTTTTAAATTTCAGTCTGGGTCTGTCATCTGTGCATTGTCACTGAGGTGTTTCAACCCTAGTGCAGGTTATCTGCTTTCAGAGCCCTCACCTGTTAACTGAGGGTGGCGTTGGCTAGCTTCCATATTGAACGGCCTGGTTACAGTTGTTCAAAGGCAGTGGCGATGCTGCCAAAGATCAAGGAGGAATTTACCGAGGAAGAGTTAAATGGAAGGACGGTACAGTACCAGTCAAAAGTTTAGACACCCCTGATTGAGATAATGGGAAACATACATTTAAAGATATTTGGATCTAAAGACTTGCACTTAAATTTCTTTGCTTAAAATTTGTTTTTGGCTACTTTGAAGAATTTAAAATATAAGAAAGGTTAGATTTGTTTGAACACTTTTTGGTCACTGCATAATTCCATTTATTTCATAGTGTTGATGTCTTTACTATTATTCTAAAATGTAGAAAATAGTAAAAATAAAGAATAAAGGTTGTATCCATACTTTTGCCTGGTACTGTAAGTATGGAGGCCTGTGAGAGAGATGGTATGATATTCAGAGAATATGTAGGTGGCCTTTTGTCCATTAGATGCTGTAGAAAGTCGTTAATAGAGACTGACAATGCTGGTGATGGAGCCAGTTGGAAGCAAGTCTGTTACTTTAGTCGCAAAGTGGGATGCAAAATTGTTAGTGGTGAAAGTAGAGGGAGGTGGAGGTGAGGAAGGGTTGAGTGGGGAGGAGAGGACAGACAAATAGCCGCCATGGATAATTGGATGCTGCTTGAATTTTGATCTGACTGTAAGAAGCTTTGGCATCAAGGGTCATATTTCTCATCCCCAATCCTTACCTTAACCATTATGAGGTGAAACTCAAAACTGATCCTGGATCAAACGCTAGGGGAAATTTCACCAAGGCCTTGCAATCTCCGAGGTCCCATCTGTCATTGTTTAAACGTTGTTTACACTGTGGGACTTGTTGCGTAAAACAGAAAATTGCATTCATCCTCTTCTGGCTCTTGTATGAGTTCAGGCGATGAGGTGACCTTACTGTTTGAGAAATAAAATTAATGATGAAATCGTGCTCTGAGATTAATGATTATTACTTTTACAAGCAATCATGATTATAATTTTTACCACTTACAGAGATTAGAGAGGACTCTGGCCAAAAAGAGGAACAGAGATTAAAAAAAAATGCAAGATGTAAAATAAGTTGCAGGCTGATATGTGAGAGAATCTGAGCATTGTATTCATGAGTGCAGGGGGTGCAGGTGATGAGATCATTTTTCTCCCCCTGAAAAAGCAAAAGAAATAATCAACAAATACTGTTTTGAAATTGATTATTAATGGTTTACAAGCAGCAATGATTATTGTTATTACAGAAAAAGGAGGGTACTCTGTGAGCAAAGAGGCCAGCAGAGAGGGACAGAGATGGCAGCTGGTGATGTGCCCTCCCTTCACAGTGAGTCCTGTGGTTCTTTCTGATTCAAATAAAACACATCTTAAAATCTTATGAAATTACTACCATTTGTTATTATGAATAATGGTAACACAATTTTTAATTAAATGGAAATGCAAATGCATCACTCAATAAAATGAGTAAGGTGCTTACACTCACCACTGCAAAAACTGTTGTATATATTCATATCTGAACTGTTCAGATTTGAGGTCTGGTCTATAAGGTTTCTGAGCAAAATGTATGTTAACAACTCTGATAAGAAATGAACTGTATTATTTATCTCTGAAAGGGGAGGAACACTGTAACTAAAAATATGTGACTTTAAACCTCCTTGATTTCAACCCACTTGTCCACCTTGAATAAATGTAAATGTAAATGTAATTCACCTTCATTAACTACTCTCCCCTGTAGAGGGCAGCAGTGAGCCAGAGCGGATTGCTGTAGGCAGAGCATCCGATGTGAGACCACATGCAGTGCAGGACACCAGTCTTTGATACACAAACACACATGTAGCCACAAGCACAATGCAGTTATGAGTAAAATATATAGGCCCTACATATTTCTCTAATTGGATTTTTATATTTTATTAGTTGTGTGGGATGAATTTTCATGCACAATAATGAACAGAGCATTTTGTATTTAAGGTATTCTCATACCTTTTTTTAATTACAAATATTTTTCCAATATATTTATTACAATTTTCAAGTACATATGAATTGCATCTCTGTCTTAAAGGCCGCTTTCAGTATTAAATTCAAAATAATTAGCAAATGTTTTTCATATGAAGTATTCCAAAAACCATAAATTTCAATCTCTGCTAACCTTCAGGTTCTCGACTTGAAACCTTACTATATTTACAGTGAAACATGACTGGCATGGTTTTGCAATGACTTGCATAACTCTGATTATGGGGAAAATCATTTTATACTTTGTATTGACAGAGGTGTAAATGTTGATGTCTCAATTCCATCCCTTCAATCAAATACATTCTATGTCATTGTATTTTCTATGAAGTACTTTCATTCAATGCATTTGTATGTATTCTTTGATACTTCCAGTACATGTAAGTTAAATACACGCCGCACTCAGGCTAGATATGTTCATTCAGCTGGAGTATAATTCAGAAAATACTAATGGAACAATATGTGTCTTATGTTCATTTTCTCCTGTAAATTTAGATTCACAGCCATCTTGTTTGAAACTGACATTGCTAATAACTATTTCACCATAACTTCACACCATTTCACAGCTACAAAGAGGGGAATATTCCTGATGAGAAATGATTTTTTTTTTTTTACATTACCTGTGACAGGAGAGGACCACCATCTCTCAGAGCTGAGGATTGTACTGCTGGGGGGGAGATGTGCTGGGAAGAGTTCAGCAGGAAACACCATCCTGGGCAGAGAGGAGTTTGAGCCTGGAATACGAACTGCACAGTGTGTGAAGAGACAGGGTGAAGTAGCTGGGAGGCAGCTCACTGTGATCGACACACCAGGCTGGTGGGACATTTATTATGTGAAGGACACTCCAGAGCTGGATAAACAGGAGATTGTGCGCAGTGTGTCTCTGTGTCCCCCAGGACCCTACGCTCTCTTCCTGGTCATTAATGTGAGCAAATCATTCACAGAGACACACAGGAGATCAGTGGAGGAACACCTGGGGCTTCTGAGTGAGAGAGTGTGGAGACACACTATAGTCCTGTTCACCAGGGGAGACTGGCTGGGAGACACAACCATTGAGCAGCGCATTGAGGCTGAAGGGAAGGCCCTCCAGTGCCTTGTAGAGAAATGTGGGAACAGGTATCATGTTATCAATACTGAGAACAGGGCTGATGGCACTCAGGTCACAGAGCTGCTGGAGAAGATAGAGGAGATGGTGGCAGGACATGGTGGTTGTCACTATGAAATGGACAGAAAGCTCTTACAGGAGGTGGAAGAGAAGAGGAGGGCAGTGGAAGAAAGAGCGAAACAGAGGCTGATGAAGGTGCAGAAACAGAGGAAGGCTCTCAGAGCACGTTTTAAAGGTGGGTTTATTTTCTCGTTCACACATATTTTTTGTTGTACCATCCTGCTGTTATCAAGGTAATAATACAGTAGACTTTTTAAAGATGTGCTTGAGTAGCAATGGGAATGGAATATTGTACAATTCCCTACTTTTGATTATCTTCCTGTTGCTGTTGGGGTTTTCACACAGCTTCTAATGTTTGTCAGCATCAATGTAAGAAGCATGTTCCACATAAAGATTCCCTTTTCCTATAATAAGATGTATCCCATCCCTATGGTGCAGTTGATATTGCATTCTAGCTGTACATTAATTGAATGGATCCCCTAATGGTGGCATGAAAGAGAGTCTTGGCTACCTGGTGCTGTGGCTGCAGTCAATGGGAGGGGTGGGAAAGGGTGTGCTTAAAAATCTATGCCTTCTGATTTGGGGGCTTTTTCCTCTGTACTTGGGGAGAAGACTCACTAGTTCCTCTACGATATTACAATCTCCTGATACTCTGAAATACAGACCTGGACCTGCATTCATTTTCACACTCAGGAAATCTCCTTTTACTTCTCCATGTGGCTGTCCATGATTTAGTGTTTGACCAGCGAAGACTGTTGGATTAACTATTTTTGTTCATTATGAAAGTGGAATTCATAATCGATGTCATAAACCATTGATGAGAGCTATGTTCTGTATTTGTTTCTGTTTCATGATATCTGATTGGGGATTGACCACATTTAGTTCAAATTTTTAAACTCCAGATAAAAAACGGCCCAAGTTGTCAGTGAAATGATTAACAATGTTTATTATTGGTTGGTGTTCATCAGCAGATGTCTTTCGTATTTTTTCATTGTTTTTTCATCCTACATCCACTGTCACATTGTCAGGGTAGATGCTGCAGTGGGCTTCACTCATTTCAGAATTGAAATTCATTATGCATGTTTTCAATGCTATAATATGTTACCTCTGATTTTTGTTTTTAATTTCAAAAAACAAAACCCAACACATTAAACTTACCTCACAATGACATTTTTTCAGTTATTAGACTGAAGGTCATATTATGTTTCAGTTATAAAACTGAAAACCGCCAGCCCTACATACCACACAAACTGTACACACAATTAGGACAAAGCAAGAGCATTTGGAAAGACAAGATCTGCACTGTTCAATGTGAAGGTTATAATTACCCCCCATGACTTCTCTACTATTCCACACCACTCCACACTTACAGAGAGCAGTTCATCTCAGCTGAATGTATATTAATGCTCCTGATTTGTATTATTTCTCTCTGACAGGAGAGGAACATCGTCTCTCAGAGCTGAGGATTGTGCTGCTGGGGTGGGGATGTGCTGGAAAGAGTTCAGCAGGAAACACCATCCTGGGCAGAGAGAAGTTTGAGTCTGGAATAAGAACTGCACAGTGTGTGAAGAGACAGGGTGAAGTAGCTGGGAGGCAGGTCACTGTGATCAACACACCAGGCTGGTGGAGGAATATGTCTATACAGGACACTCCAGAGCTGGATAAACAGGAGATTGTGCGCAGTGTGTCTCTGTGTCCCCCGGGACCCTACGCTCTCTTGCTGGTCATTGATGTGAGCTCATCATTCACAGAGACATGCAGGAGATCAGTGGAGGAACACCTGGAGCTTCTCAGTGAGAGTGTCTGGAGACACACTATAGTCCTGTTCACCTGGGGAGACTGGCTGGGAGACACAACCATTGAGCAGCACATTGAGGCTGAAGGGAAGGCCCTCCAGTGGCTTGTAGAGAAATGTGGGAACAGGTATCATGTTCTCAACAATGAGAACAGGGCTGATGGCACTCAGGTCACAGAGCTGCTGGAGAAGATAGAGGAGATGGTGGCAGGACATGGTGGCTGTCACTATGAAATGGACAGAAAGCTTTTACAGGAGGTGGAAGAGAAGAGGAGGGCAGTGGAAGAAAGAGTGAAACAGAGGCTGATGAAGGTGCAGAAACAGAGGAAGACTCTCAGAGCTCTTTGTAAGGGTGGGTACATTTTCAATTAGATGTATGAAAATATGTTGTATATGCTGCCTTTGAAACATGATTTTCAAATGTGCACTGTAGTTTCACACATGTGTACATATATGTTGACATTATACTTTTCCATTGTGCTCAGTACTAATTTGCAGAGACTTTGGTATCAGGAACATCAACCTTCAGTGTCTATGTCCTACACAGTTACAGTACAGACACTCCAGGGAGGCCCTGCTGTTCACTTTAAATACTCACTGTGTGTAGACCATCCACTTTTGAGAGATGCCCTCTGTGGATCAGGGCCTTGAGGTAGAGATCTGTGTGGACTCTGTCTGTTACAGAGGAATGAACACCACCCCCACGCCCCCACCCGCACTCACTGTCAACTGGGTAGACAGAGAACAGTTGGGGTCACCCCACTCAAGGCGTTCCTGAATACATATCCCAGTTGATTATTTCTGTTGTTATGAATTCAGTGCAGTTTTAGTTAAAATCTGTCAAACTTCATATCTGAATATTCAGTTGAACTTTTAGTTTGTGTTTCTCATCTATATATTCCATGCAATATGCATTTTGTCAAAAGATGTATGATACGAAATGTTCATGGTAACCTGTCACTCATACTCAAAACCCTGACAACGGACACCAGTGTTGCTTGGGCAGTCACTCACACAAATTATGCAAACACACACACACTCCATTATTGGGTCAAATACATACTTTTTTGATAATTGGTATTTGAAGTGACTCTTTTGCTGTATTGCAAGTATTTTCAAACACATCAATGAAAAGGGTATATTGTAATCTTCGTATTAAAATACCTGTTTAAATAACAAATGTATTATCAGTTTATTTCAGGCACTTCTCAAAGCAATATCCATTTCATCTTAAAGGGTTCACTGCTAGTTTCAACATTAGCTTCAGAATGCATGCAAGAAATATTCTCATTCTTTTCACACCACACTAAGTGAAAACTCTGCTCGTTTTCAGATAATCGCTTTGAAACCAGATGTTTTTGAGTGTTCCCTAGGTTCCCTTGGGTCTCCAAGTCTGTCAAAAGCATAATTATCCAGAGAAATATCAGTTTTTATCAAGGGGATGTGACTCGGTACAGGGAACTACAGAAACAAGTAAAAAGAAGAACTAAAGCTTGCTAAGTGTAACTACAAGGACAAAGTTGAGAGCATGCTCGGTACTGGTAATTCACGCCCTGTATAGGAGGGTGTGAAATCTATGATGGGGATGTCCAATTTTGCTTAATGGCAAACCTGATCTTGACCTTTCTAATGAACTGAACACCTTTTATAATCGTTTTAATGTCTATGATTTTAGTGAGAAGTGGTCAGCTTTCAAAAATGCTGCTCCAGGGCAGAACAGTGTACAAGTTGATGTGGGCATGGTCCTGAAATTATTCCGGGGTGTAAAGGTAAGAAAAAGTCCTGGCCCCGATGGCAATGGAGGTCGCATTCTTAACAATTGTTCCGAACAATTAGCGGACATTTTCTGTTTTATCTTTAAGTTGTCACTCCACCTCCATAGGGTTCCTTGTCTTTGGAAGGACTCCATCATTGTACCTGTGCCAAAAAATAATGCTCCAAAGTCACCCAAAGACTACAGGCCTGTGGTGCTTACCTCTCTGGTAATGAAATCACTTGAGAAGATTGTGAAGGATACGCTTCTGAACACAGTGCAGGCAAATTTGGACCTGTTCCAATTTGGATGTAGGTCAGGCAGGGGTGTGGTCGATGCGACGGGCACCCTATTAAATATGATTTTGGCACACTGAGAAGGTGCAAGCACGTTTGTGCGACTGATCTTTATTGATTTCTCCTCAGCTTTTAATTGCATCCAGCCTCATATTTTAGCAGGAAGGGTAGCGAGCATCGTGTCTCTTAGCAGTAATGGTCTTGATCATGGCCCTGTAGCGGCAGATTTCACAGATTGGTGCAAGTCATCCTTCTTAAACATTAATGTGTCTAAAACTAAGGAGATGACAATAGATTTTAGGAAAAATCCTACGGTCACCTCTCCGGTAGGGATCAATGACCAGGCTGTTGAGTTTGTGCAACATTATAAATATATACTGTACTGTAATCGATGATGAACTGACCTTTGAGCTTCAGGTGGATGCTGTGTGTAGGAAAGCCCTTCAGTGTATGTTTTTTTATCGCAAGCTTCGAAGTTTTAATGTTGACAATACTTTTATGAGAAAGTTTAATTCTTGTTTTATTGAATCTGTTTTTACATTCCCCTTTGTCAGCTGGTACGGGTCACTTAATCTAAAAAATAGGAACAGATTGCAGGGTATCGTCAAAGTGTGCAGTAAAATTGCAGGTACGACCCTGAATGAGTTAACTGATCTGTACAAGGTCAGGACTCTGAAGAAGGCCCAGTCAATTCTGGCTGACCCTAGCCACCCCTTGTTCAAGGAGTTCTGCTTGCTTCCGTCTGGCCACGGATACAAACTGCCAATATGCAGTACAAACAGATTTAAGAATTAATTTGTCCCAACTGCCATTGGCCTTATAAATAAATTAATGTGGTTTTTCATGTCATAGTCACCGTCCTTACCCAGCGGGATTTTTTTTTTTTTATTTGTGTTCATTGTTTATTTATTTATTATTGTTCGTCTGATGTTCTCTGATATTGCTGGCGACACAACAAATTGCCCCTTGGGGATAATAATAAAGAATCTTGAATCTTGAATCTTGGCTTTGCAATGACTTGCTTGTGTGGAAATGTGGGGAAAAGTTGTCTTACACCTTACATTTACACAGATTTATAAATGTTGAAGTTATGTTTTCTATTCTATATAAAGCTGTAAGGTATTTCGACAGAGGTTTAGATCCATCGCTGCTATTATGAGTTTTCTTTGGTCCTGTAACTCACTTTTTTTTTCAGTGCAGTTCAACTCAAAAATATTCAAATGATTTTTCAGTATATTTAAAAACGTGCTCCTGATTTCATATGCCCCATTTGATAAGACTGTGTATGAAATGAATTCATAGACAGTTTTTGACAACAGTTTAATTGTTTATTTGATCCAGATCACTTGCACTGGTTTGCTTATGGTAGAAATCAGAAATGCCAGTGGAATGAGTCTCAGATTATAATATTGTGATCTTGTAGATATAAAGCCACAGCTGACCTGGCTCATGGTCATGCTGTTAACCACAACTTCACAACTATTCCACACTACTCCCTACTCACAGAGATCAGCTCTGATTCTTCTTTCATAGGTACTGCTGCTGGTATTGTCTTTTGTTTTCACGCATTTTTCCTGTAAATAGAACTTATGATGGTCACCTTGTGTAAAGCGCTATAAAAATATAAATCGATATTATCACATATAAAGAAAATGTTCTTTTATATATGTAAACCTGTGTTCTCATGACATATCTGAAGTGTGAGCAACTTTGCTATCATTACACACCATTCCACACTGACGCAGAGCAACTCAACTTAGAACTGAATTGATGTTAGTATATCTGATGCAGCATAAATTCTGTTCTTTCTTTCTGACAGAAGAGACACACCATCTCTCAGAGCTGAGGATTGTGCTGCTGGGGGGGAGAAAGAGTGGGAAGAGTTCAGCAGGAAACACCATCCTGGGCAGAGAGGGGTTTGAGTCTGGAAGAAGAACTGCACAGTGTGTGAAGAGACAGGGTGAAGTAGCTGGGAGGCAGCTCACTGTGATCGACACACCAGGCTGGTGGATTAATTATTCTGTGAAGGACACTCCAGAGCTGGATAAACAGGAGATTGTGCGCAGTGTGTCTCTGTGTCCCCCGGGACCCAACGCTCTCTTCCTGGTCATTAATGTGAGCAAATCATTCACAGAGACACACAGGAGAGCAGTGGAGGAACACCTGGAGCTTCTCGGTGAAAGAGTCTGGAGACACACTGTAGTGCTGTTCACCGGAGGAAACTTGCTGGGAGAGACAAGCACTGAGCAGCACATTGAGGCTGAAGGGAAGGCCCTCCAGTGGCTTGTAGAGAAATGTGGGAACAGGTATCATGTTCTCAACAATAAGAACAGGGCTGATGGTACTCAGGTCACAGAGCTGCTGGAGAAGATAGAGGAGATGGTGGCAGGACATGGTGGCTGTCACTATGAAATGGACAGAATGCTCTTACAGGAGGTGGAAGAGAAGAAGAGGGCAGTGGAAGAAAGAGTGAAACAGAGGCTGATGAAGGTGCAGGAACAGGGGAAGGCTCTCAGAGCATTTTTCAAACGTGAGTTTATTTTCTCTTTCACACATATATTTCAATGATTTTTTTTTTTTTGTAAAAGTTTTTTGTTGTACTATGCTGCTGTTATCAAGGTAATATACAGTAGACTTTTTAAAGATGTGCTTGAGTTGCAATGGGAATGGAATATTGTACAATTCCCTACTTTTGATTATCTTCCTGTTGCTGTTGGGGTTTTCCACACAGCTTCTAATGTTTGTCAGCTTCAATGTAAGAAGTATGTTCCACATAGAGGTTCCCCATTTCCTATAATTAGAAGATGTATGCTGTTGCTATGGTGCAGTTGTTATTGCATTCTACCTGTGCATTGATTGAATGGATCCCCTAATGGTGGCATAAATGACAGTCCTGGCTACTTGGTGCTGTAGCTGCAGTTAGTGGGAGGGGTGGGAAAGGGTGCGCTTAAGAAGCAGTGGCTTCTAAATTTGGGGGCTTTTTCCTCTGCACTTGGAGAGAAGACCCACTAGTTTCTCTACTCTATTACAGTCTCCATTTTGATACTCTGAAATACAGACTTGGACCTGCATTCATTTTCACACTCAGGAAATCTCCTTTTACTTCTCCATGTAGCTGTCCATGATTTAGTGTTTGACCAATGAAAACTATTGGATTAACTATTTTTGTTCATTATGAAAGTGGAATTCATAATCGATGTCATAAACCATTGATGAGAGCTATGCTCTGTGTTTGTTTCTGTTTCATGATATCTGATTGGGGATTGAGCACATTTACTTCAGATTTTTAAACTCCAGATAAAAAATGGCCCAAGTTGTCAGTGAAATGATTAACAATGTTTATTATGGGTTGGTGTTCATCAGCAGATGTCTTTCATATTTTATCATTGTTTTTTGAACATACATCCACTGTCACATTGTCAGGACAGATGCTGCAGTGAGCTTCACTCTCCTTTAAGAATTGAAATTCATTATGCATGTTTTCAATGCTATAATATGTTACCTCTGATTGAGTTTTGTTTTTAATTTCAAAAAAAAAAAACCCAACACGTTAAAATTACCTCACAATGACATTTTTTCAGTTATTAGACTGAAGGTCATATTATGTTTCAGTTATAAAACTGAAAACCGCCAGCCCTACATACCACACAAACTGTACACACATTCAGGACAAAGCAAGAGCATTTGGAAAGACAAGATCTGCACTGTTCAATGTGAAGGTTATAATTACCCCCCATGACTTCTCTACTATTCCACACCACTCCACACTTACAGAGCGCAGTTCATCTCAGCTGAATGTATATTAACGATCCTGATTTGTATTATTTCTCTCTGACAGAAGAGGACCACCATCTCTCAGAGCTGAG